>NC_064638.1:201355388-201671221 GCF_023864345.2 Schistocerca serialis cubense | reverse complement strand
AGCCGACTTTGCCAGAAGGGGATCACTGACAAATACGCTCTCATTTGCCGAGACGATAGTTAGCATAGCCTTCAGCTACATTTGCTACGACCTAGCAAGGCGCCGTATTCCATTGATATTGAGATTCTATTAATGTATCATCAAGAGCGATGTTCTACAAATGTGGATTAAAGTTAAGTATTCCAGCAGCTACGTACTTTTCTTTATAGCATTCATTACGTATCCTATTTCAGACCTCACGCCAGCCTGCGTGAGTTTAAGCGCGTGCCTTTCGGCTTCCTCGCATTGTGTCTAGGCTGTCTTGTCTAGACATAACAGTAAGCATCCTGTCTGATCACCATCATACTGTGCATTCCGACGGACTTGGGCAATTCCATCAGGACAATGCGACACCCCACACGGCCATAATTGCTACAGAGTGGATCCAGCAATACTGTTCCGGGTTTAAACACTTCTGCTGGCCACCAAACTCCCCAGACATGAGCATTATTGAGCATATCTGGGGTTGCCTTGCAACGTGCTGTTCAGAAGATGTCTCCACTCACTCGTACTCTTACGGATTTATGGACAGCCCTGCAGAATTCATGGTGTCGGTTCCCTCTGGCACTTCTTCAGACATTAATGGAGTCCACGTCACATCGTGTTGCGGCACTTCTGGGTGCTCGTGGTGGCCTTACACGATATTAGGCAGGTGTACTAGTTTATTTGGCTCTTTACTGTATGTGCATGCTTAAATAAGAACGTAGTTCAGTTCCTACATCAGAAATGGTTGGTTCAAACATATTTCCATGTACTAATGCCCAGTATGAGTCATAAAACTGAGTGGTAATTTTTCCGACGGTTCCAGAGTTTGGCGCTCTAATTCCACTAAACCGGTCCAAATTTTCTCCTAGAATCTGAACAAATATGGTTGCCAGCTTAGTCGCTTGTCTAGAACACGTAACTGACATACAGTAAACAGTGAATAAAACCCATAAGTCCACACATTCGTTACCGGTGCGGAGGGGAAGACACAGGCGCTCTTCCTGGATTTCACTAGTGTGAAATCAAATTGAACTACTCCGCCGGTGTTTCCATTTGTGCTCACAGTAAGTAGGACTGTACTGCGCAGAGCTGTCTGTGTCCTGCGAATGTGCTGGTCCCTGCACAAAGATTGAGTCGTTAGTACCTTTGCGGGATTCCAAGGTGGGGCAGCCACTAGCATGCTCTTAACACCAAGTCGATTAGAACACCACAGCGTACTAAGCCGAACTCAATGTTGACACTCTCGCATCCTACGCCATTCTGCTTCCCTCCGGAGCTCACTTACGCCCTGCCTGTTTCTTCGCGCCAAAAGGTGCGAGTCACCTGTCGCAAAAAAAATAGTTCAAATGGCTCTGAGCACTATCGGACTTAACAGCTATGGTCATCAGTCCCCTAGAACTTAGAACTACTTAAACCTAACTAACCTAAGGACATCACATACATCCATGCCCGAGGCAGGATTCGAACCTGCGACCGTAGCAGTCGCGCGGTTCCGGACTGAGCGCCTAGAACCGCGAGACCACCGCGGCCGGCTCACCTGTCGCAAAATTAAGATCTAATGTGCTCCAATCACAAGGACTCCTTCCAACAGAGAACCCCGCCTAAAACAGCACATTTTTTTCAGCCTCTGGTGCAGCATGAAACTCTCCCCTACTACTACGGAAAAGCATTCATTTCAGTGCTGCAATCTGATGTCACACATCTTTACGCCAACTGTATGTTCTCCCACCAATGTCCATAGCTTCATATTGGTTTCGAGGAATTCAGAGTAGATTGCTATGAGGTTAGATTTTGTTTCCTGTGGTCCTTGCTTCCTACAAGCAGCAGAAGAAATCAGAAAACATGAAAATGCACCCTTGAATCTCACACATGACGCCTTACTGCCCTCCATTCGGACATTATCCGTAAGCAGTCACGTGGGAGGACAATGCCAGTCGCCCCCTGTGGGTTCCGGGCTGACCTCACTTCCAAGAATCTTATGCCACTCACGCTGGGCTGTGGTCCTGTGCACCAGTCACCTGCTTGGCCGATGTGTTTCCTGTAGCTCTCTCTGTCTCACGTCCAATACGCTACACATTCAAATATGCCACAGAACATTCACAATCCATTAAAATCCGCACTGAGTTAATAAAGAGAGCCGTGTAAATTACAGAGGGCTCCCCACTGCCAGTCACTGATGTTTATAATATTTCATAACTCCCTCTATTCTATTTACAATTATGCGTATTGGGTGATCCTCTTAAACTAGATAGAGGGGCATTCACAAACAAAATTTTTGTCCCAAATACCTCTCATAGATCGTTCAACCTCTGACCAGCCTGAGGCACGGCCCAGATTATCAGCTTCCAGAAACGCCACTATCTTAAGTGTGACCTTTGATTATTAAAACTCCGTTTACTCAATCAGAATCAGATTCGAGGAGACGACCGTAACATTAATTTTTATCTTTGGATTGTGTGAGAGGTAACATCTTTCAAGACTGTACCATCTTAATAAAAATGACTGAAGATCTAGCAAACAGTTTAGCAGCAAATCTCGACTTACAAATCAGAACTATTGCGTTAAACAGCATCTCATGAAGAATTACTCTGCTGACATTTACATTGGCTCCTTCCCCATTCAATTACAAGATATTCAGAGTGATCATCATTCATATTTGTGCTTAAGAAATGAGTAGTGTGCATAGCACAATTTCTGAGTTTATATTTATAACAAAAAGTTGTACCAAGACACCTTTGGGTGTGATTGAATTTAGCTTTAAACTGACCAGAACAAAGTCGAAGGTTGAACATTGCAACAGTTAATATCGTTAAACAATGAACATAATATTGATGAATCATCTGAGAAGTTTCTTATGACAACTCATGTTTCCATATTGCTCAAGTTGAACTATGTATAGAATGCACTGCTTCATAGCCGGTCGGTGTGCTTAACCTTTTCATGGTTAAACTTTATTTAGCATATATTTGAAAAATAAAAGGTCAAAACCTGTCATTCTTTGTGATAAATAACACGCTGTCACTGCCAAAAAAATTTAAGCTGACTGATGTTGAAAATTGATGGTGGGGCACATGTGTCCCATAAACCTAACTAGATCCACATTTTCATGTGAAACTCGGATTTAAATATAAATATTTAATTTGCAAAGATTTTATCAGGACGTTAACTATGAATAAAAGTACAAAGAACAGCATCGAAACATATTTATTCTCTTGTCAATGAAAAACATGAAATATTGCACACAAGTTTTCAATATAATACCTGAACGAAGGTTTGATGTACCACACACGAATGTTTTCTACATTGTTTCCTGGGGCATATATGTCCGACTACTTGCAAATTATGTATAAACCAGTGGAACTACGGAAGTGTTAGTGATGTTCGAAAACAATGTCTGTGATGTATAAGAAAACAGACACGCTACAGACACACACTATCCCATTTGATTGCTCACAGCCTTCTATACACCCATCCCATGGTCTGTGGTACTTTTCTCCAAGTTCTGGAAGCATCTCGCTACATGCTGGCCTTAGGTAGGTATAAGAGACAGACATCTCAATATTCAAAAGTGCATATTACTTTAATGGGACATATGTACCCCATCAATCACGAATTGGTTCAAATCTACTTGCTCTGTAGAAACATGGTGAATGTTTGAGATAGATACCACAAGAACAATGCACAAGTCAACAGTGTGTGTATGTGGTATTCTTATGATATAACAAGTGAAATTTGACGTACTCAAAACAGTTCATTGGCAAAATATACGTGAAACAATAAACTCATAAGACAATAAGTTCAATAAGTAAATAAACATGTTATCAATAGTCTGATGAAATGAGCCTGATTTGGTGTTTTTGGGAAACTGTCGTTAAACGCTACATGTGCACTTCGCCACCGACACACACTTACTGTGGGTATCATTTTACTGTACACACAACTAGGGAAAGGAATGTAGAATAGGCTACACAGTCACCTCACTTGTGTGTGCAGTGTGGACATATTGCTACGCTGGGGCAGGCAGTATAGAGTAGACTGGTGGCCTCATTCTAGTCCTTGACAGTTTCAGAAAGGGATCACTGTGGCGCTATGACATCAACATTCTTGACTGTTCGAAGCTAATCTTCTGCAACATGGTAGTTCTTGAACCAAAGGCATGTGATCCGGAGCAGCAGTAATCATGCAGATGATCTTTAACGCTTATGTGATTCAGTTACCATGCCTACTACACAAATTTTAAACTTCAGTGTTTACATCATTATTTCAGCAGCTCTATAAAGTGTATGGTATATGGAATAACGGATAAATTTACACCACCTCATACAAATACTCTTTCACAGAATGGCACAGCTTTATTTAACTGAGCAACATCCCAAAATGCTTGAAAATGATAATATATCGAAATTGCAATTGCAATAAATAATGCTTTAACAGCCAAAAGCGGAAATGATTTCATTTAAAAATTACTATAATCATCTTGACTCTGCCAAGGTGACAGTTCACCAACGTGTCCTTCTCTAATTTCACCTCCCTCCGTGGCTGTGCTGTGTACTGAATACAAATTCTAGTTCGTGCAGCATGGTACAGGACGTATTTATGTACATGTTGAATCTCCCACTTAAAACGTTTTGGCAATGAGTCGGAAGATTCGTGTGGCAGTGTTGATCATCTCTTCTGGTTTGCATGGCACGCTCAAATACGGATTTTCTTGATCATGAATTCTGAAAATTTTATTAGTCTCTTGAATCTCGAGCCTACGTAATCTTTCGCAACGATCACCTCGTGCTTTATTCCTTCTTGTGTGTCTCTGTAGACCAAAAGCTCTGCAGGAATGCATCACGAAAATCTTGGTAAGAAAGACACTTTGCGACAGTTCCTTGCATCTTTTTCACTGCCATTCCTTTGAATGACCACAAATAACATCAATTTCGTACAGTAATGGCCAAGATAGTGGTAATGATACATCAAACTGGAAAGTCAAAGTTTTGGGATGAAGTGAATCCCCTCATCCTTCAATGTTCCGAAATTTCGAATCTGCAGAAAATATTTGAATAAAACGGTACTTCTGATGTTACATTCGTTTACACACTCGCCACTACCCTTCCCACGTCTTCTTTCCTCTGTATGATTTCTGAACTTTCCCTGCTGTCAATACTGAAGCTAAATTCACTAACATTCTGATCCTGGCATCTACACACTGGTACACAATTGTGTGACTCATTTGATACTTCTTCCATGCCGACCGTCTTCCTACTTTTTCCATATTGGCAGATATGTTTTATAATCCCCTCCTCTAGCTTCTTCTCCAGATTCGAATTAATTACTTTCTTTTGATTGCTAAATTACAATAGCATACATGGTTCTTGTGTCTCTGCCATTCGTGTCGAGTTTTTGACGTCCTATCCAACACTGAGTCCATTAACCGTGAATTTTGGTTTCGTTTGCAAGAAGGTTCGTAGCTCCTTACAACCTTACGTCGCTACGCTGCCCTGTGCCCTCGGCTCTGTGGTATATTTCTGTTATCGCTTCACAACTATTCTTGTCGTTTACTAGCTGTTAACGTTTCATTCAACACCCTTGTTGCTTCCCTTGCTTTATCTATCGACTGATTTGGCTTTTCTGAGATTCCTCTGTCGCTCTGGCAAATTTTTTGGTTTCCTCCCTTATCTTCTGAATTTCGTTTCTTAGACTCTCTCCCATGTCTTTATATTTTTATCTGATCTTTTCTCCCATCTTTAATTTCTTTCCTGGTGTCTTTATTTTCTTTCCTCATTTCTTCTGTCTGTGTGAGCTTCTTCCCTATGTTTTTATTTAATTTCCTCGCTTCTTTTAAAAAGTCAATTAGGTTGAATCAGTTGTTCCCTGACACACTACTTCCATCTGGCGAAGCTGCTCTGGAATGTACTGAGCCGATCTCTACTGTACCTAGTTTTCATCCTCGCCTCTCCTCTGGATTACGTATGATTACTATGACCCTAACGTGTTGTGGTACAACCTCTTCCATTCCTCTTGCGTATTCCCATTCACGGAACGTATATCGTTTGCTAATTGGCTGTTATCTGCAACGTTAACACATCGGACTTGACGGCTCTGCAGAATTAACATTACGTTTCACTCGCGACTGATAAGAATTCAGCCCGCATATCGTGGTCGTGCGGTAGCGTTCTCGCTTCCCACGCCCGGGCTCCCGGGTTCGATTCCCGGCGGGGTCAGGGATTTTCTCTGCCTCGTGATGGCTGGGTGTTGTGTGATGTCCTTAGGTTAGTTAGGTTTAAGTAGTTCTAAGTTCTAGGGGACTGATGACCATAGATGTTAAGTCCCATAGTGCTCAGAGCCATTTGAACCATTTGATAAGAATTCATAGTCTCATGTGGCACCATAATAACAGTCAATTTTGACTCTGTTCTCTTCTAAGGCATGATGTGTCTCGCCCTATGTTAACGTTCAACTTTTAATTAACCCAACAAGCGACACATGAATTATCATATTTCCCCTATCATTTAAAGGAAAGAAAAAAAAATGTGCTCCTCACAATCTACACAACTGTCCTCTACATAATAATTTCCTTCCAACATTTCAATAATGGTTTGCAACTCCGCCGTTTCGTCAGATGTGGGACAGACCTCACGAAAAGTTTATTATAACTTAGTGGAAAGGAAATACAAATTAGTAAATGGCTTTAATTTGGACTACAATAACCGCTCTTTGATTTGTTATCTCTTAATTTAGTCGCCAACACGTTTATGAAATACATCCAGCTGAAATTATAAGTGTCTGCAAATTACGGTAACACTATGATTCATGAAACGGATTACTTTCCTGAGAATCAAAGCTCAATCTTAGATCTGGCCTCACCAAATTATGTGAACCCTACAATTAATGTAAGTAACCGCCTTCTGGAGAAACCTAAACTTACTCCTGGCAAGGGGACGCCAATTTCATCTTGGGGAACGCCGGATATTACTTGTTTTACTCGATGACTTGCCGTCTATTACTACGAACTGTGACCTTTCTGACAGGAAATCACCAATCTAGTCGCACAACTGAGGCGATATTCCATAGACACGCAGTTTGGTTAGAAGACGCTTATGAGGAACGGTGTCAAGAGCCATCTGGAAATCTAACAATATGGGATCAATTTGGCATCCACTGTCGATAGAACTCATTACTTCATGAGTATAAAGAGCTACTTGTGCTTCGCAAGAATGATATTTTCTGAATCTGTGCTGACTATGTGTCAATAAATCGTTTTCTTCAAGGTACTTCATAATGTTCGAATACATGTTCCAAAACCCTACTGCTCAACGGATTACTCCTACTTCCCTTTTTGGGTATTGGTGTGACCTGAGCAATTTTCCAGTCTTTAGGTACGGAACAATTACTAAATATGGAGCTATTGTATCAGCGTAATTTTTGCAAAACACCATTGTCTAGAATTTCGCTTAACTCTTCAAAACTAACTGTCGGCAGGCCAGCTCATTAAGGACTAACCTCTAATCTTTTTGCGCAAAGTTTCACGGATAACGCGAAAATTACGGCCCTGGGCATAGCTTTTAAAGTCGGGAATTTGCACAGAATTTCACTCTGACTAACACCATCTGACTGGAGTACTGTATTGGGTTATGATTTTGAGCTGATTGCTAAAATCTCCCAGGACGCAGATTGAAAGCCTACAACTTAAAGTAAGTGAAGGGAACGAACATAAACTATTATGAAAGTCAGTATTCAAATTAATTCATAAACACATTTACAGGATCAACGTATAAAATGAATAAACAAAAACCTGTGACAGTTATATTCATCCAAATTTGTATGAAGATTAAATGAAAAGCAATGCCACTCCCCTATCAGTTAAATTATTTCTTGCATTCTCACTCTTTCCTGAAGTTCAATGAACACTAACATCTGTTTCATCCTGAAATTCGCGATCGGAAGAGTAAGTGGCAGACTAAAACCCAGCAGTGCACACATTCATTACCAGTGCAAAAGGAGATGAAACAGGCGATCGTGCTGTATTTCACTAGTGTGAAATCAAACTGAACTACTCCGCCAGTGCTTCGATTTATGCTCAGCGTGCTGTGCCGAGCTGTGCGTTGTGAATGTGCTGGCCGCTGCGCGAAGGCGGAATAGTCAGCACCTCTGTGGGACTCCAAGCTGAGGCAGCCTCTACCTCACTGCTACGCCAAGTCGATCAGGAGACCAGAGCACCCAAACCCGAAATCAGTGCGGACAGTCTTGCATCTCGCCCCGCCCTGCTTCCCTCAAGGCGCGCACTCACGCCATGCCTGTTCCTCGCCGACAAAAGGCGCCGGTCGCCAGTCGCAAAATTTCAAACTACTGTGATCCAATAACGAGGATTCCCTCCAACAGAGAACCACGCTAAAAATAGTGCGTCTTTTTCAACCTCCAACGACAGCACGAAACTGTCCCCTACTACCAAAAATCATTCATTTCAGTGCTGAAATCTGACGCCACACATATTTACACCAACCACACGGTCTCCCGCCGATATTCATCGTAGCCCCGTGACTGGGTTCGAGAAATTCAGAGAGGACTGTCACGAGCTTAGAGTTTCTTTCCTTTGGACTGACTTTCTGCTTGCGGCAAATGCTAATTTTGAAATGAAGAAATGAAGTCAGAAAACATGGAAAGGTACACCCCCCCCGTCCCTGGTCCCGCACACGGCGCCTTACTGTCCCCCGGCTGGAGATTAGGCGCAAGCAGTTGTGTCGGAGGACAATGCTTGCCTCCCCCTGTAGGTTCTGGACCGACCTCATTTCCCAGAATGTAACGCCACCCAGGCTGCGATCCCGACTACCGTACGCTGACCTGCTTGGCCAAAGAGTCTCCTGTTGCTCTATCTCAAGTCCAACGCACTGCACATTCGCACGTGTCCCAGGAACAATGATATTCCATTAAAAAAAAAAGAGAGACATTTAAATTGCACAGGACACCCTACTGCCAGTCACCGTGGTTTATAATACCAGTAACATTTTCATACCGATTTTCCATGCTGTCAGACTCAGAATGGCAAATATATTCTAATTTTTGATGAAACAGGCATGCAAAATGCTTGCCGCGCTTCTTCAGGTACGTTTTTCGCTAAGCTGTAGCGGTCAGTACCATGAATCTGGCGACGCAAGCAAGTAGAGTTTAACATTTATTGCTGTCGAATTACGACACAGACTTGTGTGATGCAACTATGTACGTTATTACTTGACATTATAAAGAGTGTTCGAAGAGGACTTAACGACACAACATGAGGGCAGACGTTTGTGTGACTTCTCTTTTTATCGAATTGTGTAAAAGATATAATTCTCAACTAAATATTCTTAATCAGTTAATATGAATTTATCAGCATGAGAGGGTTGACTAAGTTCACGTAATTTAAAATTTACTTAATTCTGTCTAAATGAATTTTTATTACCACAGGTAAATAAGGGGTTCTACAACAAAGTTCGTACAGAAAGAAAGAAAGAGCAAATACAAAAACAATTTACAAAAGGTAACATTTAAAAAACAAAAATCATTTCATTATATATATATATATATATATATATATATATATATATATATATATATATATATTTTTTAATTTCATTAAATTAATGTAAGTTGAATTATTGTTGTGGTCTAAATACATTATAAATTATCAAAAGTGTGTATTATTTAGAAAATGTGTGCCAAGGCCGAATTATGTAAAAGATATAATTCTCAACTAAATATTCTTAATCAGTTAATATGAATTTATCAGCATGAGAGGGTTGACTAAGTTCACGTAATTTAAAATGTACTTAATTCTGTCTAAATGAATTTTTATTACCAGACGTAAATAAGGGGTTCTAGAACAAAGTTCGTACAGAAAGAAAGAAAGAGCAAATAACAAAAACAATTTTAAAAAGGTAACATTTAAAAAACAAAAATCATTTCATTATATATTTATTTATTTATTTTTAATTTCATTAAATCTTGACCGCAGGACGGTGGTTTGCGACTCTGTTACCTTCAATTGGTTGATCAAGTTCCACATACGTTATGCCAATGAAGTACTCTTCGACGACTCTTTTCAGCTACACAGAAAAAAGTGTAATGTTCCATAAAGAGACAAAGTCGGTGTCACAAATCAACAGCTATAATGTTAAAAATTACTGGCGTACGTTGGCAAGTACGCTACATTTACCACTATAACTTGGCGAAAGGCGCACCTCTATATACTTCTTCCTTCTGTACTTATTCTGGGTGGCTCCTCCTTCCTGTCTCGCGCTGTGAGAAGGCTGTTGTGTGCCACTGCAGTCATTTCAGTTAATCCCATCGGGAACTCAAGTATTCGTGGTGAGAATAAAAAGAAACAGTGTCTCCGATAGGTTTTCATACGGAGTGAATCTGTTTAGCCTCCTCTTTCACGCAATTTCTCCGTTCTCCTACAGCTTGCTGTGTGATCTGACATGCCATCCATCTGCTCAAATCCTTGTTCTTGCTCTTCTAATCTTGGTTGTTTACTGTATGTCTCCTCGGCAGCCGCTCGTGAGGGCTTTTTGCAGCCACGCCCTCGGTGATTCTGTAAACTTGGTCTGCCCCGTACGTAATGCCTCGTATATCTTTCCCCTTGCATTCATTTAAAAACTCTGCCACCTTCAGCTCTAACGCCCTTTGCGCCTCGTACTGTTTATGTGACGAGACCACCCCAGCATTCTTCCACTTACACTCTGCACTTGGCTCCTCATCAGGATTTTGATATGCAGATAGCTCGAAGGCTGATGAAGAACATAGGTTACTACAGAAAGTGCGTAGTAGAATACATTTATTTATTTGAAGAGTATAACGGGCATTTGGGAAACTTATTTACTCTCAAAAACTGTTTACTGGTTGGAGTTTTAATTTATCATATTTGCGAAAATGCTTTTATCGAGCGATACGTTTACACAACAGGATGCAGTGTATTGAATTCAATGCTTAGGCCTATACAATCATCAACGTTCGTAGACTTCCACGGCGGTTATCATTTTGGACAAAATAATGTTGGGTATGGGCCGTGTCCTTGTAACTACTAGAACTGCTATATTTTTAACGTTTCGACCTACTTGCTGAGGTACCCTTCAGGGCGGTTCTCTCTGTGAAAAAACCCATACTAATATTATAAATCCGAAAGTAATTATGTCTGTTGCGTTTTCACTACTAAATCGCTGAACTTATTTGTATGAAATTTGATTGGAGACGCCTTGAACCCTAAGGAAGAACATAAGCTATTTTAAAAAATGCCTAGTTCTAGATATTTATTGATTTAAGGAATATTACGTGAATTAGGAGTAAATATTTGCTCATCATTTGGATTTCCGGCTCCTTGTGTTTACTGTGTTTGCAGTTAAAATTATAAATCTTTACTCTTCGAAAAAGCGGTTTACTCATTGACTTTATCATATTCGAGAAAATGCTTTTATTGGTTGATATGTTCTACATCATAACATTCAACTTCAGACACACATTACTAGACTGGCAAAGATGTATCTTGGAATGAAGCCTGACGTTTGGTGAGGTAAGATGGCGGCGTCAGTAAGTTTGTGTATGGTACCACTACGATTTTCTGAAACCAACGGACGTTGTAACCTTTACGAGGTGGTTTAGTCAACTTCTGCAGATGAGCAAATATTTGCGTACTAGTTGAGGTCAACACATACATTGTAGAATCGTGTTATGAGAAGAACATCAAGTCAGATATACACACGTTTTAAGCTGACTGTAGTTTTCGTAAGAACATTCAAATGAATAAACACAATTATAGTCAACGACAAACAGCACGCTCTACTTATAAAAAAATGGCACTGAGCACTGTGGGACTTAACTTCTGAGGTCATCAGTCCCCTAGAACTTAGAACTACTTAAACCTAACTAACCTAAGGACATCAAACACATCCATGCCCGAGGCAGGATTCGAACCTGCGTCCGTAGCGGTCGCGCGGTTCCAGATTGTCTCTACTTATAGCTGCACTTTTATTATGAGCATACTATTCGAAGAAAAGCCAAAGTTGATCAACAGTGCTTGAGAACACACCATTAAGCTACGTCTGTTAATACTAGATTTACAAACCCCCCTAAAATTTACATAAACTCTTTAATCTCTGCTGGTATTTCGTGTAAGGTAAACTGTATTGTAATTATTTAGCCTTACACAAGCACAGAAGCAAAAATAGGTTAGATGGTACTAGTTATTCTTACATTGTGACATGTTCCTCTCTTTATATATTTCCGTCTCCTGTACGAAAAATTACAATCAAACACGACGCATATATTCACCACTTTGTCAAAACTCTAAAGGTAACGCAGTTATATCAGTTTATCCCCATTTCTTACTATTGTTTTATCGGTTCATAAACAGCTGTCTACACCTTCTGCTCGCCGCCATGTTGCTGTATTTAAGTGCTGGCTTCCGTAACACCGATAGTATTGTATCCGGTATTGCCAGTCTAGCAATGTATGTCTGTGCATTCAACATAATCAATACAGTGGTTATACTCGTACATCTCTCAATGTGTTTAATCTACATTTCCATACTAATATTATTAAATGCGAAGGGAACTCTGTATGTCATTTTATCACGACTAAACTGCTGAACAGGTCCCGATGAAAACTGAATTTTAAGCATGGCTGCTGTAGCAACTATGCAAATGTAACGTATGGAATAAAAACAACCACCAGTTGCGGAAAGGAGTGGCCAAAAGCTCTTGACATAGGTTTCAACCCATGTAAAAGCGCCTTTATCCGTCACTGGTCACACACACCACATCTAATATGTGTATTATTTTATGTATGACAAAGCCAGACGGCTGCTTTAGTTATGACTAAGCCTCTTGGCGGCACATTATGGTCAGCAAGTAAAACGTAATAGTTTTCTGAAGAAGGATCATTTATATGGGTTGAAACCTAGGTCAAGAGCTTTTCACTAGCGCCTCCTGCATCTGGTAGTTGTTTTTATTCCGTATGATACCTTGAACCCTGGGAAAGAACATACAAAAAAAAGTAAAAAAGAAAGTAAAAAAAATTAAAAATCGGCTCCTGGGAGGGTAGAGGGCGAAGTACGGCATAGAACATCTTTTTTTCCATCACTGAACATAAATTATGTTAAAAAATTATTAAATTTGTTAAATGATTTACAGGTTGTGTAATGTATGGTTACTTCAGTAACACGATGCATACAGGTAGATGCACCTTGCTGCCCGCACGCCCCTCTGCTCGCACTGCTCAGCGCCGGCGCTGGGTAAGGGTCTCTGGGGCGAAAAGGGCTTTGTCAGAAATCTGTTTTGGGTCTAGCAGAATAAGGACCAAAACCTGTCTGGCTAAAAAAAAAAAAAAAAAATATTCGATACAAAAACTAAAAGCATTAGACGTATTGAGAATTCTTATTTTGTTTTCCAAATAGAACTTTTTATATCCCTAATTACTTTATTATGACATTAAATTTATGACCTTTGTTTGTCTGGCAATACATTAAGCCACTGACATCAAGTTTAAAAATTCTTTTAATTATTTCGGTATATCAGAATTTTTTCTTGGTTTTTCTGTGCTTATAAGATTACTTTGGCAGATATCCTGGACTGATTGTACATCGAACAATTAATGACAAAGAAAGAAACCTTATTGTACAACGTAAGTCCATATTGTTTCAAACGGAGGGGTTGGGTTTACGTCTTTGAAGTGCTTTATGATTTGTCTGTCTTTCTTTTTTGTCACTTCCCTCAATTCCTTTCCTCCTCCTGGTCTTGGTGTATCAAGATGTGTGTATAGTGGTAAATGTACTGGTGACAATTATTATATATATAAAACGCTTGTGCATGCACGTACTATCACACTTTTCTTCACGACTACGCACTGCCAAGCACTCGCGCTTGTGGCGGTAGACAGCCCTTGGAGTCTGGTGGCGGTGCGTGGCAGTGGGTCGGTGCGGCGATAAAAAAAAAAAAAAAACGCGAAATATGGAGCAATAAGTACTCTTAGGAAATTGGAAATTTGAGGCAAGGTCTTATGGGACCAAACTCTTGAGTACATCGGTCCCTAAGCTTACGCACTACTTAATCTAACTTAAACTAACTTACACTAAGGACAACACACACACCCATGCCCGAGGGAGGACTCGAACCTCCTACGGAGGCAGCCACCCGAACCGTGACAAGACGCCTAACACCGCGCGGGTAAAAAGTACTCTTAGGTAAAGCTGTATACTATGTGACTTACGAACTTTACCGCAAATGTGAAAACGTATTTATTGCTTCAGTTCCTCATACATAATACGATGGTTGTACGGTTTCGACATTCAGACTTTAATAAGGACGTGTAATATCAAATAAATCAGTTTTTAATATCTCAGCGCGTTTCCGCCAGCAGAGACACACAGAAATAAATCCAGATAGACTCAAAGATAAAAGTACTCGTAACCAACAAATGAATAATCGAACGGTACACTACCGTGATTTCGGATAAACATTTCGCTTACTCTTCATGAGTGTAATCCTCTTCATAATTTAGCACGTTTTCGTCAATCACTTTGCTAATTATTCTTTTTCATTATTCTTCGTGAGTATAATTCTTATTACACTAATTTTAGTTACTTTGGATGATTTCATATTACTCATTACTTAATATCGTTTCCAGACAAGATGCCGAAGCGTAAAACTGTGTTCACACAGTTTTATGTGAATTCGCAACAGTGAAAACTAGCACCAAGAAACGAAACGAAAAAGGAAAGGAAAGCAACACTTAAGAAAGTGTGCGTGGGCCGTGTCCTACGTGAGCGACCGAAGCGAGTAACAGCGCGCGACAGCTTCAGGCGACAAAACGCAATTGCAGGTGTAGTTATGGAAGTGTCCTACGTGAGCGACATGATTGTGTCGCTGCCTGTCTCCCGCTGCAACTGGCGACGTTTCAATTCAAACGTGTTTGAATCTTGTCGCTGCAGCACGCGCGACAAAGAGCGACAGCCACATGTCTTCTCGGCAAAGCAGTGGAGCGGACGCGACGGTAGCTATGAATTACTTAACATCCGATTTTAAGAAAACTATTAAATCGTCGTATCTCATAAACGGTTCAATATATCGAAACGATGATTTTTGGAAATGACAGCACGCAGAAAGGACTATTTTGTCATATGATTAACACTCGATACGTTTTTGTAAACGCGTGAGCAAAGCAAAAACAAGACTCCCTATAACTTACACCATCAGGTTTTCTCCAAATTTTCATAGGCAAACAAAGGGAGAGAAACAGGTGAGCGGGGTATCAGAGTGACCAGCATGAGGTCTAGTTTGGCATGAAAATATTTAACTGCTTGAAAGTAGTCAGGGTAATGAACGAAAACTTAATTAATAAGCTGAACTGTCAAAAATGTGATCTGTTCAAGACCTAGCTATTTTGCACATAAAAAGATACATTGGTGTGGTATTTAAATGTCAAAAAGGCTTCCTTCGAATCAAGTACGTCAGGAAGGCAAACGAGGAGTCAGTAAGATCATGCTTCCTGAATGAAACTTGAAATTAAAAAATGAAAGAAATCACTCAAATATTTTATGAAATTATTTGTGTAAAAGAAATAAGTAGATCAGAGAAACGTTCTACGTGCCTTTGAATGATGCTCGAAATCATGAACAAAAAATGAGGTGCACCAAACGTTTCCCTAATGTTTTTTATTTCATATTGACTTATCTTAGAAAATAGATTAAGGAAAGGCAAACCTACGTTTCTAGCATTTGTAGACTTAGAGAAAGCTTTTGACAATGTTGACTGGAATACTCTCTTTCAAATTCTGAAGGTGACAGGGGCAAAATAGAGGGAGCGAAAGGCTATTTATAATTTGTACAGAAACCAGATGGCAGTTACAAGATTCGAAGGGCATGAAAGGGAAGCAGTGGTTGGGAAGGGAGTGAGACAGGGTTGTAGCCTATCCCCGATGTTATTCAATCTCTATATTGAGCAAGCAGTAAATGAAACAAAAGAAAAATTCGGAGTAGGAATTAAAATCCATGGAGAAGTAATTAAAACTTTGAGGTTCGCCGATGACATTGTAATTCTGTCAGAGACAACAAAGGACCGGAAGAGCAGCTGAACGGAATGAACAGTGTCTTGAAAGGAGGATATAAGATGAACATCAACAAAAGCAAAACGAGGATAATAGAATGTAGTCGAACTAAATCGTGTGTTGCTGAGGGTATTAGATTAGGAAATGACATGCTTAAAGTAGCAAATGACTTTTCCTATTTGGGGGGCAAAATAACTGATGATTGTCGAAGTACAGAGGATATAAAATGTGGACTGGCAATGGCAAGGTTCAAATGGTTCAAATGGCTCTGAGCACTATGCGACTTAACTTCGGTTGTCATCAGTCGCCTAGAACTTAGAACTAATTAAACCTGACTAACCTAAGGACATCACACACATCCGTGCCCGAGGCAGGATTCGAACCTGCGACCGTAGCGGTCGCTCGGCTCCAAACTGTAGCGCCTAGAACCGCACGGCCGGCCGGCAATGGCAAGGAAAGCGTTTCTGAAGAAGAGAAGTTTTGTTAACATCGAGTATAGATTTAAGTGTCAGGAAGTCTTTTCTGAAAGTATTTGTACGGAGCGTAGCCATGTATGGAAACGAAACGTGGACGATAAATAGTTTAGACAAAAAGAGAATAGAAGCTTTCAAAATGTGGTGCTACCGAAGAATGCTGAAGATTAGATGGGCAGATCACATAACTAGTGAGGAGGTATTGAATAGAATTGGGGAGAAGAGAAATTTGTGGCACAACTTGACTAGAAGAAGGGATCGGTTGACAGGACATATTCCGAGGCACCAAGGGATCGCCAATTTAGTATTGGAGGGTAGCGCGGAGGGTAAAAATCGTAGAGGGAGCCCAAGAGATGAATACACTAAACAGATTCAAAAAAATGGTTCAAATGGCTCTGAGCACTATGGGACTCAACTGCTGAGGTCGTTAGTCCCCTAGAACTTAGAACTAGTTAAACCTAACTAACCTAAGGACATTACAAACATCCATGCCCGAGGCAGGATTCGAACCTGCGATCGTAGCGGTCTTGCATTTCCAGACTGCAGCGCCTTTAACCGCACGGCCACTTCGGCCGGCAAACAGATTCAGAAGGATGTAGGTTACAGTAGGTACTGGGAGATGAAAAAGCTTGCACAGGATAGAGTAGCATGGAGAGCTGCATCAAGCCATTCTCTGGACTGAAGACCGCAACAACAACAACACTTTTAGACAAATCATTACACAAAACGCTTGATTTTCTTTTCAAAAAGTTTTACTTTTACAGACTATTTAGAGTAATTGAAACGCTTGGCCTTAACACTGATTGCTGACGAATTACGTTCGCAACATGAAATATCAGTAAAATTTCATGGTTCATTGAAATTTATTTGGAATTAAATGAGTGTGATGTACTGGGATAGGTGTGAAGATCAAATTCTTTGGCAAGACCTTGAAAATACACTTAGCAGTGTAAACAGTATACATAAAACTTAGTACACAGAATTGTAATTGAGTCAGTAAAAATGTAAGAATTGCCAGGAATCGAAGTTCGGACCTTATCCTCGCACGAAATTACGAACTTTTTTTTTATTCCACAAAAACAGTAACGAAAGTGGCTTCAATGAAATGACATAAATAAGGTGACAGATAATTGCAGTCATAAATTACAGCATTCAAAGAATGAGGAATCATATTCAGTCTTTAGCAGAAGCACAGTTTAGCACCTTCACTGTCGCCTTCAACTGGTGGCAGTTCAGCATGGCACGTTTTCTTCTTCTGCAGCCTGAGGTTCCTCATCATCATTTCCCAGACCCAAATTAATCATTCAGTAAATCCTTGATGTGTGTTTCTTCCAGGGTAAATTACGTGGACAGAAGAGCAGTCCCGAACAGCGACATCGCAAAATACTTCACTGTCTTGTTACTTTTGTCAGTTCCAGCCTTCTAAACGCATCCTTAGGGAGTTCAAGACCTTCCTTTATATCAGACACCAGATGTTTGCCGTCATATTTTTGTATCTGCTGTACTACTGATTTATTTTTCATGTGTGACTTTCAGGTGAGGTTAGGGTCGGGAATGTGACCCAACCCATTCCCTCTCTACTAGGAATCCAGTTCCTAACCTATACCCACTCTGTTGAAAGCAATTAGGAGCGTGCTACCATATTTCTTACTGTGACTCTGATATTTAAGTATTCAATATGTTCATCGCTCCCAATATTGTTAAAAACATAACTTGTACATTTGCCCATTAACCAAATCACTGCGTTATTTTTTGCCTGAGGGTAGTAACTTTCTTCTGGTCTGAAGAAAATGTTAGTCGGTACATTGTTATTTGAACAATTTTCTCCCTGGTCCACCTCCAGTTGATGATCCAATCTCCACATGTGTGACGATGAGGTACACTATCAACGAGGTTGCATTTGCTGCAGATGTTAGTGCCACTTACACCGATGGCAAAGAGACGCTTATTAGCGCTGATGATGTTATTGACTACCTTGCACCACGCTGTTCTCACGTCAAACGAAAGAACATCACTACTGATGTTTTTCCACACCGCATTCCATGCTATTCCAGCATATTTAGTTTCTATGTTATTTTTCCTTTCATGTTTCCGTCTTTCAGCCAAAATCGCCTTTGCTGTAACGTTTTAAAAGTTTTTGCTGAGATAACTTAGTTCAAGATAATACTCCCTTATGTGTTTTAGCTTAAAACTTATTTTTTGTATATTTATCGGCGGCTCTACACTTTCTCGCCTGACAATATCATATAGTTTTGCCGTAATGCACCCTGGATCGTTACACATTATGCTCCATGTTCGTTTGACATACAATGCCATCGCTTTAGACTTGATGTCGGTTAGACCCATTCCTCCAATGCTTGGATCCAAAACTGCTGTCTTCACGGCACTCGAAACAATTCCCCTTTCCACAAGAACTTTGCTAAGGTGGACATGATCGCCTTCGCCACCATTGATGGAATGGGGAGAACCTGTGCTATGTAGTAGGCCTTGGATAAAATATATCTGTTGATACACAATATTCTCTGGAACTGGTCTATGCTACGTTGACAGTTTTCAATCAAAGCTCCCTTGATTTTCCTTGCTACCTCCCTCCAATTTATTGATATCATTTTTAAAAGGGGAGTTGTCAATGCCATTCCAAGAGCTTTGTCTTCATTAACATGATTCGTCCACTCAATGCGGAAGTTAGCAAGCCGCTTTATATTTAGTGGATAAGCTACCCCTACACCATAGCTATCTATTGCCCACACATCCCATTCTTTGTGCTTATGTTTGTATTTAGTGTAGTTAGTCATGTAATAGTCATTCCTCTGCATTTATTGGTTGTTAAAAGTTCTTGATCATGTAAAAAAAAACATTTGTATTTAATTTATTGATGAGATTGTCGAATACTTATCTGCTCATTCATGTGTATTTGAAGAACTTGTCTGGTGATCTTCGTAGTTGACGATACTTATGAAATTCTCCACGCAAATACCTCAATTTGTAAATTTCATGCAAAGCATTCCTTTTCGCTTAGTTTTCTTAAGTAAACCTAATTCTGTAGCCTTACTCTCCAGTTATAGTATTCTACAGGTTAGGGACGCCGTTTTATATAAACAGCTGGTTGGCTCTAAGCAGCCATCTTGTGGCGCGACGTGGTCGCTCGCACGCAGGACATCCAAGGTTGTCGACCGATGTTGCTGTTTGTCGCTGGAGTGTCGCGTATCCAGAAGTCGCTCGCTGTCGCTCGCTTCTGTCGCTCACGTAGGACACGGCCAACTAAGAGGAAGCAGAAGTGAGGAACAAGAACCAACGTTAACGGAGCAACGCGACTCAGAGTGTCTTCACTCACAAAACGTGAATCAGGTAACCAACGTCAAATCCGAAATACACATAACAGAGATACAATGGCCAATACATGTAACGACCAAGGCGTTCTTCTACACAGGAACTACTCTGCATCATATGGTTATAAAGTAAATTCATCAGAGCGAGTGCAATTACGGGCAAACAAAAGAAGCAGATAGTTTTGTCATCCAGATTGCCGTAGATATTCGGGAAGAAGGAAAATTTTTATGTGGTAATGGTCCATGTGACTTTTAAATGATTTTAGATGCAAGATTTATACACACATGTGTATCCACTTTCAAAACTTACTTTGTACACTTGACTTCATTTTATGGACTAAAACAACTAATTACAAAATATTCTCTATTGTAACAAATTGTCAAATGATCAACCACATCCGTGTATTCTGATGGTCACAAGGTGCTACGCACTGGTACATTGACTTACTGATTTTTCATAGTAATGCCCAACAGTTGGCAGCACTTGCGCATGATGAAGAGGTCGAAAATTGGGAAAAAATTCTTCCATTGCAGCGAAGACCCAGTAAAGGTAAATGTACGCAACTGTAGCCAAAGGAACTGAAAGGGTTAAGACGACTGCAATTTCCATTTAAATTAGCATACAACATGGCCATCAACAAAGCTCAGGGACAAACATTCAAATAGCGCGGCGTTTACTTAAACAGAATCATGTTTCTCACACATACAACTGTATGTAGCGGGCTTACAAGCTGGGTCTCCTACACATTCGTTTCTTTACAGTGCGGACAAGGAAACCGCAAATACTGTATAGTCTGTAAACAATTATTGTGAAATCCAGATATACTTATTCATATGCAATGAAAAGTAACCGCCTAGTGAAATAAAGTAACTTCCATTCCTTTACTGCTTCTTTTAAATATACACACACCAAAAAAACATTTAGCATCACCCCAGTTCCCAGAACTCCTGAAGATAGATGTTGACTGTGGATATTGTATCACAGACACAGCCCATTTGACTGTTCCGAGAGGTCACTAAACCTGCTCAAAGATGTAAACAACCATGCATGAGCAGTGTCTATCAGACGGAGGGGGTACAACAGCCGATCAGTTCCAGTCATTTCACCAGGAAAGAGCTGCAGGGCTCGTGTTGTCTGTAGTTCAACCATGCCTAGACGGTCGATACTGCGGTCCGATGGCGTCCGCATTGTCACTTTGTGCCAGGAAGGGCTCTCAACAAGGGAAGTGTTCAGGCGTCTCAGAATGAACCAAAGCGACGTTGTTCGGACATAGAGGAGATACAGAGGGATAGGAACTGTCGATGACATGCCTCGCTCAGGCTGCCTAAGGGCTACTACTGCAGTGGATGACCGCTACCTACGGATTATGGCTTGGAGGAACCCTGACAGTAACACCACCATGTTGAATAATGCTTCTCGTGCAGCCACAGGACGTCATGTTATGACTCAAACTATGCGCAATAGGATGCATGATGCGAAAGTTCACTCCCGATGCTCATGGCTAGTTCGATCTTTGCAACCATGGCACCATGCAGCGCGGTACAGATGGGCCCAACAACATACCGAATGGCTCGCTCAGGATTGGCATCATGTTCTCTTCGCCGATGAGTGTCGCATATGCCTTTAACCAGACAATGGTCGGAGACGTGTTTGGAGGCATCCCGGTCAGGCTGAACGCCTTAGACACACTGCCAGCGAGTGCAGCAAGGTGGAGGTTACGTGCGATACGTGAATGCCTTACTCCCAGTGATAGTGCAACCATATCGGCAGCATATTGGCGAGCCATTCGTCTTCATGTACGACAATTCGCGCCCTCATCTTGCACATCTTGTGAATGACTTTCTTGAGGATAATGACATCGCTCGACTAGAGTGGCCAGCACGTTCTCCGGAAATGAACCCTGTCGAACATGCCTGGGATAGACTGAAAAGGGCTGTTTATGGAAGATGTGGCCCACCAACCACTCTGAGGGATCTACGCCGAATCGCCGTTGAGGAGTGGGACAATTTGGAACAACAATGCCTTGATGAACTTGTGGACAGTATGCCACTATGAATACAGGCATGCATCAATGCAAGAGGACGTACTACTGGGTATTGGAGGTACCGGTGTGCACAGCAGCCTGGACCGACACCTCTGAAGGTCTTACTGTGTGGTGGTACGCCGGCCGAGGTGACCGAGCGGTTCTAGGTGCTACAGTCTGGAACCGCGCGACGGCTACGGTCGAAGGTTCGAATCCTGCCTCAGGCATGGATGTGTGTGATGGCCTTAGGTTAGTTAGATTTAAGTAGTTCTAAGTTCTAGGGGACTGATGACCTCAGAAGTTCAGTCCCTTACTGCTCAGAGCAATTTTTTTTTTGTGTGGTGATACAACATACAATGTGTGGTTTTCATGAACATAAAAAAGGGCAGAAATGATGGTCATGTTGACCTCTATTCCAAGTTTCTGTACAGGTTCCGGAACTCTCGGAACTGAGGTGATCAAAACTGTTTTTGATGTGTGTATTAAGACAATATTACTAAATTACCAATGACCCAGTGGTATTAACCGCCGTTAACTATATCAGTGTAATGTAATGTTAATGCCAGTATGGATGGAACAGGGCGAGGGTTGTATAAGCGAGTATATTCAATAATACGTTGTAGTTCAAAAGTCAAAGAGAACATAGCTTTTTCTAAGAGAATTAAATGTTCGACATTGCATATTATATTGAGATATCTGCCAGCCACAATCACCGACTTCAACCCACAACAGTATGGATGAAACACGTTGAAGAATCTGACACCACATTGCATCGTGAGTGAAACAATAAAAACTATTAGGCATTTTTATTACACACGTGAAAGCTTCCCGAAACAATGGTTTATTAATAAATCAATACGTGCATAACAACAGCTACACACTGCTGAACACATAATAACCACCGAGTATTATAACACGGGGGAGTAAACAAAAAAAAACACTGTCCATATCAATTTACATACCTTAACATGTTCCCATAAACTGACATCGACACACAGGATGAAGTCTAAATGTAAGGTCACTCCTCCACTTATTTCATAAGGCCACAGTTACTTACACATCTTTCATGGCTGGCATTGCTAAGTGGTTTTGTGAAAGCATCGGCTAACATCTCCTCAGAAGGCAGATGTTCAACATTAATAACACCTGACTCAACATGCCTTCTTATGAAATGATACTTTATATTTACAGGGCAGTCCATTGATAGTGACCGGGCCAAATATCTCACGAAATAAGCATCAAACGAAAAAACTACAAAGAACGAAATTCGTCTAGCTTGAAGGGGGAAACCAGATGGCGCTATGGTTGGCCCGCTAGATGGCGCTGCCACAGGTCAAACGGACATCAACTGCGTTTTTTTTTTAATAGGAACCTCCATTTTTATTACATATTCGTGTAGTGCGTAAAGAAATAGTAATGTTTTAGTTGGACCACTTTTTTCGCTTTGTGATAGATGGCGCTGTAACAGTCACAAACGTATAAGTACGTGATATCACGTAACATTCCGCCACTGCGGACGGTATTTGCTTCGTGATACATTACCCCTGTTAAAATAGATCGTTTACCAATTGCGGAAAAGGTCGATATCGTGTTGATTATGGCTATTGTGATCAAAATGCCCAACGGGCGTGTGCTATGTATGCTGCTCGGTATCCTGGACGACATCATCCAAGTGTATGGACCGTTCGCAGGATAGTTACGTTATTTAAGGAAAAAGGAAGTGTTCACCCACATGTGAAACGTCAACCACGACCTGCAACAAATGATGATTCCCAAGTAGGTGTTTTATCTGCTGTCGCGGCTAATCCACACATCAGTAGCAGACAAATTGCACGAGAATCGGGAATCTCAAAAGCGTCAGTGTTGAGAATGCTACATCAACATCGATTGCACCTGTACCATATTTATATGCACCAGGAATTGCGTATTTCTTTACCTACTACACGAATATGTAATAAAAAATGGGGGTTTCTATTTAAAAAAAAACCTTAGTTGATATCCGTTTGACCTATGGCAGCTCCATCTAGCGGGCCAACCATAGCGCCATCTGGTTTCCCCCTTCAAACTAGACGAGTTTCGTTCTTTGTAGTTTATTCGTTTGACGATTATTTCGTGAGATATTTGGCCCGGTCACGATCAGTGGACCACCATGTATATGCTTCGATCTAGAGTTTGTCACTAGATTCTTGGCTAACTGAAAGGCTCCTTTATTATCACAATACACTGTAAATGGCTTTATGACACTGCTTGGAACTACCCCAAACATAAGTTGTCTTAACCACAGTAAATCTTGAACAATTGATGCCAAGGCCATATATTCGGCTTCACGAATAGATAGTGCAATAGTTTTTTGTTTTCTACTAGACCAGGGATTCCCAATGTGGTCGATATCGACCCCAAGGGGTCGATATCGGTTTCCTAGGGGTCGACATAAACGAAAACCGATTTTGGGGGTCGACGAGGTCTATAAACCGACCCCTATTAAATTAACACAAGTTATGAATAATAGTCTGCTAACTTAAAGCATTGGTAAGTCTCACTCTGTCTTCTTCTATTGACCTAAGTCAGAATGAAAAATAATACTCTGTAGCAGCTGTTTTAAGTTAGCGGACCATTATGAATAAGGGGGTTGATCTTAAAAGTAGGCAATTTGGCCATGGGGATCTGAGGTAACAGTTCATTTTGGAAAAGGGGTCACTTGTCCAAAATAGTTTGGAGATCCCTGTACTAGACCATGAAATTAAAGAGTTTTGCAATTTTATGCATGAACCAGTTGCAGAGTGTCTGTCACTGATTTTATTTCCCCAATCTCTGTTACCATCTCTAGAAAATTCTAGCTTTTAGTCCATGGTTCCCTTTAAATATCTAAACAATCTTTTCACTGACAACAATGAATCTTTTTAAAGCAATGATTAGATCTGCTAAGGAGATTAACAGCGAAACACATATCAGGTCTGGATATTTGGGATAGATATGGAAGACTTCCTACTGCTTCTAGATGTTGTACCTTGATATCATCTGCTCCGACTGCTTCAAAGTCCAATCCAAGTTCAAGTGGTGTTGACACCGGCTTGGCTTCACTCATTCTAAATTTCTTCAGAACTATTTTTGCGTAGGATTTCTCGGAGATCCAAATTTTTTCCTTTATCACGATCCTGTGTAATTGCCATGTCTAGGAATTGGCGTACCCGTTCTAAATCTTTTAACTCAAAAAATCTCTTCAAGGAACTTTTGAATTGATCCAAAACTCTTTTCTCATTTGAGAATAATAACAATCATCGACGTATAAAACTATGATGACTAGCTTGGTGCAATCTCTGTGAAAATAGGTACAAGGATCAGTGTTTGATATGTTCAATTTCAGTTTCCTTAACACCTCATCTAATTTTTGATTCCATTTCCTACCAGCCTGTTTGAGTCTGTAAACAGCTTTCTTCAGCATCCATACTTTTCCAGGAGTTGCAAAATTTTCAGGTGGAATGACATAAATTTCATTTAGGTCTCCTTAGAGATAAGCAATAGTGACGTCAACTTCAGGTTCTCTCGAGCTGACATAGAGAAGTGATATCTAATGGATGCAGGCTTGACCACTGATGCAAAGGTTTCCTGATAATCAATACCGTGAACTTGAGCGCATCCTTCTGCCACTAGGCGTGCCTTAGATATTCCTGGTGCACTGCTAGTCCCAGGCTTCATTTTTAATACCTACTTAGTCCTAAGTGGTTTGTGTCCCCTGGGTAGCTTTACTTCTTCAAATGTGTTATTACGAATTAGAGATGAGAATTCTTTCTTCACTGCTTTTTTTCCATTCTTCATTATTCGCGTCTTCCAAAGCTTCCTTGACATCAATGTCTTCACTTGGAAGCCCTTGTTTCAAATAGTAAACAACATGATCAGGCCACGTCTTGGGTTTTGGTTCTCTGTTTGACCTTCGAGGTGTAACCTCTTGAACTATGTTTTGATTCTCATGACTCTCACCTTGAGCTTCAGTTTCTATTGAATCTCTCTCAAAGCCATAAAAGGGTTAATCATCACTTTCTGCTGACTTAACTTCTTCTTCTTCAGTTAGTGAAGTACTGGTGACCTGAAGAACTGCTTCTTGTCCCAGTCCGAAGACATTTGCGGTCTTGGGTTAATCTGTCTTCGAACCTGAAAAACTCCCATTTTCCAGGAATTTTACATCCCTGCTGACAATTATCCGGCCAGTCTCCCTGTTAATGAATCGATAGCCTTTGGTTGCTTGACAGTAGCCTATAAATGTCAATGTCTGTGACTTCTTATTCACTTCTTGCGATGAAGTTTTGGAACGTGAATCATTGCACTGCAGCCAAAAATTCTCTGATGTGATAAACAAGGCTTTCTCCTATGCCAAAGTTCATATGGTGTCTTATCTCCGTATATGGTAGACAGTGAACGATTTGATAGGTACGAATCTGTAGACACAGCTTCAGCCCAATGCTCCTTTGGTAGGTTAGCAGCAAACATCATAGTATGAGCCTTTTTAACCAATGTTCTGTCAGCTCTCTCGGCAACACGATTTTGCTGTGGACAGTAACGTAATCTAAGCTGGTGGAAACCAGAAATACTTTTAGTTCGTCGTTGACGTACTCCTTTCCATTGTCAGACCGGAACTTTTGGAAATTTTTGCCTGCCTGCATCTCCACCATGGCTTTGAATTTTTTTTTTAAATATCTGTGTTACGTCAGAATTTTTTTTTCAAGAAATAAATAAACTTGAATCTTGAAAAATCATCAACAAATGTGAGAAAATATTGATTTCCACCAATAGACGCTGTCTCCATTTGCCCACACAAATCAGAATGTATTAAAATGTGTTTAGAATACCTTTTGCTAGGTTTGAATGAAAGACGTGACTATTTTCCCACGATGCTCAACTCACAGGGATCCTTAATCACAATATCTTCATTTAGTCCTGTCGAAACCTTTGACAACTTCAGTATACTTTTGCGATTCATATGTCCTAGCCTCCCATGCCATAAGACCCCACATCTTTTGTACTTAAACAATAGATGCCATTCTTAGGCAATGTCTTGGCAATCAATTCACCTTCTGCATCGTAGATGAATCCAGAAGAGCTTGTGTTAAGTTTGGAAGGTAGGAGACGAGGTACTGGCAGAAGTAAAGCTGTGAGGACGGGGCGTGAGTCGTGCTTGGGTAGCTCAGTTGGTAGAGCACTTGCCCGCGAAAGGCAAAGTTCCCGAGTTCGAGTCTCAGCCCGGCACACAGTTTTAATCTGCCGGGAAGTTTCACAGAGTAATTATAACACAACGGAGTAAACAAAAAATACTGTCGATATTAATTTCCATATCGTAACAAAAACATTTTCACACATACGGCAAAGTTCGTAAGTCACAGTCTGTATTGTTTAACTTTACCCAAAAAGTATTTATAGCTCTATGTTTCGCGGAGTTTTGCCCACCATACGCATCTACTGGCACGCACCGCGACCAGGCTACCTTACTAACAGGATAACTGAATTTATAGTATCCTTAAAGAGATATACGTCTGTATGCACCTCATATTTAGAATGGTACTCAAGCCTTTTTCCATACCATATATTCTAAAACGATTAACGTCGGGTTTCACAGTTAGTAATTTTCTGTTTTGTACCACTAATGACTCGTGTTTTATTGCTTGTTGAACTTGAGCTTTCTCTCTTATGTTATTAACAAATTACCAAGTGGAAAAGTAGGTGAGTGCTGTTGTATAAACCGCAATAACCGGTTTGGGCGAATTTTGCCATCTCACCGACGTAACTACTAATTGCAATAATTCCTTAGAATCTGGTCTTCATTTAATTAAACGCAATTCCGAGTGCCCAGTCTGAATTAAATTATCGTACTTAAAAATTTCGAATTCACACGGTTGCGAAAAAACGAAGCCAAGGCAGTTATTTCGAGAGAAATAACTTTAAATCCGAACTCTTATCGTCAGTTTAAACTGGCGACAGTTTGTTGTACTATTTAAAACAGATCATTAATATTCTGCATATGCAATTTTATTTCAAAACGTATGTATTTCATGAGTGTTTCTTTTTCATGTAAACCAGTACATCTTAATATTTAATACCGCTAAAAATTAAAATGGAACGACATTAATTGGAAAGTAGCAAAGAAATTAGAGGAAGGTGTATAAATAAGGAAATGCCATGAAACATTTGTAATTGATAAATTTTTTGGAACCTCAGTGTTAACGGCTACACCACAAGGTAAGATAACACACAATTCATTCCGCTTACTTCTTATTTCTGTAGCTGTATCTTTTTTATTTGAGGCTTTAGAAGTAGAAAATTTGATCAGTGCTAAAATTTGTAATTACTACGTAATTATAGTATACGTTGTAAAACAAGGCCAATTTCGTAGTTAGGGGCGCGCAGCTTGTAGTAGTGATTAGCAGTTGTTTCACACAAATGTATTTTATGGGTTTGAGCCATGTTTTTCAGCCGTGCGAAGATACCGTCTGTGAACTGCTCACAACTTAGCTGCACTACAGCGAGAATTAAATTCGACAAACTGTATTGTACGGTACTATAATGATAACTCGTCAGCAGTTTAGAATGATGGTTTCTTCTCATACATAAACTGAGTCTAATCAATACCAGAAGGTGAATTTGCCCCTGAAAATTTAAATAACACGATAGCTGCGACGAGTGAAATTACGTCGGGGTCTAGAGATCGGACTATTGCTGAACCTGTTAGCGTCGCAACACATCCTATTACGTAAATTGTACGAAAACTAGAAACTATGGCTGATGACATCGTCCCTATGAGACAACAACAAGATAGCTTATCTAATTAGGTTGCGCAAATAAATGACCAGGTCAGAAATCAAACTGAGCAGTTAAAAAACTGCTAGTCACGTGGCCACTGTTTTGCAAACCGATCTAGAAACGAGCGAGTTAACGTACATTAAACACACAATAACAGGTCTTCCTGAAGCTGTAGAGAAACTGACTGAAAACCTTATCACTTTGCAACTAGAACAAGAAACTTCGAAACCCATCATTCAATAGGTAATAACCTAAGTAGAAGATCTCTCCACTGATCACGAAAACAGAGGACATGCTTATTTAAAGGAAAGGGACGAACAAATTGCAGAAAGTCTAGGAAACAAATTAAGGCAAGCTGTGCAACAAACTACACTGAAGAGCCAAAGAAACTGGCACACCTGCCTAATATCGCGTATGCTCCCCCTCCCCAAGCACGCAGAAGTTCTGCAGCACGACATGGCATTGGAATCGGTTAATGTCTGAGGTCTTACTGAAGGGAATTGACACCATTAATCCTGCAAGACTGTACATAAATCTGTAGGAGTACGAGGGTGGGAGATGTCTTTTGAACAGCATGTTGCAAGGCATCCCAGATATGCTCAGTAATGTTCGTGACTGGGGAGTTTGATGGCCAGCGGAAGTATTTAAACTCAGAAGAGAGCTCCTGGAGCCACTCTGTAGCAATTCTGGACCTGCGCGGTGTCGCAGTCTCCTGCTGGAATTGCCCAAGTCCGTTATAATGCATAATGGACATGAATGGATTCAAGTGATCAGAGAGGATGCTTACGTACGTGTCACCTGTCAGAGTCGTTTCTAGACGTATCAGGGGTCCCATATCACTCCAAATGCACGCGCCCCACAACATTACAGAGCCTCTCTACCGGCTTGAACAGTCCCCTGTTGATATTCAGGATCCATGGATTCAGGAGGTTGACTCCATACCGTACACTTCCACCCGCTCGATACAATTTCAAACGAGACTCGTCCGACCAGGCAACATGTTTCCAGTCATCAAGAGTCCAATGTCGGTGCTGACGGGCCCAGGCGAGGCGTAAAGCTATGTGTCGTGCAGACATCTAGGTGCACGAGTGGGCTTTCGGCTCCGAAAGCCCATATCGACGATGTTTGTTTGAATGGTTCGCACGCTGACACTTGTTGATGACCCAGCATTTGAGCAATTTGAGGAAGGATTGCACTTCTGTCACGTTGAACGATTCTCTTCAGTCGTCGTTGGCCCCGTTATTGCAGGATCTATTTCCAGCCGCAGCGATATCGGAGGTTTGGTATTTTACCAGATTCCTGATATTCACGGTACACTCGTGAAATGGTCGCACGGAAAAATATCCACTTCATCGCTACCTCGAAGATGCTGTGTCCCATCGCTCGTGCGCCGACTATAAAGCGACGTTCAAACTCACTAAATCTTGATAACGTACCATTGTAGCAGCAGTAACGAGCTAACAACTGCGCCACACACTTGTCGCATGTAAGAGTTCCGACCGCAGCACCGTATTCTACATGCTTACATATCTCTGTATTTGAATAAGCATGCCTATACCAGTTTCTTTGGCGCTCCAGTGTGTTGCTAAAGTGCACTCCGAACCGAGCGTTCCAGCACAAGCTGTTAAAGATGAATTAGGACTTTCTCAAAGAAGTTGGACACAAGATTTGCCAAAAGGGCAAGAAAATGCCGAGATTCATATTAATGATGAGATGGCTAACATAGAAAAAGACTTAAACGCAGTAAAGAGACACACCCCAGGCAGCTCAGGTAACAGAGGCCTGTGACGATTTCCATAGTCCAGTGTCCAATGAAAATACGTAAGTGGATGAGATGCATTGTAGTAATCTGTTGCCCCAAAACCATGCAAGTGGGAATAGAGTGTGCAGAATTATCTTTTTCTGTTATTCTGCCAGACAAAAGGCTATTCAAAGAGCTTCATCTGTTCATATTTATGACAAACGATAATAACAAGAATAAAAAACCAACAATAACAGTTGCGGTGCGAGTTATATTTCGCAGCTGCATGTAAAGTTTAGTTGGCGCACTACTCCACAAGACGGAGCCGTCGGTTCGGTGACGAAAGCAATGAGCAGCGTCACCTGTCGAAAAATGACTGTCAGTCAGACACACGCAGCGTACACGCAGTACCAGTGACCGGGCTGTCCGTGTGTAGAATGGGGAAGGCGCGCCATCTGTCTGAGATTGACTGCGGGCATATTGTGATGGCCCGGAGGCTCGGCACAAGCATTTCGGAAACGCAAGACTCGTCAGGTGTTCGAGGTGTGCCACAGCACACCTTCAGCCAGAGCCTTCAGCACGTGGCGAAAGCTGGGTGAGACCGCGTCCTGACGTCGGGGCGTTGGGCGGCCACCCCACATCACATGTGTCAGGTGTCGTATGCTGGGCAGACTGGTAAAGCAGGACGGGCGACGAAATGTGGCGGAACTAACATCTCACTTTAATGATTGGCGGATTACAAGCGTGTCTGAACACACAGTCTACCGAATACTCCTAATCTTCTTCATTATGATGAAGGGAGGGCGCGAATCCGTTATCTCCCAGGGGAACTGAAGTGTTGGCAGAAGAGCCAACACTGTGTTCCTAGAGGAGGCCGAAATGCACGCTGTTAAGCTCACGCAGATTGGCGTGAGGTCTGGAACAAGGTAAAGTAATTATCCTATAAAGAAAAGAACGTAGTTCTTGGAATACTTAACTTTAATCCATAATTGGAGAACATCGCTCTTGACGGTAAATGTTTTATAATTTCAATATTAACTGGTAATGGCGCCTTGCTAGGTCGTAGCAAATGACGTAGCTGAAGGCTATGCTAACTATCGTCTCGGCAAATGAGAGCGTATTTGTCAGTGAACCATTGCTATGAACGTCGGCTGTACAACTGGGGCGAGTGCTAGTAAGTCTCTCTAGACCTGCCGTGTGGTGGCGCTCGGTCTGCAATCACTGACAGTGGCGACACGCGGGTCCGACGTATACTAACGGACCGCGGCCGATTTAAAGGCTACCACCTAGCAAGTGTGGTGTCTGGTGGTGACACCACAGGAACAGCTCCTTGACACATGTACAGGATGGAGTCAAACTGGCGGCGGCTCCGTTACGCTCTTTGAAACATTCACGTGGGCATCCATGGGTCCAGAGGAGCTCGTGCGAGGCACCGTGGCGGCAGACCACGTAAACCGCTTCTTGACGACCATTTTTTCCGACGGCAGTGGCGTTTTTCAACAAGATACTACGCCATGTCACAAGGCCGAGAGTGTGATGGAGTGGTTCGAGGAACACAGTGGCGAGTTCCAGTGGATGTGCTGGCCCCCGAACTCGTCAGATCTGAACCCAATCGAACGCATCTGTGAATGAACGTGGCGTCAGGGCTCATCGTCCTGCTGCCCGTAGTTTACGGAAATTAGGTGACTTGTGTGAGCAGATGTGATGCCGACTTCCTCCAGCGACCTATCGAGGTCTCGCTGCTTCCAGGCCACGACTCGGCGCCACTGTTCTCCGTGTCAAAGGTAGACGTGACTATTAGGTGGGTGGCCGTAATGTTCTGGCTGATCAGAGTGCGACGCATTGTACAAACAACCGACCACCAGAAGGGGTGTGGCCAATTTAATTCTAAATCAATTGCTTATTAGAATATCAGATTACCAAAACACGATTAAACGACTATATACGCACCGGGAACTTACGAAATACTTTTTCCAAGTAAAAGAAAGCCACTGAGAGGTGAAAAGCAAACTGCATGTTCAGGAATTGCATTTTATATGCCCAGTTAATTATCGCTGAATACACTCATACTATGACAGAACTAAGGTACAGTAAAAGCAAACAGCTACTGTCTGACTGCTACAAAAATGAATAAATGACTCTGATTGTATTTAACTATGTTAGTAATAATGCAGTTTTATATGTAAGTTGCTGTTTTCACTAGGTACACACTTATTGTGGTGAGTAATGATAGGTGTATAACCACTGTGATTTTTAACGTAAGTTTGTGAAACGGAATTGTAGTAATTTTTGGAGGGGAATGGAATTTACCTGATGGGCGAGTAACCAAATGTGCACGAATTTTTGCGTAATATGTATGAGATAGAGCAGATGCCACCTCAACTTCAACTCAGAGAAAGGAGAGTAATAGTAACGAAAGATTAAGTTTTAGTGTTCTCGGATATATGATTGAATGAATAAGTAATGCAATGGCAAATACCTACGAAAGTAGAAATTTTCCTGTGCAGAGTAATAGAATATCTATGTATAGCCAAGCGTGAAGCCTTAGTTGTGAACTTTGAAGCACTGTTTTATTCAAAATATTTGTGTGAAAATATTTTATTGATATTACATAGATTAAAGTGTGCTTTTCCTCTCGTGAGAATAAGAGTAAGATACTAAGTACTATGGAAACCATTTAACTTAAGAAATGCGATCTGATGAGTCATCTGGGGATTTATTTCTTTAAGACATATAAGGAACTCTGTACTGTGAATTTAAAATGACTACATACTGTTGAAAATCTTGGCCTCAAAGTGATCAGTTGAAAAAAATATAAAGATACCGTGACTAGGTAATCTAACCTTCATCTCCGTATGCAGTAGGCGACGAGAAATTTACCGATTAGTAACTAATAGTAAGAGGCTTGATATGTTCCACTCTTGACACTGGCTAAAATTCCAGATACAGTGCGAAGTTTTGAGTAGCACATGCCAATAGGAGTATTTTTCTTATTTCCATGAATTTTTCTAAATATGTATACACCTATCTGTAATTAGTAAATGAGTAGCCTTACACCAAAATAGTTATTAACACGTTATCTGATCTATGAGTAAATGAAGGAACAAAGTTGTGGCTTTAAAATGCCAGCTGGAGATAACCCAGTACATAAGAAATGTACGAGGGTCATTCAACAATTAAAGAGACAAATTGGTATGGGGAAAGACTGTTAATAGGACAAGTTTGGTACTTTTATGGCTTTAAGTTGGCATCACTCTGATGACCTCTGGTCAGCTGATGTGTCAACATTGCTTTGATTATAACCTCAAAAATACATTTCAAGATGGCGAGTCCGTTTGAAACGTCCACATTAGTTGAACAACGTTCTGTTATTCGCTTTATACCTGCTGAAGGCGAGAAACCAGTGGAAATATACTGTAGAATGTCTAAAGTTTATAGTGAATGTTGTATGAATGGTGCAAATTTTTACAAGTGGGTAGAGCAGTTCAAAAATGATGACAGTGACTGACGAACACAGTTCTGGCCGACCGGTTGCAGTTTCAACACCCTCACTTGAAAGTCGAATTGATGATACTATTCGTGCGACCGCCGTGTGATTGTCGAAATGATAGTTGTTAAGGTTCAGGTTAGTACTGGTACAGTTCATAACATTATCTGTAACAAGCTGAAGTACCGCAAAACATGTGCAAGATGGATCCGAAAGGAGTTGTGCGGCTACAGAAGAAAACAAGGCTGAGGGTGTGCACAGAGCTAAATGAAAGTTATTAGAAAGAAGGTGAGCACTTCCTCAATAAAATTTTAACTTGTGATGAAACTGGGGTTCACTACTATGAGTCAGAATCAAAGAGACAAAGCATGGAGTGGAAGCACACCAACTCAGCTCTCAAGAAAAAGTTCAAAACCGAAGCATCAGCAGGAAGAGTCATGTTGACTGAAGGTCCAGTATTTTGTGATTATCTCGAAGAGGAGCGTACAATGAACAACCGATAGTACCCGGATTTGCTTTTAAACAAGGTGAAGCCAGCCATGAGAGAGAGACGTCGTGGATCTCAGAGGAGAGGTGTTATTCTCCAGCGAGACAACGCACGTCCTCATATTGCTCAACTAACCCTTGAAACCATCGACAAAATAGGCCAGAAAATACTGCCTCACCCCCTTCACTCCTGACTTAGACCCTAGCGATTTCCATTTCTTTGGTGCACTCAAGGAAGCATTACGTGGGAAGAGGTTGCAGGACAAAGAGGACGTGAAAACGTTTGTGGGAAATTGGTTCAAACATCATACTAAACAGTTCTTTGCAGTCGAAATAAAAAAGCTTGTAGCCCGTTGGAACAAGTGCACAAATGTTCAAGGGGAATATGTTGAAAAGTAAAAAAAGTGTTGTTTTGTTAAAATAAACGCTTTTTTCCTTCAGACCAATTTGTCTCTTTAACTATTAAATGACCCTCGTACATTTATAGTAATATCTCAGACTTATTTCCTTTGTCCTTTGACGAGTGAGTAAATGAGAGGTATTCTAGAATCCTACGTACAAGTCTCAAATGAATAAATTTTATTTCTACTTTATCTTTCCGCTCCGTGGTTAGGATTTTTATTCTGTTTTTGTCTCCTTTGGTGAGACTGTTTTCTGCACTCATCAGTGCTCGTCATGAGTTGTTTCACTGGTTAGCAGTCCGTTACCGTTTCTATCTTTTAATAAACGAATGAATGGCATTGCGTTGCTAAGTGTGGTTAACGAAAACACTACATGTCTAAAATTCTCTTCTAATCTGACCGGAAATAAGATACAGAATATTATCACTTAGATTAATCGAGTCATCTTCCCACACAGAGAGCAATAATTAAATAAAAATTTGCAACGCAATTTAAACGCATCAGGTGAATTCTTCAATGAATAGTAATTAAACTGCACATGAGTGATACAGTAGAAGAAGAATGGGTAGCTTTGAGGGATGAAGTAGTGAAGGCAGCAGAGGATCAAGTAGGTAAAAAGACGAGGGCTAGTAGAAATCCTTGGGTAACAGAAGAAATACTGAATTTAATTGATGAAAGGAGAAAATATAAAAATGCAGTAAGTGAAACAGGCAAAAAGGAATACAAACGTCTCAAAAACGAGATCGACAGGAAGTGCAAAATGGCTAAGCAGGGATGGCTAGAGGACAAATGTAAGGATGTAGAGGCCTATCTCACTAGGGGTAAGATAGATACCGCCTACAGGAAAATTAAAGAGACCTTTGGAGATAAGAGAACGACTTGTATGAATATCAAGAGCTCAAATGGAAACCCAGTTCTAAGCAAAGAAGGGAAAGCAGAAAGATGGAAGGATTATATAGAGGGTCTATACAAGGGCGATGTACTTGAGGACAATATTATGGAAATGGAAGAGGATGTAGATGAAGATGAAATGGGAGATATGATACTGCGTGAAGAGTTTGACAGAGCACTGAAAGACCTGAGTCGAAACAAGGCCCCCGGAGTAGACAATATTCCATTGGAACTACTGACGGCCGTGGGAGAGCCAGTCCTGACAAAACTCTACCATCTGGTGAGCAAGATGTATGAAACAGGCGAAATACCCTCAGACTTCAAGAAGAATATAATAATTCCAATCCCAAAGAAAGCAGGTGTTGACAGATGTGAAAATTACCGAACTATCAGCTTAATAAGTCACAGCTGCAAAATACTAACACGAATTCTTTACAGACGAATGGAAAAACTAGTAGAAGCCAACCTCGGGGAAGATCAGTTTGGATTCCGTAGAAACATTGGAACACGTGAGGCAATACTGACCTTACGACTTATCTTAGAAGAAAGATTAAGGAAAGGCAAACCTACGTTTCTAGCATTTGTAGACTTAGAGAAAGCTTTTGACAATGTTGACTGGAATACTCTCTTTCAAATTCTAAAGGTGGCAGGGGTAAAATACAGGGAGCGAAAGGCTATTTACAATTTGTACAGAAACCAGATGGCAGTTATAAGAGTCGAGGGACATGAAAGGGAAGCAGTGGTTGGGAAGGGAGTAAGACAGGGTTGTAGCCTCTCCCCGATGTTGTTCAATCTGTATATTGAGCAAGCAGTAAAGGAAACAAAAGAAAAATTAGGAGTAGGTATTAAAATTCATGGAGAAGAAATAAAAACTTTGAGGTTCGCCGATAACATTGTAATTCTGTCAGAGACAGCAAAGGACTTGGAAGAGCAGTTGAATGGAATGGACAGTGTTTTGAAAGGAGGATATAAGATGAACATCAACAAAAGCAAAACAAGGATAATGGAATGTAGTCTAATTAAGTCGGGTGATGCTGAGGGAATTAGATTAGGAAATGAGACACTTAAAGTAGTAAAGGAGTTTTGCTATTTGGGGAGCAAAATAACTGATGATGGTCGAAGTAGAGAGGATATAAAATGTAGGCTGACTATGGCAAGGAAAGCGTTTCTGAAGAAGAGAAATTTGTTAACATCCAGTATTGATTTAAGTGTCAGGAAGTCATTTCTGAAAGTATTCGTATGGAGTGTAGCCATGTATGGAAGTGAAACATGGACGATAAATAGTTTGGACAAGAAGAGAATAGAAGCTTTCGAAATGTGGTGCTACAGAAGAATGCTGAAGATTAGATGGGTAGATCACGTAACTAATGAGGAAGTATTGAATAGGATTGGGGAGAAGAGAAGTTTGTGGCACAACTTGACCAGAAGAAGGGATCGGTTGGTAGGACATGTTCTGAGGCATCAAGGGATCACCAATTTAGTATTGGAGGGCAGCGTGGAGGGTAAAAATCGTAGAGGGAGACCAAGAGATGAATACACTAAGCAGATTCAGAAGGATGTAGGTTGCAGTAGGTACTGGGAGATGAAAAAGCTTGCACAAGATAGAGTAGCATGGAGAGCTGCATCAAACCAGTCTCAGGACTGAAGACCACAACAACAACAACGAGTGAGACCTAAAATATATAGTGTTCCGTTATTAAGGCAAGGAGGAAGGAACCAAATTAATTTTATCCAGTCTCTGCAGCTATTTGTGATACGTGAATTTAGAACTATTTGTGGTGAAATAAAAGGTGAGGCGGTGGCAGCTGGCGATGCGAAATACCTGTGTCGTCTGCCGATTAAACTAAGTGAAAACGAAAGTACGTTTCTCTTATTAATGCTGAGATGTTGTGAAGGCGCACGGCATTCCTAATCACAAAAGGAGTGGTCTCTTCACACACACACACACACACACACACACACACACACACACACATCCAGAACGGTCACTGAACCGATGCGATTCAGCGCCGATGTGTAAGCGCAGATCACTGTTGCAGTCCGATTCGAACTGTGGCATGCCCGGTGCGGTAGCCTTGAAGACGGTTGTCGCTATCTACCTCTGACGACTGCTTTCGTTAACGTTCTATGAAACGATACGAAGCATATTTGCCAACAATAGGAATACGTCCCTACACGTAAGAACTTTTGTAGGGACGTAGCGATGAATTTTCGATCATTCTGTAAAACGTAGGGACTTTTTGCCCAAGAAAGAAGTATTACAAAATAAGAAATTGAAACAGAAAAAGTTGCCAAACTGTATAAATTTTGCACGTTGACTACGTCTTCACCACTGCGTATAGAAAGTTTGCCTGTGAGGCCCTACCTCAGGGAAGAAACAAGATGCCGAAGGAAAGTATTTTAGTGATTGTCCGGAGAGGGGAAACATTGACGTGTTTGTTGTTTAGCGCTCCTCGCGCCTACGAGCTGCAGCCTCCTAAGACAAGTTTCGCATGCAAGTAACTTTGATTCGGGAATGCGCATTACGAGACAATATTTTCAAATGCGGTACAAATTTGCAGCAAAGAACGTAAATTAAACTACGGTTGTTGCAATACATTGCACTGTTTACAAGAAAAATGGCCACACTTGAGGAAACGCAGACCCGAGCAACAATCGTGAACGGAAGACAATCAACGCGAAGTGCTCCGAATGGGGCCGACGTGAGGCGACCGAAACCAGTCACTCATCACGCAACTTTTTGCGTGTCTGCTGTCATCTCTGCACCACTGTTCCTTCCACTGTTACATTCTTCACTTCCACAACGGCGATTATGTTTCGGTCTCTGCTGTGCGTTCACATGTTGAAAATAAACGATAAACAGCTCACGTAGGTCAGTTCAGTTCCTTGAGTCTTCACATAATCTTCTAAAGTTTCTTTTTCGGGGGTGTGTAACTGTACTATTAGCTCTTTTTTATTATGGCTTCAGCACCGAAAAAGAAAAGAGAATTAAAAGCAATGATAGTCAAACCCGAAAACAAAAATTTAGGGAAGTGTGGCAAGAGGATGAACACTTTAAAAGGTGGTTAACTGCAGAACCCATGGACAATTACCGTGCTTGTTGTAGCGCGTGTGATATTAGTTCGTGTGCTAGAAGAAGCGAACTTTTGAAACAAATCACGACTCGCAAAAAAGTCGAGTATCACCATTTACTAAACAATCAGTGCTTTCGCCGTGGTTGCATCAACCTACTACAAGTACCGCAAGTCTTAAGCCAGAAGAGGACACCATAGCCGTTGAAATAAGACTGGCGACAGCATTTGCTGAGCACTCGCTGTCCTCCTTGTGTCCTTGTAGGAAATAAAGAATGTACTTGTTAATAAACAGCACAGTACGTGTAATCTTGTACACATATTAGTTGTAAATAATCTGGAAAATAGTAATGCTAGACAAAGCGGTAGACAAGTTTACTCCCATATCTCCGTAAGCTGGCTTCTCGGACCCCTGGTTCCATACCTTAAATTGCTCAGTGGAGCATTTCTATGTCATGTTGCATTTTTGCACGCTCTTATGGAAACACTCTGCCGAATACTCACTCGTTCAAGTCTCGTAAGAATGCAAGTATATGGCTTAGTGGCTACGTGAATTAATCCAGAGGCCGATGGTTCATTCCCAGTTGGCCTTATGATTTATTTATGGTATTTTTCACTGTCACCTCCGTCAGTGTTTTGCGTATGACAAAAATTCATTTTTCGGAATCTGTATTTAAGCTGTAAATTGCCTGCTGTTAGTTAAGCAAATCAGACGAATTACCACCTTCCATAAGTTTATGTCCGCTTGCTATTACTGTGACCTTCAAACCTACCTTCAGCTTTATGATAGCTTTGCTTTTTTATGAAGTAGTGCAATCTCTATTTATCATACACTACTGGCCATTAAAATTGCTACACGAAGAAGAAATGCAGATGGTAAACGGGTATTCATTGGACAAATATATTATACTAGAACTGACAAGTGATTACATTTTCACACAGTTAGGGTGCATCGATCCTGAGAAATCAGTACCCAGAACAACCACCTCTGGCCGTAATAACGGCCTTGATACGCCTGGGCATTGAGTCAAACAGAGCTTGGATGTCGTGTACAGATACAGCTGCCCATGCAGCTTCAACACGATACCACAGTTCATCAAGAGTAGTGACAGGCGTATTGTGACGAGCCAGTTGCTCGGCCACCATTGACCCGACGTTTTCATTTGGTGAGAGATCTGGAGAATGTGCTGGCCAGGGCAGCAGTCGAACATTTTCTGTATCCAGAAAGGCCCATACAGGACCTGCAACATGCGGTCGTGCATTATCCTGCTGAAATGTAGGGTTTCGCAGGGATCGAATGAAGGGTAGAGTCACGGGTCGTAACACATCTGAAATGTAACGTCCACTGTTCAAAGTGCCGTCAATGTGAACAAGAGGTGACAGAGACGTGTAACCAATGGCACCCCATACCATCACGCAGGGTGATACGCCAGTATAGCGGTGAAGAAAACGCTTCCAATGTGCGTTCACCCCGATGTCGCCAAACACGGATGCGACCATCATGATGTTGTAAACATAACCTGGATTCATCCGAAAAAATGACGTTTTGCCATTCGTGCACCCAGGTTCGTCGTTGAGTACACCATCGCTGGCGCTCCTGTCTCTGATGCAGCGTTAAGGGTAGCCGCAGCCATGGTCTCCGAGCTGGTAGTCCATGCTGTTGCAAACGTCGTCGAACTGTTCGTGCAGACGGTTGTTGTCTTGGAAACGTCCCCATCTGTTGACTCAGGGATCGAGACGTGGCTGCACGATCCGTTACAGCCATGCGGATAAGATACCTGTCATCAACACTGCTAGTGATACGAAGCTGTTGGGATCCAGCACCGTATTACCCTCCTGAACCCACTATTCCATATTCTGCTAACAGTCATTGGATCTCGACCAACGCGAGCAGCAATGTCGCGATACGACAAACCGCAATCGCGATAGGCTCCAATCCGACCTTTATCAAAGTCAGAAACGTGATGGTACGCATTTCTCATCCTTACACGAGGCATCTCAACAACGTTTCACCAAGCAACGCCGGTCAACTGCTGTTCGTGTATGAGAAATCGGTTGGAAACTTTCCTCGTGTCAGCACGTTGTAGGTGTCGCCACCGGTGCCAATCTTGATTGAATGCTCTGAAAAGCTAATCATTTGCATATCACAGCATCTTCTTCCTGTCGGTTAAATTTCGCGTCTGTAGCACGTCATCTTCTTAGTGTAGCAATTTTAATGGCCAGTAGTATAAAATTAAGTTAGCTTCAGCGTTGATACAAATAATTTGGCACTTTTTCTACGCATAATATTTGTTTCAAAACAACGCACTATTAAATACACGGTAAACACCTGATGACCAAATACTGATATGATGCTGTACTTTGTTCTCAGTAAGATTCCTCAGACTGTTAAAGTTCAGTTTATGTAACTGAGAGAGAACTGCACACTTTTAGACACTTACTTCAGCGTAGTTCCAACAAATGCGTGCAGCACGTGATTTATCGCTCCCATCATGACTTGTCAAATCTAATCGACACCTCGTTATCGCGTATCGCTGATAACTATTAGTCCTTGCGTCAAAAAACTCCGCCCGTTAGAATGTAATGGATTGTTATCATGATCAGTGCCCCATAAATATATCATTTGTTTATGTCCATGAAAAGCAGGGAGGCTGGAAAAGTATCTTCCTTTGTACTATCCAGATGTCAGATTAATATGACATCCCTCACATGCAGGCTATTAATCCGCACAGAAACATCTCAAACTCGCGAACATCTGCACACCAGTCGTGTATAGACTTATTTGCTTATATCGTGGCCTTACACGTAAAAGCTACGATGTGATTCTTTATGATAATGCAGTTGCTTCCTGTCCAATTTAATCCTTAGCATACCTATTTTTCACAATCTTAGCCTAGCGACACAACCCAAAAATAGCAATAAACGTATGAAAGGACGTGCTGACAATAACTTCCAGAAATTTCAAATTCACGCGCGAACGGATTTGAAGACACGGAAAAAAAGCTAGGTGTACACGTAGACGTAGATGGACCCAACGTTCTTACGTATGAATACATGAAGATTCCTGGAAATCGCGGCAGGCATAAAGAACGGCCTGAATGAATCCAAACGCGAAGGATATTATGAAAACATACGAGTAGCTTCACTGAGCGGAATCGGGCTGCATAAAGGCGGCGCGCGGCTGGGCTGTGCAGCGTCCGCTTTAGTGGGGTCTCCGTCGGGAACACCTGAACAGGTGAACTGACAGCTACCGGCCCAAGGCTGGTATCTTGAGATCTCTACAGAGGAGAAGGATGTGAACACTAATCCTAGGAGATTGTTACTGTGATGACACAGGGCTTTTTAATGTATTATTTTTTTGCAGCTACGACACGTCGTAAGTGTCCACCTGAATTTACTAATGTCACGTAGTACATAACAAAACCAATATTTGTATGATGATGTTATTTTTTTTAGAACTAAGACTTGCTTATTTGCTTATTTCCCATGTTTCATGAGGGGCGTAGCAGATAACACCCAAACCTTCAGTTGTCACAGTCGGGTCGGTACCAAACTTTGCAGGTAGATAAAGTATCAACGAAAACACTGATTTAGTTCATGCTACGTACTGTCGTCCGTAGAACATGCGTAAACGGCAATTAAAAGTAACACCAGAACTACAGAGCACAGGAAGGGGTAGCTGTGAGTGACAGTTTCGTAGATCTCGCGTGGGTGAGTTGGTAGAGCGGGAGGTCGTCGTTCCAGAGGCCTCGCGTTCAAACTCGACTGGTGACAAATCCGTTCATCGTTTACGCGTGAAACTGCTACACGGGAGAACATTTTCCTGGCAGTCTGCTTTCGCCTCGTTAGCTGAAAGTAGCAAACCTTTAGAGCACATTTGTATAGATAAGTGTGGCGTTCTGTCGGACATGTGTGGCAGAACAGACACCACTCGTGATGAAGCAGCGTTTGTAGTTCCACAGAATAAAAGTAAACAGTGAGAGGAGTAGAATAAAGAAACAAATATATCACACTTGCGGAAGTATTAATAGTCCCATGTAACACACGCATATTACCGTAAGAAAAGGTCATTATTGTGGTATGAACGCAGTACTCTTGGTACAACGATCTAACGCGCTGCAAACTTCCGCACGGAAGCTATACATATTAGCTACTGACAGTTATGCTTTTCCTGCGCTCCGTAGTTCAGATGTTGCTTTTAATTAACGTTTACACCCGTTCTGCTGGACGACGGCACATAGTATGAACTAAACCGGTGTTTGGGTTGATGCTCTACCGACGTACAAAGTTTGGTACCGATTTGAGTGTCCGAGATCCGGAGGCTTGGGTGTAAGCAGCAGACGAAGGTATCTTCAACTTTGCCTGGAATGTTGACGTCGCCGGACGTGAACGTGAGAGAGTCGACGGCCGTGCGCGTGGAGAAGGTGCCGCAAGCTACCCCTAGATGCTATGTCCTATGTTATTTAAATAATGTAAATGTATTTCAAAACGAAAAATGAAATGATGTATGTTCAGTTCTCTGATAGTCAAACTTACTAACTCATGTATGTAAAACTACTTACGTTGCAGTTCTCTGTATTAGCTCTCCGAAATAAAACGGACTGTATCCTCGAAAAAGAAGATAAAATTGTTTATACGGAATTAATTCTTTTGGAAAATACTGAAGCCTATTTATTTAAACTGAGATGTGTTTGGAGATGATTTTCTTGAATGAAATCGCGAAAACTGGTGAATACTGAAGTCTTTGGTGAGCATAGAGCATATCACTGAAAACTAATCGGTTTATTATTTACGAATTATCTAAAGTAATCAAGATTTACGCAAAATAATTTTCCATACTTGGGAATTTTTAGTACGCCAGCTAGACATAAGTGCCGTCGCTGATTTTGGTGTTAACAATGGTGATAACAGTAATCCTTGGCCGGCATAGTTAACCGAAATAAGCCCATAGAGACAATCTTTGAATCAACTCACGTAATTAGATTTTTGAAGATAAATTTTGAAGCACGAAAAATATTCAGTGCCCATAATTGGCCGCTAGAATGGAAACAACCTGTCTACATATATTGTTGCTATTTTATACTCAATAGAACGTACTTCATTATTAAAGGTGACTCTCTCCTGTTATTATTGATAATGCAAAAGTCGTTTATGAATAACAGAAACATGTTTTATATAATTTTGACGAAGTATTGAAGTGATGATTGATATATTTTTGTTTTGTGGGTTTTTTATTTTGAGGAAATTGCATTTTCTGGTGCTATATGATAAATCTGTTCACGGGTGAACTGCCAGATGTTAGTGTCCAAAGGGCACAATATTTTGGCAAATGACCACGTTCCCGTCATCTGTTGCGCTGATGGACTATTTCGACGTGAGTTACGCTGAGAGAAGCTGAAGAAGCACATTAAATCTGTATTGTTTTCTTTCTCTTTTACTACAACATTCCTCTGCTTCACGTTACAAGTCGACGGTTTTCGAATAAAACCTGAATTTAATATTGGATACTTCAACTTTGCTGTAAATACTATTTGTTTTTAAGCGACAGACAAGAGGAAAGTTTTGTAGAACAAAAATATTCCATAGGATATGGGGCCCTTTATATACCCTCATTCCGTGTCATCGCTTCCTGTTTCTAGGGGCATCCCTTAAGGCACTTGTCGCATACGTAAAGAAAGAGCTTGCTATGCGGTAACGTTTGATAGGTATGCAATACGCCTTAACTGAGCAAAGTTTCTAGGAAAACTACCATAGGTTGTGCTTATTACAGTAGCTTTACAACTCTACACGTTACTAACTTCCTCGCCGCGTTTTTCAGTCTGCGTGAGAGGCAAAGCTCTCAAATTGTAGTAGCGTTTTGAATATGGGTTTCACTAATTGATAGATGTATTTATGAAGAAGGTCTTGGTATATAATTCATTACCGTTACACCAGACAAGTCATCCAGTCATAGATATTCAATGTTTCAATGTTACCCATGCAAGGATGAGGCAGGCAACTAGTCTTTACTATATTTGGCAAAAAAATCAGCTACAAACCTTTCAAGCTAAGTTATAGAGCTTTCATTTAAGGTGTTTTCTGACCATAAGTTAAAGTCAAATGAAACGGTATGATGTCCATGAGATGTGTTTTCTATTTCACCTAGTATTTTATCAAATACTTTGTAACATTCTAACTCAAGTAGTCTCGCCGAGTCCTCAGTCAGCAGAAATCGGAAGCCATTGGTTTAATAGCATATTTGCTTCAGCACCCAATCGCTGACCTTTGAGATCTCACAATACGATAGTGAAGTGGCAGCAACATGAACATGAGTGAGATGTGCTGGCGGCAGTTGTTCTGCCACAAACGTTGGGGATAGACGTCTGCTCGCTACTAGTCATTTCTTTGTGATGCTACTTGGACGAAATGATACTCTCATAACAACGTCCACCTAAAGCAAGGAAGTTAAACTGAGGGGAGATGGCAGTACCTATGCCAAGCACAGCCATCAATTGAAGCCAGTGACACAATCTTTTTGACACCCAGAAGTGAGTTTCTCGGTTAAATACTGCATGAAACTTGCCCTCTTAGCTCTCGATATGTCTAATGGAAAGTCATTTCTGAGTATACAATTTGATGCAATACAAAGCAATACTGCAATACAGTATGAATACTCACTCGACACCAAATGTTATAGACACAGCAGTACAGTGGCGGTGGCTTCATTTTTATTGTGTAAGGGCATCTCCCCTTATTCTAACCTCCTTGGCTTACAATCAAGACCTAGTGAAACTCAGGTTCCCACAGGTACGAATTTCTTACAAATGCATACCCCACCACAACTCGCGCAAGTAAACTTAAATGTGGAAACAGCTTCTTGCGTACCATCATGCCAGCTTAACGCGTAGGTTAAGAAAGTTGAACGGTTTTCTACTTTCTTGCACAATGTCGCTTCCCCCACCATCATGTACGAGCTTCAGCAACTGCCGGTAAGTGGATCTGCTCTCGTTCTACTCTTGTTCGGTCGACAGCATAGTTCTAGAACCGTTTGTTTATGTACGTGGAAAGCTAGCATCATGCCAAGGTAAGCCAAGTAAGTAAATACTTTCTAAAGTGGCAAAATGTTCTTAACACTAAATTATTAAACCCTTAGAAAATTTACGATTGTAGTAGGGTATAAAACAGGACATTTTGTACCTAATTTGGTATGTGCCATACCATTGGAAATCTAACAATCGTAATTAACTAATGCATAACCTATAATTTATAACTTACTTTGAATAAAATGTAGACTGGGAGACTTTACGATGATTTAGTAGCAATCTAAAATACCTCTCCCCCCTTTACTGTTCTACAGGGGTGCACCTAGGGCAATACCCTACGTTAAAATACCAATACTCTGCCTTAAAAATACCGTCAATTAATATGATAAGTAAATTGTTCTTTCATAGTACGGAATGACGTAAAAGAATTGATTTACTACTAGAGTAGTGGCATCCAAACAATTCCTAATTAGCCACAGTTTCTCACAATCATACATGCTAATTCGTTATTCCGCCCATAGATGGCGCGCGAAGTTTGCGTGGGAGTTGTGCCTTTATTGCAATCTATGGTACGAGGAATCCCCTTTTAAACCGAAATAAGTAAATTAGAGGTTATCTGTCGTCGTATTTGCTAGTGAAGTGTAGGTACAGTTTTCAGTCAGTTAGCGACACAGTTGTTTGTTTGTTGCTATGAACTGAAGATTGATTAATTTTGCGATGGAGACGTTCACTTTCTTCAGCGAGAAATGAAGATTTGAAGAGGAAAGTTACTAAGAAGAGCCGAATTCCTCAAACCGGATGGAAGCGCAAGATACAATTCTATATATAGTTCTATGGAAATGAATTCTATGAAACATGTTGGTAACGTTTGCTATGGTATTCCTTCAGAGATTGCACAGATCGGACAACAGATAAACATCTAAAAGAAAATAACTTGGCCTGTGTAGCGGACTGGTTCAAGCAACATAAATAGTTGCAGTATTTTGTCGAAAAAGGTGCTGCCTTTTGCTACCCTTGCCAGCAGTTTTTACCTCCTGGTAACACACAGGCTTCATAAAGTTCCACATGATTCAGAAACTGGAAAAATGACATTGATTCAAAAACTGTTTTTCCAAAACACAAAAAATTCAGTTCTCATACACAATCTATGGCGATGTGGTATGACAAATTATATACAATATCTACAACTTAGCACTGCTCAAACGTTGATGCATCAGAAAACATTAGAAAAAAAACGGGTATTACGTGAAGTCTGTTATTGAAGTAATACAATTTCTAGTTGTCAACGAAACAGCTTTGTGTGGAAACTATGTTTTGGAGGAAAAAAGTGAACAATGATTATTTCAGAATATGCCTGAACACACTTGTATGAAAGATCGGAATTTGAAGGAGGCTCTCAGTCAAATACCATAAAATGCAATATATCGTTCACTTGAAATTCAAATTCAAATAATAATTCAAGCAATGATTCAAGGATTACGATGTTCTGTTGTCAAAGATATTAAGGAATCTGAGGTGAACTGGAAGATGGGAAAAAAACAACGAAAGTATTGCAATAGCACTACGTTACGAAATGGATGGTGTCGCCATTGAATCATTGCTGGCAATTACAACTACTGTAAACTTGATGCAGCCACTTTTACAGAAACTGACGTTAAAAGACCTTACGAAAAAATGACATTGACCTCTCTCGTATGCTAAGCCAATGCTATGATGTCGCAAGTGTGATGAGTGAGTAAGTTTCGGAAGCTACGAATAAGAATAGAAAATAGAGTGGCCCGGAGAACTCCTTACGTCCACAGCTATAGCCATTCGCTACATTTGACAGTATCAGGACTAACTCGGAAATGATTTTCATTGGCTCATTTTTTGATTAGAGCATCATGTTATAGGAAATCTTTCACCATGGCAAAATAGCTGCCTGATGTGGGGGAGAAAGTATTTGCCGAATCCTCGACAGTATATAGAAGACTAGGATGCACAGCCATTTAAATCTGAGTATTTTGAAATGTTGGACATGCTAATGGCTGAATTGCAAAGAAGATTTTAGGACATCGACCTACTAAATTCATTACCTAGTCTCGATGATTTGGATGCAGACAACATGATCCAGCTGAAAAATTTAAGTAGACTAAGTGTGAGAAAATTAAACAAAACTACGAGGTTTGTGAGATAAGTAATTAAAGCCAAATGTCGCCACGCTGTTATACATTCGTTGTACGTTCCACGTTGATTTCTGAGGTTATTTCGCGCCGTGTTGCTTGTCTGTTAGCACTGACAGCTTTACGCAAACCCCTCTGCTGTCGATTGTTAGGTGAGGGCTGTCGGTCACTGCGTTGTCCGTGATGAGAGGTAACGACTGAAATTTGGTATTCTCGGTACATTCTTGACACTGTGGATTTCGGAATACTGAATTCGCTAACGACTTCCGAAATGGAATGTCCCATGCTTCTAGCTCCAACTGCCATTCCGCGTTCAGAGTTCATTAATTCCCATCTTGCGGCCATAATCATGTAGGAATTATTTTCACACGAATCACCTGCGTTCAAATGACACTATCATTTTATACTTTGTGTACGCAGTTCTACCGCCATCCGTATCTCTGCATTTCCTTATCACATGACTTTGTTACCTCATTGCACAGTGCAGTGATTCTAGTTGCCAGATATTTCAATGCTGCTTGTAATCCCAATCCGAGCTAGCACGCCAGATCGCATACTTGTATTACAATTTTGTAAAGAGTCAGAATTATGGCACAAAAAGATTTCAAAATTAATGTTACTCATTTGAAAATGATTTTCAATGCTGAACGTCGTCCTTGTCAGATAACTCCATTATTAGGTTTTGATATTCCCAACTATCACTTCGAGGTCTTTATTTCCAAGTCCAATAACTGAAGGTCCGTTTCTTCTTCGTCAAAATCACTATAAGCTCTTCGGCTAAAAGTTTCCCAACTCCCGTACGAATAATTTCACTTGCCTCCATCTTGAAAGTCGCGTAAGCAGTGTTTCCAACTCAGGCGTGTGGAAACAGTTATGGTAATTTGCCTGTAAACGCCGGGAGAAATACCAACTATTTTCATTAAGTTTACTAAAAACCCTGAACTCTTAGCGGGAAAAAAATTGTAGAACAATGCTGCACGTTTTGATATACAATTAGTCACATTAATTTTCATACTCACTTTATTAGAATGTTTTGTGTAGACCAGTAAATTGCATATTTTATTTGCGGGCCAATACTTAGAATCTATGCACTGATTAACTGTCTTACTTAGATGCTTGAAAATTTAAGTACACTTTAACAACACTTCTATCTAAAAAGTAGACTACAGTCATGTCATTTTAGCCACAAGATTTTATTCTAGAAATAATGATACCGGTAATCATAACCGATGGCTACTTTTCTAAAATTAATCAGTATGTATTTTTCTTCTTGTTGGTAGTAAATTAATGTCTGTAGTGTCCTTCACCCCAAATAGTACCCTGAAACATCTCAAAAAATTGCAAACCTCTGGCTCAAACAGATTATTGTACACAAAATAAACATGTCAGAAGATTCAATTCTCAAGAAATTCAAATCAGACTTACATTTGATCTATGGCTCACCTCTACTGTTCTAATACATCCGAGATATATAACCTTAATGGTTCACATGTTCCTCATCTTTTCTCTTCCTTTTCTTGTTTCTCCTCTTGTTTGGCCTCTTTAGTTGCCTCAAGGACTTACTTTTCAGCTGTAGCTACTCTCATGGAATCAACTGCCACCAGTGGTTTGTCTCATACTGAACCCAAAATACACTCCTGGAAATTGAAATAAGAACACCGTGAATTCATTGTCCCAGGAAGGGGAAACTTTATTGACACATTCCTGGGGTCAGATACATCACATGATCACACTGACAGAACCACAGGCACATAGACACAGGCAACAGAGCATGCACAATGTCGGCACTAGTACAGTGTATATCCACCTTTCGCAGCAATGCAGGCTGCTATTCTCCCATGGAGACGATCGTAGAGATGCTGGATGTAGTCCTGTGGAACGGCTTGCCATGCCATTTCCACCTGGCGCCTCAGTTGGACCAGCGTTCGTGCTGGATGTGCAGACCGCGTGAGACGACGCTTCATCCAGTCTCAAACATGCTCAATGAGGGACAGATCCGGAGATCTTGCTGGCCAGGGTAGTTGACTTACACCTTCTAGAGCACGTTGGGTGGCACGGGATACATGCGGACGTGCATTGTCCTGTTGGAACAGCAAGTTCCCTTGCCGGTCTAGGAATGGTAGAACGATGGGTTCGATGACGGTTTGGATGTACCGTGCACTATTCAGTGTCCCCTCGACGATCACCAGTGGTGTACGGCCAGTGTAGGAGATCGCTCCCCACACCATGATGCCGGGTGTTGGCCCTGTGTGCCTCGGTCGTATGCAGTCCTGATTGTGGCGCTCACCTGCACGGCGCCAAACACGCATACGACCATCATTGGCACCAAGGCAGAAGCGACTCTCATCGCTGTAGACGACACGTCTCCATTCGTCCCTCCATTCACGCCTGTCGCGACACCACTGGAGGCGGGCTGCACGATGTTGGGGCGTGAGCGGAAGACGGCCTAACGGTGTGCGGGACCGTAGCCCAGCTTCATAGAGACGGTTGCGAATGGTCCTCGCCGATACCCCAGGAGCAACAGTGTCCCTAATTTGCTGTGAAGTGGCGGTGCGGTCCCCTACGGCACTGCGTAGGATCCTACGATCTTGGCGTGCATCCGTGCGTCGCTGCGGTCCGGTCCCAGGTCGACGGGCACGTGCACCTTCCGCCGACCACTGGCGACAACATCGATGTACTGTGGAGACCTCACGCCCCACGTGTTGAGCAATTCGGCGGTACGTCCACCCGGCCTCCCGCATGCCCACTATACGCCCTCGCTCAAAGTCCGTCAACTGCACATACGGTTCACGTCCACGCTGTCGCGGCATGCTACCAGTGTTAAAGACTGCGATGGAGCTCCGTATGCCATGGCAAACTGGCTGACACTGACGGCGGCGGTGCACAAATGCTGCGCAGCTAGCGCCATTCGACGGCCAACACCGCGGTTCCTGGTGTGTCCGCTGTGCCGTGCGTGTGATCATTGCTTGTACAGCCCTCTCGCAGTGTCCGGAGCAAGTATGGTGGGTCTGACACACCGGTGTCAATGTGTTCTTTTTTCCATTTCCAGGAGTGTATGTTCCTAGCACCTCTAGACAATTTTTGGAGGTATAATAACTTTCGGCAATGACAAAATAGTAAAACCTCGACCTACAGAAATGTTTATAAGCAAAACAACGCTCGAAAACCAAAGATATAATGGGGAAAACATAAGAGCATTTTCAAAGTATATCTTCTAATAGGGTTGTCATCTCGTAAAGCATTTTTGTAGTATATCTTTCCCCAATGGAAATCCATTGATAGCATCTGACGTGTGAAAGCAGCGGAAAGAAGGGCCGCGGCCACACACAAAAATATGTTTAAATTGGTTTTTAAGCAACTTCGCGATGTCCGGTACAATTCTCTTAACTATAATTTTGTTCAAAAAGTCCTAAGCATGGTTAAGATCGATTTTTTTGAAAATGAATTCACAAGCAAAGTAGGCTTAATGTGCATGTAAGGGTAGTGGCGGCGAGGGAGGTGGGGAGATGCACGTGTGGGAAATTCATTTCAGTAGAATCGCGGCTAAGGGCTTCTTCGCGTAGGCAGAAGGTAGGAACACGACGGTTGGGGAGAGTCACGTATATCTGCCTGCTAATTCTTATATCGTCTTTCTCTCCTTTTGCGGGCGGTTTTTGGGTCCGCCCTGACTTTGTGGCCATCCTTCTACTGCAGAAGAAAGCTATTAGGGTATTACAGGCTCATCATATAAGGCACACCGTAAACCTGTGTTTTCTGAGCAAAAAACTGTGACAGTAGTAAACTTGTATATATACTGTCTTAATCTACACGAAAAAGAAGCTACCCGAAGCTAAACGCAGAGAAAATATACATTGCTACAACACTAGGACGAATAGATGTATTTATACTCCATTCCACAGACTCTCAAAACCACTGAACAGTTGTGAACTAATGGGGCACAAATTATTTAATAAACTTCCACTAGCTATGCAAGATTTACCAGAGCAACCATTCAAACAAGCACTGTATGACTGATTAGTTGCCCACCCATTCTACGACATAAAGGATTTCATCAACTGTAATATTATACTGCAACAACAAACCGATTACTGTTTTGCAACAGGAATTATATAGTAATATAAGTATATAGGATTTCACCAATCGTAATATTACCCTGTAATAACAAACCTATTGTTCTTTTGCAACATGAATAACATTGCGTTATACGTTTGACCTTGTAATTGTAATATTATAGTGTTATAACAAATCTATTGCTCTTTTGCAACAGGAATTACATTGTGTTATAAGTATGATTTTGTAGAACTTCATAAATTATAATACTACACTGTAATAACAAACCTATTGTTGTATTTGCAACATGAATCATACTGTATTATATGTATGACTTCGTCTATTGCGTTAATGGCCTAACGGGAGTGAAATTATTCTATTCTATTCTATTCCATCTCGTCGCCACACCATCGGCGCGGCCTTGCATGGTGTGACTGGAGGACACGAGGTGGGAGTGAAGGTGGATTCACACTTGCCGGAATGTCACCGTCACGTTTCTTAACGTTGATGGTCAGAGGAATTGCTGAACATTGACACTACACGGCACGTCAACGTCGAAAGAACTGGTTCATAAAACACTCATCAGAGGCTTCGTAGTTCATGGTAGATCTTCATAAAATGCCGAAACTTAGTTTAAAGCAGTTCGCAATAACTGCTGTTGCACTAGATGGCGAAAACCGAGAGCAAACAGAGTCTGGGTTGGAAAAATGGTAAAAAATAGAGACCGTGAAGGTGAGTTCCACATTCCTTACAAGGGGCTGGAAGAGGAGGAGCCATCGTTCTATAAATATTTCACAATGTCTAAAGAACAGTTTTTTTACCTGTTAAGCAACATACAAATAAAATTTATGAGGAGAAATTCAAGATTTAGGCGTCCAATATCACCTTGACGGAAACTGAAGGTTTGCCAACGGTATCTCTAGATGAGCCGTTTTAGAGTGCTTGAACTATGTTTACACATGTTTCTGCTACATGTTGTTGTTGGTCATTAATTTAGTACGAATCTTATTTTAAATTTCTGCAAGCCGCGTGCCTTCCGTTTTTTTTTTATGTGTCGTCTATTTTGCAATGTATTCCTTCAGTGTATAAAATACAGTACGTTAACTTCGTATTGTCTTCCAGTACATATTAAGACTTTTTCGTAATAGCAGTCAGTGGGGAATACTTTCGTATTAGTCCGCGCTGTGTACTTATGTAACGCCCGCATCTCGTGGTCGTGCGGTGCGTTCTCGCTTCCCACGCCCGGGTTCCCGGGTTCGATTCCCGGCGGGGTCAGGGATTTTCTCTGCCTCGTGATGGCTGGGTGTTGTGTGCTGTCCTTAGTTTAGTTAGGTTTAATTAGTTCTAAGTTCTAGGGGACTGATGACCACAGATGTTAAGTCCTATAGTGCTCAGAGCCATTTGAACTTATGTAACAGTTGCTCGTCAAGCAGACTACCTATGGTCCGTCGAAACACTCTCCCCGAGAAACCCTGACGTGACGCCGACGTGACGTGATGTGTCGATGGCGTCCCGTTGACGGCGTGTGTGAATGCCACCGTTTGAACTACAGGTGAGACTCTTTTGACGTGACGGTTAGGTGACTGTGACGTTCCGGCGAGTGTGCGGCGTGACGTAGCGCGGTGCGGTGAGCCGGGCGGAATGCCGGCGCGGCGCGGCGCGGCGGCCGCCCGTGGGGTCCGGCCTGCCTGAGTTACTGCGCTGCCCGCCTGCCTGCCTGCCTAATCCTGCCAGGGTCGTCGACTCGGCGCGGGCACCGGCAGCGGGGCGCCGCCCACCTGCCAGGGCGCCGGCAGCTCCGGCCCGGTCTCCTCTGGCACGCAGCGAGCCGTGTTCCACGCGAGAGCACCTCTGCTCGTGGATGTCACTTGTAGTACACATCAAAATACCTCAACTTTCTCATGTTCAGAAATCAGAGGGAGCGATCTGCTTTTACTTCGTAAAAACTTTCTAAAGCCGAAATAGCATATGTCTTTCTTTATTTACAACAACCAGAGTTTTCTGTCATCTTCAGGTCTTCAAAAATTCGTGCTATAAAAGCGTTTATTTTTGGTCGGAACCTCACGCCAAGTTCTGATGTTAGTGGGCAAAATGTAGCACACTATACATAGGTTTATCGTCAATAGTACATTTAAAGTAAAAAAGCGTCTTCTGCATGTAGCCATGTCCAGGGTGACAATTATTGAACTATGCTGAAGAGCCAAAGAAACTGGCACACCTGCCTAATATCGTGTAGGGACCCTGCGAGCACGCAAAAGTGCCACAACACGACGCCGCATGGACTCGACCAACGCCTGAAGTGCTCGAGGGAACCGATACCATGAATCCTGCAGGGCTGTCCATAAATAAGAGTACGAGGGGGTAGAGATCTCTTCCGAACAGCACATTGCAAGGCATCCCAGAGATGCTCAATAATGTTAATATCTGGGGAGTTTGGTGGCCAGCGGAGGTGTTTAAACTCAGAACAGTGTTCCTGGAGCCACTCTGTAGCAATTCTGGACGTGTGGGGTGTCACGTTGTCCTGCTGGAATTGCCCAAGTTCGTCGGAATGCACAGTGGACATGAATGGATGCGGGTGATCAGACAGAATGCTTACACATGTGTCATCCATCAGAGGTTTATCTAGACGTATCAGAGGTCCCGTATCACTCCAGCTACACGCGCCCCACACCATTACAGAGCCTCCACCAGCTAGAAGTCTCCTGCTGACATGCAGGGTCTGTGAATTCTTGAGGTTGTCTCCATATTCGTACACGTCCACTCGTTTGATACAATTTGAAACGAGACGCGTCCGACCAGGCAACATCTTTTCACTCATCAATAGTTTAATGTCGGTGTTGACGGGCCCAGGCGAGGAGTAAAGCTTTATGTACTGCAGTCATCAAGGATACACGAGTGGGTCTTCAGCTCCGAAAGCCCAAGTCGATGATGATTCGCTGAATGCTTCGCACGCTGACACTTGTTGATGGCCAAGCACCGAAATCTGCAAAAATTTGCGGAAGGGTTACAGTTCTGTCACGTTGAACGATTTTCTTCAGTCGCCGTTGGCCCCATTCTTGAAGGATCTTTTTCCGGCCACAGCAATGTCGGAGATTTGACATTTAACCGGATTCCTGATATTCAAACTACACTCGTGAAATAGTCGTACAGGAAAATCCCAACTTCATCGCTACCTCAGAGATACTGTGTCCTGTCGCTTGGGTGCCGTCTGTAACACCACGTTCAAGCTCATTTAAATCTTGATAAAAGGTGTCATTGTAGCAGCAGTACCGATCTAAAAAGTGCCCCAGACACTTGTTGTCTTATATAGGCGTTGCTGACCGCAGCGCCGTATTTTGCCTGTTCACGTATCTCTATATTTGAATACGCATGCCTATACTAGTTTCTTTGGTTCATCACTGTCTATAAAAAAACGTAAATCAGTTACAAACTACGGTGTGCACACACTTTACTTAACTTGTAAACATTACTACGAGTTCTGGCTCTGAGCATTATGGGACTTAATAGCTGAGGTCATCAGTCCCCTAAAACTTAGAACTACTTAAACCTAACTAACCTAAGTACATCACACACATCCATGCCCGAGGCAGGATTCGAACCTGCGACCGTAGCGGTCTCGCGGTTCCAGACAAGCGCCCAGAACCGCACGGCCACACCGGCCGGCACTACGGGTTCAATCCAGAATGAAATTTTATGTCTGCAGCGGAGTGTGAGCTGATTTGAAACTTCCTGGCAGATTAAAACTGTGTGCTGGGTCGATACTCGAACTCGGGAGCTTTGCCTTTCGTGGGGAAGTGCTCTACCATTTTTTTTTTTTTTTCATTTTGTTTGGTATTATTCGTTGTGTTCGGTCTGGGCGAACGACATATGATATATGATTTGATCGTTAATTCCTTTACGCAGTTTTTTAGTTACAGAGGGCCACCGGCTCTCTGACCGAACACGCTGAGCTACCGTGCCGGCACGAACGGAGATTTACTTCCGCCAGTATCTCGTCTCCTACCTTCGAAACTTCACAGAAGTTCTCCTGCGAAAGTTTCGGGACCAGGACTACCGGAAGAAAGGATATTGAGGAGATATGGCTTAACCACAACCTGGGGGATGTTTCCAGAGTGAAATTTTCAATCTGCAGCGGAGTGTGCGCTGATCTGAAACTTCCTGGCAGATTAAAACTGTGTGCCGGACCTAGACTCGAACTCGGGACCTTTGCCTGTCGCGGGCACTACAGGTATTGGGATTAGGTTATGACATGATCCATATACATGCCATCATTGGCGATGATGTGGCGCACACGAATAGCGAAATTCTGCCTGAACCGGTGAAGTGTCGGAACATCGATGCTGTCGATAACCTCCTGAACGGCGGTTTTCAACACAGCAATTGTTTTGGGGTTATTGCTGTACACCTTGTTTTTAATACAGCTGACAAAAACGAGTCGTATGTGTTCAGATCCGGAGAATATGGTTGCCAATCGAGGCCCTGCCAGTCCAGTGGCCTTTAGGTACACCAGGGCCAGTATGCGTTCCCCAAAGTGCTCCTGCAGGACATCAAACACACCCCTGCTTCGATGGAGCTCAGTCTTGCATGAACCACAACTCGTCGAAATCAGATTCACTTTGAATAATAGGGATGATATCATCGTCCAAAACCTTCACGTACCGTTCGGTAGTCGCAGTGCCATCAAGGAATATCGCACCTATTATTCCGTGTCTGGACATTGCACTCCACACAGTCACCCGTTGAGGGTGAAGAGACTTCTCGATCGCGAAATGCGGATTCTCAGTCCCCCAAATGCCCCAGTTTTCCTTACTGACAAACCCATCCAAATGAAAGTGAACTTCGTCGCTAAACCAAACCATACTAATTCCCATCATGCCCCGCGGCCAACCGTGCAGTTTGAACGTACTAACGCAAACCGTTCAGAAGTTAAGACGATTTTATTTCATGTAGTTCAGTAACAGTATGTAACACTCACAGATGATTGTTACGTCAAAATAACGCAGTACACAATACAATGCACAGTAACCATCTGTTTACGTTAGTTGGACATGTTCTGATCAGGTCTGCACAGTAGCACTTCTGTTTACTTTAGTTGGACATGCTCTAATCAATAGCACAGTACGTCCAGCTAAGATAAACAGTGTTATCTTTATGACACAACAGTCTAATCCTGATTAGATTATATCTATCTAACGTAAAGAGATGTACTACTGTACATTGTATTGTGTGCTGTGATTTTTATGACATAAGAATCATTTATGAGCGCTACATACATGCACATGGCCATGTGCACAAGGCGTTTTTTTTATTTTAAATGTTTTGTTTATGACAGACCTTCGTATAATGTTCTACATTTTACCCACTAGCATGACAATTTGGCCTCAGGTTCCACCTCAAAATGAACACGTTTTATAACAAAAATTTTTGAAGACCTGAAGATACAGCAAAGTCTGGCGAAACAGGTTATCGCAAATAAAGAAATAATTACGCGATCTCGATTTTAGAAAGTTTTTACAACATAAAGATGTGATTAGGATTACAGCGGTTGGACGAAAACATGGAACCACCGCGAAAACTGCATGCTTGAACATAAATGAAGACGGTAGCCAAGCCTGCGGGTTGCGCCGCTGTGTTTGACCACGAACGGCAGCTGTGCAGTGTCCTCAACACGTTACAAGTGCCAGTCGCGGTCAGAACAGTGTTCTGTGTAGCTGTGAGTGCTTTAAGTCGGAACTGAGTGAATTTGAAAGTGGTCAGGTTTTTGGTGGTTGTATGGTAGGAGCTTCCGTAACCGAGGGCGCAGAAGTATTAGGTGTGCCAAGAGGCACATACAGGGAAGGCATACCGCATACAGGGGAGGTGGAAAAACATCGTCCGCTAAGCCACAACGCGGACGGAACTGAGTGTTGAGTGATCGTAAGCGTATACACGTGAAAAGCAAGTCACTACTGCACAACTAAGCTATTGACGAGAAACTACTGGCAATAGCATCTGCCGTTAAATATTTACGAGTAACTATCCAGAGCGACCTTGAGTGGAATGACCACATAAAAGACATAGTAGCAGAAGCAGATGCCAGACTGAGATTTATAGGAAGACTCTTAAGGAAATGTAGCTCTTCCACGAAGGGAATGGCTTGGTTCAAATGGTTCAAATGGCTCTGAGCACTATGGGACCCAACTTCTGAGGTCATCAGTCCCATAAAACTTAGAACTACTTAAACCTAACTAACCTAAAGACATCACACACATCCATGCCCGAGGTAGGATTCGAACCTGCGACCGTAGTGGACGCGCGGTTCCAGACTGTAGCGCCTAGAACCGCTCGGCCACTCCGGCCGGCAGGGAATGGCCGATAGGGCGCTTGTTCGACCGAGTCTTCAGTGTTGTTCATCGATCTGGTGTCCTTACCAGATAGGAGTGATAGAAGAGACACAGAGCGTGAAGATACAACTAAGAGCGGCACGTTTCGCTACCCGATCGTTCAGTCGGCGCGAGAGTGTTACAGAGATGCTCAACAAGCTCCAGTGACAGACGTTACGAAAGCGGAGCGGTGTATCGTCGAGAGGCTTACTTTTAGAATTTCCAGAGACAACATATTACTTCCTCCCACATACATCTCGCATAATGATCACGACGAGAAAATTCGAGAAATGAGAGACAATGCAGAGGCTTACCCATAATCATTCTTTCCATGAACCATTCGCCAGGGGAACAGGCTGGAGTGTGGGGTGGGGGGTGGGGCGGAAGGGGGAAGGGTGAATCAGTAGTGGTACCAGAAGTACCCCCCGCCACACAGCATTAGGTGGACTGCGGAGTATGATCTAGATACAGATCCTGGCAGACGGTGATTGAAGAGGATTGTGACGAAAAGTAATTGGACGACAGCAGCAAAAGTCACTGCAGAACTGAATGTGGCACCCGCGAACCCTCTCAGCGCTAAGGCAACACGAAGGGAGCCCCACAAACGGGGAATTGCAGGGCGAGGCTGGAATTCCGACTCTACTCATCAGTGATGCAAATACCCGTGACAGGAAAACGTGGCGCCGAAGTCATAAGAACTCGAGTACGGGGCACGTGGGTGAGTCTTGCTGCACATTCTTTCCAACTTATGGCCGAGTTTACATCCCAGCAGTGAAATATGGCGGAGGATCGGTGATGATTTGGGCAGCCATACAGTGGAATTCCATGTGCACCACGGTTACTGTGCAGGTCGTATTACTGCCAAGGATTATGTAACCACTTTGCTGATCTGGTTCATCCATTGGGACATCGTTTGTTTCCCAGTAGTGATACTGTGTTCCTGCAGCTCGCATCGTTTAGCACTGGTTTTTTGAGCATGAGGATAAACTGTCATCTTTGTGGTTTGCTATGGAGGGAAGATAGTCACCTCCATCATCGTTATCCCAACTCTCCACTACTTTGCAGGAAGCACGGTATAAGATTCCCTCGAATACCATCCATTCCGAGACGACTGGAATCTGTTTTGGATGCTAACACTTTTCCTACACCACATTAACCACGGCAATGCTCTGCCTTTTTGGTGTTTCCATATTTTTGTTCACCCTCAGTATGTGCAGCGTACAAGCTCAAACCTCCTCTAGACAACCGATCAGTCAACTAGACATTGCATTAGATTAGTCATATACTGTGGGGTCTTCCCCACTTATCTCGTATAGGGTGCCTAAGGGATGCTGCGTTCTCGGAATGCTATACAACAATTCAAGCAAATAGCATTAGTAGTTTTATTTCAATAAAGCGGATTGACAGTACTTAACTTCGTATTTAGAACAAGTGTCGCAAGCTATGGGCGACATGCAAACAGTAATGTTCTTCGCTGTAGACAAAGTCCAAACAAGCAATGGATATGGGTCACTAATAACTGTTCTCGTAACACTCTCTGCTAGGCCGCGCTAATGCTGTCCCAGTACTCCACTAATGTCTGGCCGACGCTGGCAGGAGCGGCCCTTATACTCACTTTCTGCAGAGGCCGCTCCTGCCGTGGCGCGGTCCTGACGTCGCCTCACCGCCTTCTCTGGTCTTGCGTTCTTCCTCTTCGTTCCTGCGCTTGTGGTTACGCCAGAACATATACCATGAATCCCGCAAACAAAAATAGTCTAAGAAGTACAGGGTGCCGATAAATTATCTTTACAGCTGTGGACTCCCAGACCTTTATACCAAAACTAGATAATAAAAACTTGTTTTCAGCATCTGACAAGGTAGCTCACTGAGGTTTTTTTTCTAATTTCCACGCGCGGCAGATGTGGAGAAACACTGGACGCCACACGAGAAAGCTCAATTTGTAACCTACTGCATAGTGAGAAATTCCGATACTTAAGCGTAACGAAACTTTCGGACACATAACCCATTAGTGAATAAAAATATGCGGAATAAACTAACAATACCTTCACAAAACATTTACCCTCTTATGAAGCACATCACTGAAAAATTTTCACAACCTGCAAGAAACAGCAGTGTTAAGTATGGCTTTTAAGAATCTCCGACATTTGCTAAATACAATGTTATTCATTCTTATTTTATTTTGCTGTAGATATTTCGACAGTTATATGCCATATTTTAAAATGCATATTTGATTCGCAAACATAAAAAAAACGCAAGATTATCGTTAAACTTCAGCAACAACAGTAGCAGTAGTGTCCATACAAGTAACACTAGGACTAGTAGTTGAATATGATAGTTACAAGAACAGACGCCGTATATATATATATATATATATATATATAGCCTACGTCAGCAGCCCCAATAAACCCGTATCGGTGCTACATACGTTCGAACTCATACAGGAATCAGCGAATGCTGCACATATAGAAGCTTAGTGGGCAGGAACACTACGTCAGTAGTGTCAAGGTAAGTTGGAAATTTGAGTTGGTCAAGGACTGTGTCCGGATAAAGCAACTGTCCTTGAGAACCGGTACATCTGGTTTCGAGTCCTGATCCGGCACAAATTTTCAACTTTCCCCACTGATTTATCTCAATGCTCACTAGCTGCGTTTATCAGTCTTTCCTTCGTTTCAAATCTATTACCAACTGGCAGCACTTGTTAGGAACTGCCTCCTGCCCCTTCTTTAATATGCGGTCCCTTCTGACACTAATTTGGTTCCAGAACGAAATTTTCACCCTGCAGCGGAGTGTGCGCTGATATGAAACCTTCTGGCAGAGCGATACTCGAGCTCGGGACCTTTGCCTTTCGTGGGCAAGCACAGCTTGGCTATTATCAAACGTCCTTACACAATGAGGCTTAAGACTTCTTTGTCACGAAATGAAGATAGCCGTGCCTTGGGCCTCTGGGATATGACAGTCGGCAGTGGTAGAGCATATTCTTAATGATATGTAAAAACAATTGGTAACCGTCTGTATGGTGAATTCAGTCCAACTGTAAACGCAGTCAATAGGAACTCTTCATTCATTTATAATGTCCAGAAGACTTTTATGTTTTCCTAAAGATCGGGTATTGTTTCTCGTCAGTTTTTGTTGTTGTGGTCTTCAGCCCGAACACTGGTTTGATGCAGCACTCCAGACTCCCTCCACAATTTACCCCTTCCCCCTCCCCTCACTTCCCCCCTATTGTCAAATGAACCATTCATTGATGCCTCCCAGGATGTGTCCTAAGTACTAATCCCTTCTTTTAGTCAAGCTATATCGAAATACCTTTTCACCGTGGTTCGATACACTTTCTCTTCATTAGCTATACCATCTATGCGTCTAATTTTTCGATATTCTTTCCAAGCACAGCATTTCAAAAGTTTCTTTACTCTTCTCATCTGCTCTGTTTATCATCCATGTTTCTCTTCAGCACAAGACTGCACTCAAGAAGAGATTCTGGGAGAAAAAGAGCACAAAAACCAGAAAACCAACTGCGAAGATTAAACATGCTCCTTCAGTGGAAAAAGCACAGAGAGAAGGAAGGAAGCGTTGACGATAATTTACGCAATTAAAGGTTTCTGTTTATGTGTCTTGTGCAAAATTTATTTTCGTCATTGACATTGAACACTTCATCGCATTTTATGATCCCCGCTCTTGTTTATCCCAAATAACTGCATAAATATCAGAAAGGTGGAGTTTTTTCATGAGTATATATCAGTATCAAATAATACAAAAGTTGACAAGTCAATATGTAAACGCTAATGTGCTTTCCAACTTCTCCACGGTCGCAGTTTCAGCTTTCGATTCACAAAAAACGAATGAAGAGTTGACTCAGCCAATCTAAGACCCTCTGTACAAGTTTGCACATACATTTCAGCTCATGATCTGCTTCACTCGGTAGCTCCAGCTGTGTGGTGTTAACAGTCATCAAATTTCTCCGGTGCCACCTCGTGCAGTTCCTTCTCTCTGCACCACCGCCTCGCGGTGCCAGAAGCACTGTAGAGTGCAGAAGACAGACAGCATCACTCGGCAGTCCCACCCCCACTCTCTTCTCGCATACTGGAGGTGTTGTATCAGAGCAACTACGGTGTTTCACAAATATAGCCGTTGAGCTGTCGCCTTGCTAACTGGCCTGCCATCGGTAAACACATCAAGCGGCTGCCCCACTCCTGCGAAGGCTGAAAGCAGCAAAATGCGACTGCGCCACGTGTGTTCCTCACACGGCTCAACTCACTGAAGCTTGGTGGCACCTGCACGTAGACTATGCAGAGCCCCTTTTAGTTTTTCATAGATCTGACACTGGTTAATGTGTTTTTAAAATTTATTTTTGTGATTTCAGTTCATACAACTGTCGCTGAGGCTATTGTACCTGTTCTGTCAAAAATCTTCTGAATTGAAGATCTTCTTGAAACAGAGGTTTATGACTATGTCAGTCAGAAGCTCAAATTTTCTTTCATCAAAATGATATTAAGCGTATCTTAGCGCGATAGTACATTATCATTCAAAACCGAGGCAAAAGCTGGGTGCGTATGTTTAAGGAATACATACAGAGCACAAGAAGAGAATAGAAGCTTTTGAAATGTGTTGCTACAGATGAAAGCTGAAGATTAGATGGGTGGATCCCGTAACTAATGCAGGAGCACTGAATAGAACTGGGGAGAACAGAAATTTGTGGCATAACTCGAATAAAAGAAGGAATGGTTGATAAGATTCATTATGAGACTACAAGACAACAAGGTATCGTCGGTTTATTATTGGAGAGATGTGTGAGGGCTAAAAACTGTATAGACGAATGCAATAAGCAGGTTCAAATGAATATTAGTTGCCGTAGTTATTCAGAGATGAAGAGGCTTGCAGAGGAAAGAGCAGCTGGAGAGCTGCAGCAAACCAGTCTTTGGGCTGAAGACCACAGCAACAATGACATGCAGAGGAAGGTGTGATGGGTACCCACAGAAGAATCTTTAATCACCTTCCTGCACAAGTGGGTGATGAGACTCATGTGGAGCTGTCACATGGGCGACGACCCTGCATCCTGGTCCACCGACTATGACCAATATTAAGAGCAGTAGCACAGCACAGCCAGTAACTCATGCCAATTAGATTTCTGAGCATAGGTTTACAGTCGAAGATCAGGTCGGTTGTAGGGTGCCATTGTGCACATGAATGGATGATGCACACCTTCGGTTGTCATAGAGTTCGGCATCAGCCTCAAAACGTGCCATCGCAGTCTTCAGTCGCCGCCATCTCCGACTCCGTCAACCATCATCGACCAGCGCCGTGGCTCTCAGGCGATTGTGTGCTGTCCACTGCGGTGCGTCACCGCTGCCAGACTTGAGTGGACGATGGCGGTTGAAATTCCGCCGCCACAGCTGCCCTCCATGGAGGACTATAAAGAAAAGAAGTCATTGTTGCATTTGGCTAGCTGCCAATCTCCTCCTCACAGAAGCAGGCACGAATTGGGCCGTTTCCGTATGTGTGTGCCATTTTTCTAGGGCAGTGGGAGAGGTGCTGTATCCTCGAGACCCATTCATGATGTTACTACGACTTAGGTGTCGATGAAGTGGGGATACGTTTTTCATCACTAGCAAATTGCGGCAGTCAACAAACCGATGGAAGCCCTTATTTGGACCATTGCCGCAATCCGCTGGAGATGTGATAATGGTGATTATGATGATTCTGTGATTCTTCAGTTTTTCCCGGCGTATTTGTTGCTCGAACAGTCCACGGGTATACTGCCGGTTCATAGTGTCCAACGGGCACAATATTTCGGCGATCTGACATATCGCCATCGTCAGGTGCGCTGACAAAATGAACTCCTGAGGGCGGGCGGCCGATTTACACTCCTGGAAATGGAAAAAAGAACACATTGACACCGGTGTGTCAGACCCACCATACTTGCTCCGGACACTGCGAGAGGGCTGTACAAGCAATGATCACACGCACGGCACAGCGGACACACCAGGAACCGCGGTGTTGGCCCTCGAATGGCGCTAGCTGCGCAGCATTTGTGCACCGCCGCCGTCAGTGTCAGCCAGTTTGCCGTGGCATACAGAGCTCCATCGCAGTCTTTAACACTGGTAGCATGCCGCGACAGCGTGGACGTGAACCGTATGTGCAGTTGACGGACTTTGAGCGAGGGCGTACAGTGGGCATGCGGGAGGCCGGGTGGACGTACCGCCGAATTGCTCAACACGTGGGGCGTGAGGTCTCCACAGTACATCGATGTTGTCGCCAGTGGTCGGTGGAAGGTGCACGTGCCCGTCGACCTGGGACCGGACCGCAGCGACGCACGGATGCACGCCAAGACCGTAGGATCCTACGCAGTGCCGTAGGGGACCGCACCGCCACTTCCCAGCAAATTAGGGACACTGTTGCTCCTGGGGTATGGGTGAGGACCATTCGCAACCGTCTCCATGAAGCTGGGCTACGGTCCCGCACACCGTTAGGCCGTCTTCCGCTCACGCCCCAACATCGTGCAGCCCGCCTCCAGTGGTGTCGCGACAGGCGTGAATGGAGGGACGAATGGAGACGTGTCGTCTTCAGCGATGAGAGTCGCTTCTGCCTTGGTGCCAATGATGGTCGTATGCGTGTTTGGCGCCGTGCAGGTAAGCGCCACAATCAGGACTGCATACGACCGAGGCACACAGGGCCAACACCCGGCATCATGGTGTGGGGAGCGATCTCCTACACTGGCCAAACACCACTGGTGATCGTCGAGGGGACACTGAATAGTGCACGGTACATCCAAACCGTCATCGAACCCATCGTTCTACCATTCCTAGACTGGCAAGGGAACTTGCTGTTCCAACAGGACAATGCACGTCCGCATGTATCCCGTGCCACCCAACGTGCTCTAGAAGGTGTAAGTCAACTACCCTGGCCAGCAAGATCTCCGGATCTGTCCCCCATTGAGCATGTTTGGGACTGGATGAAGTGTCGTCTCACGCGGTCTGCACGTCCAGCACGAATGCTGGTCCAACTGAGGCGCCAGGTGGAAATGGCATGGCAAGCCGTTCCACAGGACTACATCCAGCATCTCTACGATCGTCTCCATGGGAGAATAGCAGCCTGCATTGCTGCAAAAGGTGGATATACACTGTACTAGTGCCGACATTGTGCATGCTCTGTTGCCTGTGTCTATGTGCCTGTGGTTCTGTCAGTGTGATCATGTGATGTATCTGACCCCAGAAATGTGTCAATAAAGTTTCCCCTTCCTGGGACAATGAATTCACGGTGTTTTTATTTCAATTTCCAGCAGTGTAAATCCCCTCCCCCCGCGGGTCGCTCTCTTCGCCGTCCGCGCCCGCGCGCCGGTGGTCGCGAAGACGTGGGCGTCGGAATCTGTCGTAGCGTCGATGTGCTTGCTACGTCCGCCCTGGTCGCCAGTTCGTACTTCTTGATGAGAGTCTTCTTAATTACATTCAGTGCTGGGTCCCAAGCCTTGCTGAGATTGTAGCCGCAATCTCGGTTGATAAGATCTTCCCTGGTGCGAATTTCGATAGTCTCCCTTATAACGCTATCCCAATATTTATAGGTCTGAGCCAGGATCTTGGTACGTTCATAATCCATCTCGTGTTTCTCGGACAAACAGTGCTCTGCTACCGCCGACTTATTTGGAGTGTTCTAGCCATAAGCAGGATGAAAAATTCTGTAATGTACTTTTGCTTAGCAGACGAGAATTTTTATTTTGACGCTATGTTCTACCATTTGGGGGTAGACCGAGACCTCCATTCGATGTATTGAAGGGCGTGTGTTTTTAGCGTCTGTATGTGATTCTTGAGCCGTAGGTTCATTGTTTTTCTGATCGCCATCATCTTTCTCATTGTCATCCATTGTTCGAGTTACATCATCGGTGAGTTGGTCTCCACATAATTCTGCTTCCGTTATGCAGTCAACATCAGCTGTACTGATGCACTCACTCACATCACTGGGCTCAACATCTCCTTGTAAAGTAAAGACAGCATCATACTTTTACGATTATTTTGGTACCATAATTTTTACCCCCCATGAACCGTGGACCTTGCTGTTCGTGGGGAGGCTTGCATGCCTCAATGATACAGATGGCTGTACCGTAGGTGCAGCCACAACGGAGGGGTATCTGTTGAGAGGCCAGACAAACATGTGGTTCCTGAAGAGGGGCAGCAGCTTTTTCAGTAGTTGCAGGGGCAACAGTCTGGATGATTGACTGATCTGGCCTTGTAACATTAACCAAAACGGCCTTGCTGTGCTGGTACTGCAAATGGCTGAAAGCAAGGGGAAACTACAGCCGTAATTTTTCTCAAGGGCATGTGGCTTTACTGTATGGTTAAATGATGATGGCGTCCTCTTGGAAAAAATGTTCTGGAGGTAAAATAGTCCCCCATTCGGATCTCCGGGCGGGGACTACTCAAGAGGACGTCGTTATCAGGAGGAAGAAAACTGACATTCTACGGATCGGAGCGTGGGATGTCAGATCCCTAAATCAGGCAGGTAGGTCAGAAAATTTAAAAAGGGAAATGGATAGGTTAAAGTTAGATATAGTGGAAATTAGTGAAGTTCGGTGGCAGGAGGAACAAGACTTTTGGTCAGGTGAATACAGGGTTATAAATACAAAATCATATAGGGGTAATGCAGGAGTAGGTTTAATAATGAATAAAAAAATAGGAGTGCAGGTAAGCTACTACAAACAGCATAGTGAACGCATTATTGAGGCGAAGATAGACACGAAGCCCATGAATACTACAGTAGTACAAGTTTATTTGCCTACTAGCTCTTCAGAGGATGAAGAAATTGATGAAATGTATGATGAGATAAAAGAAATTATTCAGGTAGTGAAAGTAGACGAAAATTTAATAGTCATGGGTGACTGGAATTCGAGAGTAGGAAAAGGGAGAGAAGGAAACATAGTAGGTGAATAGGGATTGGGGGTAAGAAATGAAAGAGGAAGCCGTCTGGTAGAATTTTGCACAGAACATAACTTAATCATAGCTAACACTTGGTTCAGGAATCATAAAAGAAGGTTGTACACATGGAAGAATCCTGGAGATACTAGAAGGTATGAGATAGATTATATAATGGTAAGACAGAGATTTAGGAACCAGGTATTAAACTATAAGACATTTACAGGGGCAGATGTGGACTCTGACCATAACCTATTGGTTACGACCTTAGATTGAAACTGAAGAAATTGCAAAAAGGTAGGAATTTAAGGAGATGGGACCTGGATAAACTGACTAAACCAGAGGTTGTACAGAGTTTCAGGGAGAACATAAGGGAACAATTGTCAGGAATGGAGGAAAGAAATACAGTAGAAGAAGAGTGGTTAGCTGTGAGGGATGAAATAGTGAAGGCAGCAGAGGATCAAGTAGGCAAAAAGATTAGGGCTAGTAGAAATCCTTGGGTAACAGAAGAAATATTGAATTTAATTGATGAAAGGAGAAAATATAAAAATGCAGTAAATGAAGCAGGCAAAAAGGAATACAAACGTCTCAAAAATGAAATCGATAGGAAGTGCAAAATGGCTAAGCAGGTATGGATAAAGGATAAATGTAAGGATGTAGAGACTTATCTCAGTAGGGGTAAGACAGATACTGCCTACAGCAAAATTAAAGAGACCTTTGGAGGAAAGAGAACCACTTGCATGAATATGAAGAGCTCAAATGGAAACCCAGTTCTAAGCAAAGAAGGGAAAGCAGAAAGGTGAAAGGAGTATATAGAGGGTCTATACAAGGGCGATGTATTTGAGAACAATATTATGGAACTGGAAGAGGATGTAGATTAAGATGAAATGGGAGATATGATACTGTGTGAAGAGTTTGACAGAGCGCTGAAAGACCTGAGTCGAAACAAGGCCCCGGGAGTAGACAACATTCCATTAGATCTACTGACCGCCTTGGGAGAGCCAGTCCTGACAAAATTCTACCATCTGGTGAGCAAGATGTATGAGACAGGCGAAATACCCACAGACTTCAAGAAGAATATAATAATTCCAATCCCAAAGAAAGCAGGTGTTGACAGATGTGAAAATTACCAAACTATCAGTTTAATAAGTCACAGCTGCAAAATTCTAACGCGAATTCTTTACAGACGAATGGAAAAACTCGTAGAAGCCAACCTCGGAGAAGATCTGTTTGGGTTACTTAGAAATATCGAAACACGTGAAGCAATACTGACTCTATGACTTATCTTAGAACAAAAATTAAGGAAAGGCAAACCTATGTTTCTAGCATTTGTAGACTTAGAGAAAGCTATTGACAAAGTTGACTGGAATACTCTCTTTCAAATTCTAAAGGTGGCAGGGGTAAAATACAGGGTGCGAAAGGCTATTTACAATTTGTACAGAAACCAGATGGCAGTTATAAGAGTTGAGGGGCATGAAAGGGAAGCGGTGGTTGGGAAGGGAGTGAGACAGGGTTGTAGCCTCTCCCCGATGTTATTCGATCTGTATATTGAGCAAGCAGTAAAGGAAACAAAAGAAAAATTTGGAGTAGGTATTAAAATCCATGGAGAAGATATAAAAACTTTGAGGTTCGCCGATGACATTGTAATTCTGTCAGAGAGAGCAAAGGACTTGGAAGAGCAGTTGAATGGAATGGACAGTGTCTTGAAGGGAGGATATGAGATGGACATCAACCAAAGCAAAATGAGGATAATGGAAAGTAGTCGAATTAAGTCGGGTGATGCTGACGGAATTAGATTAGGAAATAAGACACTTAAAGCAGTAGATGAGTTTTGCTATTGGGGGAGCAAAAAAAAACTGATGATGGTTGAAGTAGAGAGGATATAATATGTAGACTGGCAATTTCAAGGAAAGCATTTCTGAAGAAGAGAAATTTGTTAACATCGAGTATAGATTTAAGTGTCAGGAAGTCGTTTCTGAAAGTATTTGTATGGAGTGTAGCCATGTATGGAAGTGAAACATGGACAATAAATAGTTTGTACAAGAAGAGAATAGAATCTTTCAAAATGTGGTGCTACAGAAGAATGCTGAAGATTAGATGGGTAGATCACATAACTAATGAGGAGTTATTGAATAAAATTGAGGAGAAGAGGAGTTTGTGGCACTACTTGACAAGACAAAGGGACCAGTTGGTAGGACATGTTCTGAGGCATCAAGGGATCACAAATTTAGCATTGGAGGGCAGCATGGAGGGTAAAAATCGTAGAGGGAGACCAAGAGATGAATACACTAAGCAGATTCTGAAGGATGTAGGTTGCAGTAAGTACTAGGAGATGAAGCAGCTTGCACAGGATAGAGTAGCATGGAGAGCTGCATCAAACCAGTCTCAGGACTGAAGACCACAACAACAACAATTTAGTTTAGCATAACACTTTTTGATAAAGTTAGAAACAAGTTATTTCATACTAAAACTGATCGATCTATCACACCTGGCAACGGTCAACTGTCTACTGAACCATATAGTAGACAATGAACCCATCAACAAGCCCAGTTCTGCTTGTAGCAGTGGCCCATGGAGGTAAACAAACACCTAGAGTGGGATGGTTGCACTAAGTTGGGAGTTGGACCATCTGAGGTCAGATTAGAGAGGTTATGAGAACCCAATAGACAAGGTGTAGTAGAGACATGGTGAGTTGGCCACCGGCCCTCAAATAACAGATCGTTAAGAGTCGATGGTTCCTTCTTTCAGGTGCTTCCAGCCTTAGCAACCCCAAAGTAGTAACACTGTAATTGCTTGATGAAGTGCTATTGAGTTTTCTGTGTGAAATGATTAATTGATTAATAACAGTAATTGTACCGGTACTTATATTTATATGCATTTTGGAGTGTGAGGCACGATCAAAAATGTTTACTGAATGTTCAGAATGTCATTTTCAGCATTCAACACCTCAGTCAGTGGAAAGTTCCACTTTCTGGCCGAGGACAGCCCAATCGGAGCCAACTGACTGCCATGCCAACCTCTGCCAAAGGCATTATTGGATGCGATGTGCAGGTGCTGTGGTCATCATACTGCTCTCCTGGTCGTTGTCGAGTTTCTCGACCTTGGAGCCTCTACTAATTGGTCGAGTAGCTCCGCAATTGGCCTCAAGAGTTTGAGTGCACCCCTCACCAGCGCTCTCAGTACTGAGAATTGAACCTGACTCCTCCACATGACAGTTATGAAGGTGGACTCACTCAGTACAAACTGAGCTGTTGCAAAACCTATAGATGAATGATCTGTATACCCAATTAAGTTTGTACAAAACCCTCAGAGTGCCAGCTTACTTGCTCTTCTGTATGTTTTTCTTCTACTCATTGCGTTGTATCGCAACAACCTAGATTTAATTTCATATTCCTTTGCTACAAATGTGTACTGCATTTGTCTTATTATTTACCTTATGTCTTATTATTTGCCTAATTTGCAGTTCCATTTGCAAAATGGTGTGTGGGAAGACCTGCTGTCAGTGAGCCTCGCTATGAATTGTATCATTCTGGTCATTTTATGACACACGTGTAAGAGGAAGAGCCAAAACTTGATGCTTGACTCTTCTTGGAGTACTGTATGCAGTCTTGTAATTTGAAAGGTAAAATATCTTCAGTATGCATGATGCCTCTCTTGTAGGGGCTGCTACTGTAAATGAGTAAACATCTCATGCTTGTTGTTGTTGTGGTCTTCAGTCCTGAGACTGGTTTGATGCAGCTCTCCATGCTACTCTATCCTGTGCAAGCTTCTTCATCTCCCAGTACCTACTGCAACCTACATCCTTCAGAATCTGCTTAGTGTATTCATCTCGTGGTCTCCCTCTATGATTTTTACCCTCCACGCTGCCCTCCAATGCTAAATTTGTGATCCCTTGATGCCTCAAAACATGTCCTACCAACCGATCCCTTCTTCTAGTCAAGTTGTGCCACAAACTTCTCTTCTCCCCAATCCTATTCAATACCTTCTCATTAGTTACGTGATCTACCCACCTTATCTTCAGCATTCTTCTGTAGCACCACATTTCGAAAGCTTCTATTCTCTTCTTGTCCATACTAGTTATCGTCCATGTTTCACTTCCATACATGGCTACACTCCATACAAATACTTTCAGAAACGACTTCCTGACACTTAAATCTATACTCGATGTTAACAAATTTCTCTTCTTCAGAAACAATTTCCTTGCCATTGCCAGTCTACATTTTCTATCCTCTCTACTTCGACCATCATCAGTTATTTTACTCCCTAAATAGCAAAACTCCTTTACTACTTTAAGTGTCTCATTTCCTAATCTAATTCCCTCAGCATCACCCGATTTAATTTTACTACATTCCATTATCCTCGTTTTGCTTTTGTTGATGTTCATCTTATATCCTCCTTTCAAGACACTGTCCATTCCATTCAACTGCTCTTCCAAGTCCTTTGCTGTCTCTGACAGAATTACAATGTCATCGGCGAACCTCAAAGTTTTTACTTCTTCTCCATGAATTTTAATACCTACTCCGAATTTTTCTTTTGTTTCCTTTACTGATATACTATATGAATTTGTGATTAAATGTGTGGCTCTTCTTTGGATATTCTCTCCCTACTTGGTGAATAAGGTTGTGCAGCTGTTAAGGTCCTGGATTCACATTCTGAAGGTGTGGGATATTTCATCCTCTAAGCTGAGCACTTACATGCAGAGGCTATCTAAACACAAAAATATCACCAGTGCAAATGAAGAGAGATGATGTGCTCGGCTCATTTTACCCAACCGTCTTTTCATTTACTGGGTCTTTCTCACACTCATCTGTGAATGGTGGTGGACTTCCGTTTTTCATCTGTGAGTTTCTGTGAATTACCAGACTTTTTTTATCATCTTTTTGATGCATCAGAATTCTCCCCTAACACATGCAGATGTGGTACAGCTGTGTGATGAAGCCCAAGCGCAATGGAATGTGGTAATATCAGTCTCATTATCACTCTTACAGTACTACAGCTTTTGGCCACGTGGCATCACACAGTCAGTGGAGACAATGACCAAGGGAATGAATATTGTCAGCAACTACCAACTAGATGGCACACTTTGCTCTATAAGATGCCATTGAACATTGTGATACCATTGTCAATTATAAGTGCTAGTATAGGTTGCCTACATACAGGCGCAATGACGAAACAATCCAATACGGCGTTATGAAATGCCCATCCTAATCATTGGCATCATGATAATCATGATCGTCATCAACATCGTGTATGAGCCATGTTCTCCTTCAAAGACACCATCATGCCCCTCATCCATCCCTCCACCCCTCTCCAGCCAATAACAGCACGTTATTAAAAGCAGGCACAAAATCACAATGTAGCTGTCATATTTCGAAAGCTTCACTTAAATTGTGTAAAAATGGCAACACATTCAAAAATATTTGCCAGTACCACAATATTATTTATTATCATCCCAATGATCACATTTGTGATATAGGATTTGGCAGGGTACATTTTAACAACTATATAATATCTTTACAAAATTTTTATCTGTGCTGAATTCATATGAATCTATCTTATGTTTAATACAATATACAACTAATAAGTGTTTTTATAACGTAATTTCTTATGTGCTTGACAGACATATTCACTGATGTAATTTCATTTGTCACATTAACTTAAACATATATTCTTATACAGTTGCACAGATATATTCACTTATGCTGTAATAACATTTGCCAAGCATGTGGTTCTTTATAACAGTTTTAAATTTATCATCTTTTCCAGCTCTTTGATATGTTTTGATAGTGCATTAAAAAGTTTGATGCCTTGATTACATACATGTTTCTGACTTCGGGTACTTGTCACAGCTTGCATGTGGAGATCTTTCCGTTTCCGTGTATCGTAATTATGGTAGTCTGTATTGGTTTTCATTTTGTCCTGATTTGTTTTGATCACCAACAGACATTTCAGAATGTATAATGATGGAATTGTTAAAATTTTCAATGCTTTAAAAAGGGGCCTACAATGTGTTTGAGGTGGGCTGTGGGTCATTATCCAAATAGTGCGTTTTTGTAATTTGAAAATCTCATTGACAACAATTTGTTTTTCCCCAGAATACTATCCCATAGGATGCAATGGACTGAAAATAGCCAAAGTATACTAATCTGGTACAGTCATTACTACAAACTCTTGAAATTATTCTAAATACAAAACATGCTGAATTTAGTTTTAGTGCTAAGCTCACCACATGGTCCTTCCAGTTAATATTCTCATCAATGTGCATACCCAGGGATTTTACACACTGTACTATTTCAAGTTGTTTGCCCTCCATGGTAGGATTTAGGTCGTCATATTCACTTATTTTTCCATATTGCACATAATTAGTTTTTTTTTTTTTTCATTCAGTGTCAGCTTGTTAGCACTAAACCATTTTTGTATATCTTGTAGGACTTGATCCACAGAACTGTGCAATGACTGCTTCATATCACTAACTATTAAACTAGTATCATCAGCAAATAACATGATCCTAGCTTTTCTCTCTGACACCTGAATATCATTAATGTAAATGAGGAACAGCAAGGAGCCTAATACACTTCCTTGGGGTACTCCTACTGTGACCTCCCTTGGATCTGATCTTAGTTTAATTTTTTGATTAATATTTGGTGCTGTAATTTCAACCACCTGCATCCTCTTTTCCAGATAAGATTCAAACCACTTTTTTACCGGGCCTCTGATACCTATAGCTTTAAGCTTTTCCAAAAGTATGCTGTGGTCAACAGTGTCAAAGGCTTTTGACTAATCTAGATTTATCCCAACTACACTTTTTCCCTCTTCCAATTTAGTGATTATTTCTTTTGTGTATTCCAGTACAGCTGTTTCGGTACTTTCCCAGCTTGAAATCCATGCTGATTACTGTTTATCAGATTGTGGATATTAAGATAATGTGTGACTCTGTATTTCATTAGTATCTCTGAAACCTTGGAGAAAGTTTGGAGAAGTGAGACAGGTCTGTAGTTTTCTATTTTTAGCTTATCACCCTTTTTCAACAGGGGAATGACTTGAGAAATTTTCAGTTTCTGTGGAAACATGCCCTCAGCCATTGACAAGTTTGCTATGTGCGCCAATGGTTTTGCTATTTGATTAGCTGTTTTCTTTACTAGTATTATTGGTACCTCATCTACTCCAGCTGACATCTTGGACTTGAGACTTTTAATCACTTTTAAAACTTCCTTTTCATTTGTTGGAACTGCCATCATACTGCTGGCTGCCTTTGGTGCTTCCATCTTAATCTGCGCCCCAAAATTATTGCTTAATGTCTGGGGTACATTTAAAAAGTAATTATTTATATAATTAGGCATGGCATATTTATCTACCATTTTATTCTCCTCATCTTTTAGAATAATTTCCTTGCTTTTGATAGGTACCCCAGTTTCTTTTCTCACAATTTCCCATGCTATTTTAGTTTTATTTCTAGACTGTTTTATTTTCATATCATTACTTAATAAATAACTTTGCATCTGCAATTACTCTGCGGTATATTTTCCTATATCTTTTTACATATTCTATAAAATCAGTATCTGTACACTCCCTCAACTCTGAATTCAGTTTTTTCATGTTTTCACATGATTTCTTAATGCCAAGAGTCATCCAAGAACTTGACTTTATGTGTCCAGTAGACTTGATTAGGTCAGTTTCTTTGTAAAACACATCTCAAAATTCATCATATAAATCGATGCAAATACACTATATGCCTCATCTGTACTTGTTTGTTTCATAACATCTAACCAATTTTCATTTTCTAAGATACTTATGAACTGATGATAGCTGTCCACAGAGAAATCTCTTTTGTAAATATTATTTACAACTTTATCTTCCTTTGACCTTAAAGAGATTTCAATGGTGAGAGCATTGTGGTCAGACAATCCTAAATCTATGTTTGTTACCTCTATATCAGTTGCTGACATATTTGAAAAAATGTTATCTATGAGGCTATTGGAGGTGTTTGCTATTCTAGTTGAATTTTTTATGTGTGGTGACATGTTGAAACTCTTTAATATGTCCAAAAATTGCCTTTTTTGTTGACTTTCAACTAGAAGATTAATATTGAAATCACCACAAAGAATAATCACAGTTTCTTTTTTGTAAAAAGTATTTAGCAACAATTCTAATTTATCAAAAAAGACCTTTATGTTTCCACATGGTTACCTATACACTGTTATGACTATGACTTTTTTCATCAGGCCATATAGCTGGACAGCACCTGATCCAAAGAACTTTTCAATACCTAAGTTCTCTGCTTCACATCTCTTTTTAAATCCTAACTCTTGTCTAAGATAAATACCGACTCCACCACCTTTTGCAAATTTCCTACTATAATGATTTGCCAGTTTAAATGGATTAATATGAATACTACTAATTTCATGGTCCTTACACCACTGTTCAGTAATACACAAGACATCAGGTTGGGTGTTACTTACTCCTATTTCAAGTTCACAATATTTGTTCTTGAGGCACTGCACATTTAGAGTCATAATCATTAGAACAGGGGAGTGAGCACCGATGATATTTCTCCTTTCATTCAACACTGTTAACTTGGAGTTTTCATTATGGCCGGATACCAAAAATCCTGTTGTACCACAGGTTTCTTGTTTCTGTTGCTTTTCCTACTTGAAGTGGATGATGCTGATTGGTTGTTTATACTAGCTGTGGCAGCTGATGACATTTTAATATTCACTATAGCAGATGTTGATGTTTTTAGTGCTTCAGCAAATGTTGCTCTTGTTAAGGTTTTCATTTCTTCTGCTTCTGCCCTCATTTGGAGTGGGATTTTAGGGAACTTTTCTATTGATATACGGCTTATTTCTTCTAGTATCTTTTCACCCATCATCTTTTTTCCATAACAGTTCCTGTGCTGTCCATGCCTTGTGAATTGATTTCTCACTGAGCTGTTTGCATCCACAAAAGTTGCACACTTAAAAGCACAGCAGATCTTTGTAAATTTATTATTTGTTGACTTTATTTCTTTGTTTACACAAGATTCCTCGATTAGGTCATGTCTATGTGGCACACTTACAACGAGAACCTTTAAATTTAGATCTGACAGCATTTTTTAGAGTTGGTTGAAGTTTTTTTTAAAAAAATACATAAGCTTCACATGAATTAGTACCATATTCAAAGACATTTTCCTTTGAATTGCGTAAACTGGTGCCATAACTTACACTCACACTTACAATTACACACACACACACACACACACACACACACACACACACACACACACACACACACACACACACTCAATTGGATGAAGACAATGATGGTCAGTTGACTGGGTGACTGTCATTATCCCAGAAACTATTTGGTACAGCAATGATGGTCTGTTCACAGACTGACTTGGCATTACCCCCTGATAATACTGAGTGGGGCAGCCATTGTCAGTTGAAGAGGTGGCTACCGCCGTCGTCATCGTCATCTTTGTTACCCCTCTATCCAACACCTGGTCGGGTTGGGATATTAAAGGTACTTCGCCTGAAGAACAATTTCATATATAGGCTATTATTATGATGGGGTCACCACTCCCAAAGACATTTGGACCCCCCCCCCCCCCCCCCCCCCGGGAAGGAAATAGTGCACCCCAACTGTCTGCGTCTAGTGTAATCCGTGCAATAGTGCAAACGTGTTCAGATGTTTGTGAGCCATGTAACTGAGATGAAACATGAGGACCAGCCCAATATTCACCTAGTGGGATGTGGAAAACTGCCTGAAAACTGCATCCAGGCTGTCTGGCACACCGGCCCCATCGTCAGTCCACTGGGCGGATTCGATCCAGAGCCAGTGCACCTACCCAAGTCCAGCAAGCAACGCATTAGCGCTCTTGGCTCCCCTGGCGGGTCTGAAAAGGTGATTGCCATCACCCCATATTGTATTGGATCTGACAATGGTGCTCATCAGACACTGTGAGTGTCATCTCACATGCGCTCACACATGCTCTCTCTCTCTCTCTCTCTCTCTCTCTCTCTCTCTCTCTCTCTCTCTCTCTCTCACACACACACACACACACACACACACACACACACACACACACACACACAAATCTGAGGAAAATCTAATGGACTCAGTGCAATTACTGGCTGGATGGCAGACAAACAGACAGACAGGCACACACACACACACACACACACACACACACACACACACACACACACACACACACACAGAGAGAGAGAGAGAGAGAGAGAGAGAGAGAGAGAGAGAGAGAGAGAGAGAGACCTTGGGGCTAGTGGGAGAGAAATAGCTCCTCGCATCGGTGGTGAAGATAGCTGATAACATGCCCAGTTGGCTGCTAAGAGGCTACACATGTTGACCCTGCTAATGTTGTGTTAAATTCTATCTATCTCTCTTGCATGAAGCACATATAACAAAAAAGGAAGGAATAAAGTCAAAAAGCAATGCAGTGGATATAAACTTTGTTATAGAAAGGATTACATTCCAAAGATAAGTTAGATATAGATTTGGTTGACGGAGAACTTTTACATACACCATTCAGCACAGCCCATTATACACAGTCACATAACCACAAAAATCAGTTGCATGTTACATTTCCACTACTTGAGCAATTATGATGAACATTTCTTGATCACAAAAAGATGCAAACAAATGAAATGATATAAATTTCTGATATGTCAAAAATTATACATCACCAGACAAAATCAAGATATGTAAAAATATGTTCCTGGTGATTGCAAATTTAGTCTGGTCAATCAGAAAGGAGTATTTCCATATGAGTATGTGAATTCACATCTGTTTCAAAGGTAGTAGTGACACCAAGCTACAAATTACAATTACAGTACAATTTTTCAATTTTTATCTAGGTCTCTCTCTCTCTGACACACACACACACACACAGAGAGAGAGAGAGAGAGAGAGAGAGAGAGAGCGGGGGGGTGGGGTGCGGGGTGGGGGGGGGGGGGGTAAGGAAGAGAGAGATTTTTTATATTTTTCAGGTGTTTACATTGTACACATTTTCAGATAATTTCATTACTTACAATAACAAACATATAGTTTTTCAGATGGTAGTAATTCCATGGCAATGGGTTTGGGTGACCAACATTTAATCATGGTTTTAAGGGAGATGATCAACATATGACCATGATTTAAGGGATGTTTAAGGGAGATTTAGTTGCAATAAATTTCAACTACACAACTACATTTTTTGGAATGAATGGCAATAGAAATATAAAAAACTGACATAATTTGCTTACTTTTACTACACAAACTGAGGGAGTGCAAAAGTGTGTACTAAAAAGATTCAGTGAAAATAGTACACTGTAGTAAGTATGATTATGGAAAAAGACTACACAAATCAGAATATTTTGCACTGACTGTCCTTTGTTTTCAACTGCTGCCAGTTTCAATGATTTGTCAGTGCAGGTTTTTTTTTAAGTGTTGCAGAATGTTGTTATGTTGTGTGTGACAATTGAGAAATAAATAATGTAACAAGGGTGTTTAAACACAGATGTCTTTATAATCTCAGTTCATGGTGAGTGCATCACTGTCAGTACTGACCAAGAAACAAATAAATGTACCCCCGTCTAAGTCAATGTGTTTCTAGACACATAGGCTATGTCTCTCTTTCTCCAGTACTTGCATTCCCTTGAGACAAAGTGCCTTCTTTCCATAGAAACACAAAGAGGAAAACGAATATATGTTGACAATATGCTGCAGACTTAGAAAATGCAACAAACAGAAGCCAAAATGAATATGTTTTTCTATGAAGTATTTAGAGAACAAAGGCATTGCCACAGGAAGGGTGGTGGCTTGAGTGTTGGCTGGCAATGTTATGTGGACTCATGTGGTATCACATGAACTTATGTGGAAAAGCTGTGAGGTGTTGCATGGCATTGGTGAGGAACCATATATGGTCACATACTAGGCCCCAATGGGTGGTGGCCAGAAGCACCAACATGCAATGGGTGACACAGCCTGCCACACAGATAAAAGGTGGGAGCAGCATAGCTTGAAAAAGTTCAGTAAAGATAGCAGTCCAGGAGGGATGTCTGTTTAGGCCAGGCCAGGGACTGAACTTAAGCATTCGCTCTGGCTCTGCTTGTGCTTATACTTAGCTGTGTACCTCCCTCCATGGGATTTTGCAATCACTTTCACTCAAGTCACTATCCAGTTCTTGCCCAGATGAGCAATTTGTAGTTATTCAAGTCTGGCCTTTGTTCAGTTATTTCCTGACTGAGATCCATAACTCTTTCAAACTTCTAGTTAGCGATCTCCACTTTAGCTGACTGGATGGACCTTCTGCAGTCACTGAGCGTCTAGACTTCTCACTGGACGTGACATAGAGATGTTTTTTCTGGTGCCAGGAATGGGGTTAGGTCACGGAATTAGCATGCAGTTATTAGACCATGAGTTATAGGAATAGGTCACCTCTTTTTGGAATATCGAATCTTCCCACATAAGGCAATGGAATGGCTTTGAGAACCCCTTTTGCATTCTTTGAGGAACCCAAATACAGGCCAGTGGCCGATCCAGGAGCCAGGACAGAAAAGAAAAAGGGTTCCTCTCTCACTTTCAAGAAGAAGAAGGCACCCAAATAAAGAAGAAGAGGCCAACCTGGTACCATGTGCCATGGGATTTTTATTCCTGCCAGACGTCATTGATGTCGAAGACCCCTAGAGGTCTCTGCACCATCGCACCATAAGCTGTGGCGGCGAGTGCCTCCTGGCCTGCATTTAGTGTCAGGGTGCCACAGTGGAGCACGTGGTTGCAGTGGCCAATAGCGGTGCCCCCGATAGAGTATTTAAGTGCCTGCCTCTCACTCAGCCAACGAGTCTAATTTGGCATAAGTCTCTGGACACATTACCTTATGTTAGACAGCTTACTTACTTTCTTGTTCTGTGTACGAATGGACGTGGTGGTTAGGTTTCCTTCTGACTCCATTGTTTTGATCTTGTTGTTGTTTGTTCTGTCCTTCGTTGGTCGTGTCCGTCCTCTCCCATTGTATTGTCCGCAGGCCGCTCCACGGGTCCTGCCGCGCTTTACGTCACTTCAACCCTGCGACCATTCTGGTCGCAGTTACAACAGCCAAGACTAGCCCAGCAACAGACAGTGTCTGGGGACAATGAGGATATTCCAGAGGCATCCATGATTGGTGCAGCCTCAATAGCAGCAGACAGATGGTGCCTGGAGTCGAGGAGGACATCCCAGAAAGCAGCCAAGGGTGGCTGACAGCAGGACGAGGATGCAGACAACTGTACAAGAGCAGCCGGCAGCCACGGCAGACGGCACAGGCTCACTGGATGGCATGCAGAGGCAGTGCAGTGGCAGCAACAGTCGCGGATAGCGGTGCAGGCCACAGATGTTGTGAGGGTACCAATAGCAGTGCAGTGACAGTGGTCAGCACAGGGTCGCAGATGCCACAGAAGTTGTGCATTGGGACCGGCAATGACAGACAGTGGTGTGGGTAACACACAGCATGAAGGCAGCCAGCAGCAGGGCAACACTTCACAGCAGACAGCACAGAAAAGTAATGGCAGCAGTGAGAATTCCAATGGAGAGTTAGAAGTCTAGCAGGCGTGTCATGAGATTGAGATAATGTTTCTGATGCAGGCTCTGATGTGCTTGAGTTACAAAGTAGGCAATTCAAAGTTTGTCAGATGTGTTAAAATTAATAGCATAATCATGCAATGGCTCTAAGGACACTCTAAATGAGTTCCTTTACAATTGTGATCTTGCATATGCACTTACAGATGCAGAGTAGCAAATACCATTTTGTAATTTGTTAAACCTAAAATAGTGGGCTCAACATGTAGCAAATTATTAGGCACACTTGGCGAGATGTGCATGCTATTAGTAGAAAACTATGCTTGTAAAAGGACACTTGACTTCTACACATGTCAGATGTTTGCAAGTCAGCAAGAACGTAGGGAAAGTATAGCTCAGTGGGGCTCAAGATTGGATGCCATGCAGCACCATTTCAGAGAAGCAATTAGAGGTACGGCACAACAGTCAGAGCTAGAAGCCAGCCTTGCTCTCATTTAGAAACATAAGCTGAGCACTGTTTATCCAAGGGATTTACAATGACAGGATAAAGACAATATTGCGAACACGAGGTGAGCAGCTAACGTTAGCAGAATCTGTAGAGATAACTCTGACAGAAGAGAGTGTGACAGCCTCAGCCCAAGAAAAGATGATCACTGGAGGTGGTGGTGCAGTGCTGTGGACTGAGAAGAAACCCACCAAGTGTTTGATGTGTGAGAAGCCAGGCCATTTGGTGCTGACAAAAGATCAAAGAACATGGGACTGGCTATATCAAGAGAAGGCAGGAAACAGACTAGTCACAAGTAGTCAGGTACTCACAATGTAATTCACCAAGTCATAGAGGTCCATCTTTTTATTTGAAGTCCATAACATGTTTTAAATGCAAATGAAATGGTCACTATGCAAGAGGCTGTCCAGAAAGCATTTGCCATGTGCAGAATGCACATAGGAGAAGTAAAAGCCAGAAAAACTAAGTAATAGCATGAGAAAGCAGTTGCCTTATGCCTTATCTGGAAAGATATTAATAGCCAACTGCAAAAGTAGAAGTGAGTTTATACAGTTGGAGTGTCAGGATGGCATCACTAATTGTCTGAGGTTGCTCATGGATAGCAGCGCACAGGTAAGCCTAGTTTGGAGAAGTAGTTTGACAAATTGCGGAAAAGTGTAAGCCAGCTGAATGTATTAGGATTTGGGGAATCACCAATATGATTGCAAGGACAGAGGGAACTATAACCCTTGAATTACAAACGATAAATGGAATGAGAATGAGGTACCATTTCCACGTAATTGAGGAAGATGTGAAACTTCCATCTGATTAGCTTGTGAGCTGAGACTTTTTCAAAGAACATGGAGTTGTAATCAGTTATGCCACCAGAAGCCTGTTGATTTGTGGAGAATGGATCAGAATGAAGACAGAATAAGAGGTGAGCTCTGCCTGGTGCAAATTGGTATTAGAAGTCAGAAACGTGCTAATATGGTTATGCAGGTACAATAAAGAGAAGGCTCTTTCAGAGAAACCTCAGACACAGAGCAAAGGGTGTCTAAGGAAATGAAGACAGAGGGACAGGGTGAGATCCGCAGAGTACATTCAAAGAAATTAGTGGGCTCTTGTGAGAGTGCAACGCGAGAAATATGTGGAAAGGCGAGAACAAATAGTGACAGAAACTCCTTAACTGTTGGAATACAACAAAGTTAAGTAACAGGTAATGCCAGAGAAAAGCAAAAGGAGTGCATACAAATTGTTTCAGTGTTAGCAATAGGATCCCAGGAAGAACAGGTGTGTCAAATAAAAATAAAGGCAAATGGAATGAGAGAGACTATCATTTTGAAGCAGGAAATCACCAAGGGAGTGTATTTTCCTGAGGCATTGGTAAAATTAGAATCAGGATAACACCTAATGAGTGTGTTGAACACTACAGGTGAGAGTGTGTTACTGAACTGACAGCCTGTGGTTGGTTGCAGAAGCAGTTCTGGAACAGACATTGTTGTGGCAATCATTCAGTATGAACCATCAGTAAAAATAAGCCACACCTGAAATCAAGAATAAGTGTGCTAAAGGAGAACATCTGCATGAGTCATTTGAATGCAAAAGAGAAAGCAGCAATTACTCAGTTATGCGCCATGACGGTGACATTTTCCATTTGCCTAGAGACATATTACCTTACATGAATAGTATCAGGCACAAAATTAAACAGCTACCAGGAGCAGAAGGTAGGGTGATATGTTTGTGGCACTATAGAATACTGAAAGCACAAAAGGAGGTGATCCAGCAGGAAATCGAAACAATGTTAGAGAATGACATTATAGTTCCAAGTAAAAGTGGTTGGAATTTTCCTGTGATTTTAATTCCGAAAAAGATGTGCGCCAGTGGAAAGCAAATGGGTCAAATATTCATGGGCTATAGGTGACGTAATAAGATCTCCCTAAATTTAGTGTATCCATTGCAAAGAATAGATGAAATTCTTGATGATCAAGGAAAGATGAAGTACTGTTCAACCCTTGACTTAGAGAAGGGATATTATCAAGTCTTATTAGACAAACAGGGTAGAGGAAAGATGGTTTTCAGTACACCATATGGGCATTACGAGTAAAAACAAATGCCCATGTATCTTAAAACAGTTCCTAGTGCATTTCAGAAGATAACGAACTCCATTTTGACATGGCTACTAGGTGACAAATTGCTCATACTGGGATGATGATGTAATATTTGGCTCGTCCTTAGAGGAACACAATGTGCAGCTGATGGAGGTATTCAAAAGGCTTAGACTCCAAAATTTAAAGCTGCAAGTGGACAAGTGTGTGTTTTTGTAAAAGGAAATGTGCTATTTGGGTCACTTTTTATTGGCCCAGGGCTTGAGGCCAAGTACACAGAAAGTGAAGGTGATAAAGGAGTATCCACAGCTCAAAACACTGAAGCAGTTCAAAGTGTATTTAGGCCTTGTGGGATACTACCAGCATTTTATAAGCAACTTAAGCAAAATCATGAAGCCACTACATGACTTAGCAAGAAAGAGGTGACTTATACCTGAGGTATCAAGAAAGTAAATGCTTTTTAACATTTGAAAGAGAAGCTGCACTACAGTACCTGGACTTTGAAAAAGACTTCATAATTACTGTGGATGCCACCCAGTCTAGTACTGGAGTGGTTTTAAGTCAGAAAAGATCGCAAATGACTTCCCTGTCATGTACGCCTCATGGATGCTGAACGAGTATTAACTGTATTTTTCTTACTTGTCACTTCTTCTTCCGTGTGTATTTGCTTTAAGGAAGCTTTAATTGTCGGGTGCTATTAATAGTTCCATAGATTTCGTGTTTGTTTTGAACACAGTCAGAGAGTCCCTTTAGTCAACCATAGTGCCAGTAGTGCTAGTGTTTGTTTTCAATACAGTCCAGAGACAGGTAGTGCTATTTTCATTGTTTTCTACAAGAAGTGCCTAGCAACCACAGTTTAGTGAATAAACAGCTGCCTTTAGTGAATTAGCAGTCTAGTTAAAGGTTGATTAACTCTCTTCATTAAATTGATTCCTTAGGATGGATAGGATGTGTGACTGCTGTGTACGGACGCAGGAGGAGCTGGCCACTGTTCGCGAACAGCTGAGCGTGTTGATGGCCTCGGTCAGCCGTCTTCAGGCTGCTGCCTCGGAGTGTAGCGGCAGTGGGGAGTCTGGTGCATCGCAAGGTACACCCGAGGTGTTACATGCTTCACCCACTGTCCCTGCTGTCGAGACATCTTCGCGTGTACTGGGCGCGGTTGGGCCACCCTCTCCCCAAGGGAAGTGGCGGGTTCAGCGGCGTTCGCGGCGCACGAGGCGGAGGGTCAATGTGGAGGCTGGTCGTGTGGCATCGCCCGCTCTGCCTGTGAGTGGACATGTTGCTGCTCCTTCAGCAAGGTCCGAGCAGGCACACGGAGGGAGGGGTTTATTAGTAATTGGGAGCTCCAACGTTAGGCGGGTGATGGAGCCCCTTAGGGAAATAGCGGGAAGGTCGGGAAGAAGGCCAGTGTTCACTCTGTCTGCTTGCCGGAGGGTCTCATCCGAGATGTGGAGGAGGCCCTACCGGCGGCGATAGAGAGCACTGGGTGCACCCGACTGCAAATTGTTGCTCATGTCAGCACCAATGACTCCTGCCGTCTGGGTTCAGAGGTCATCCTCAGTTCGTACAGGCGGTTGGCGGAATTGGTGAAGGCGGAAAGCCTCGCTCGCGGGGTGAAATCAGAGCTAACTATTTGTAGTATTGTTCCCAGAACCGATCGCGGTCCTCTGGTTTGGAGCCGAGTGAAAGGCTTAAACCAGAGGCTCAGACGATTCTGCGGAGATCTGGGGTGCAAATTTCTCGACCTCCGCTATCGGGTGGAGAAATGTAGGGTCCCCCTGAATAGGTCAGGCGTGCACTACACACCGGAAGCGGCTACAAGGGTAGCGGAGTATGTGTGGAATGCACATGGGGTTTTTTTAGGTTAGATACTTCCCTCCCTAGGCCCGACAAGATGCCTCCTGAGATGCGGCAAGGGAGGAGTAGGCAAAATGCAACAGGGAATAACAATATTAATGTGCTAATAGTAAACTGCAGGAGCGTCTACAGAAAGGTCCCAGAACTGCTCTCATTAATAAACGGTCACAACGGCCATATAGTACTAGGGACAGAAAGTTGGCTGAAACCAGACGTAAACAGTAATGAAATCCTAAACTCAGATTGGAATGTATACCGCAGAGACAGGCTGGACAGTGAAGGGGGAGGCGTGTTTATAGCGATAAGAAGTGCAATAGTATTGAAGGAAATTGACGGAGATCCGAAATGTGAAATGATTTGGGTGAAGGTCACGGTTAAAGCAGGCTCAGACATGGTAAATGGATGTCTCTATAGGCCTCTGGCTCAGCAGCTGTTGTGGCTGAGCACCTGAAGGATAATTTGGAAAATATTTCGTGTAGATTTCCCCACCATGTTATAGTTCTGGGTGGAGATTTTAATTTGCCGGATATAGACTGGGAGACTCAGACGTTCATAACGGGTGGCAGGGACAAAGAATCCAGTGAATTTTTTTAAGTGCTTTATCTGAAAACTACCTTGAGCAGTTAAACAGAGAACCGACTCATGGCGATAACATATTAGACCTTCTGGTGACAAACAGACCCCAACTATTTGAAAAAGTTAACGCAGAACAGCGAATCAGCGATCATAAAGCAGTTACGGCATCGATGATTTCAGCCGTAAATAGGAATATTAAAAAGGGTAGGAAGATTTTTCTGTTTAGAAAAAGTGACAAAAAGCAGATTTCAGAGTACCTGTTGGCTCAACACAAAAGTTTTGTCTCAAGTACAGATAGTGTTGAGGATCAGTGGACAAAGTTCAAAACCGTCGTACATAATGCGTTAGATGAGTATGTGCCAAGAAAGATCGTAAGAGATGGAAAAGAGCCACCGTGGTACAACAACCGAGTTAGAAAACTGCTGCGGAAGCAAAGGGAACTTCACAGCAAACATAAACATAGCCAAAGCCTTGCAGACAAACAAAAATTACGCGAAGCGAAATGTAGTGTGAGGAGGGCTATGCGAGAGGCGTTCAATGAATTCGAAAGTAAAGTTCTATGTACTGACTTGGCAGAAAATCCTAAGAAATTTTGGTCTTATGTCAAAGCGGTAGGTGGGTCAAAACAAGATGTCCAGACACTCTGTGACCAAAATGGTACTGAAACAGAGGATGACAGACTAAAGGCCGAAATACTAAATGTCTTTTCCCAAAGTTGTTTCACAGAGGAAGATTGCACTGTAGTTCCTTCTCTAGATTGTCGCACAGATGACAAAATGGTAGATATCGAAATAGACAACAGAGGGATAGAGAAACAATTAAAATCGCTCAAAAGAGGAAAGGCCTCTGGACCTGATGGGATACCAGTTCAATTTTACACAGAGTACGCGAAGGAACTTGCCCCCCTTCTTGCAGCGGTGTACCGTAGGTCTCTAGAAGAGCGTAGCGTTCCAAATGATTGGAAAAGGGCACAGGCCATCCCCGTTTTCAAGAAGGGACGTCGAGCAGATGTGCAGAACTATAGACCTATATCTCTAACGTCGATCAGTTGTAGAATTTTGGAACACGTATTGTGTTTGAGTATAATGACTTTTCTGGAGACAAGAAATCTACTCTGTAGGAATCAGCATGGGTTTCGAAAAAGACGGTCATGTGAAACCCAGCTCGCGCTATTCGTCCACGAGACTCAGAAGGCCATAGACATGGGTTCACAGGTAGATGCCGGTTTCTTGACTTCCGCAAGGTGTTTGATACAGTTCCCCACAATCGTTTAATGAATAAAGTAAGAGCATATGGACTATCAGACCAATTGTGTGATTGGATTGAGGAGTTCCTAGATAACAGGACGCAGCATGTCATTCTCAATGGAGAGAAGTCTTCCGAAGTAAGAGTGATTTCAGGTGTGCCGCAGGGGAGTGTCATAGGACTGTTGCTATTCACAATATACATAAATGATCTTGTGGATGACATCGGAAGTTCACTGAGGCTTTTTGCGGATGATGCTGTGGTGTATCGAGAGGTTGTAACAATGGAAAATTGTATTGAAATGCAGGAGGATCTGCAGCGAATTGACGCATGGTGCAGGGAATGGCAATTGAATCTCAATGTAGACAAGTGTAATGTGCTGCGAATACACAGAAAGATAGATCCTTTATCATTTAGCTACAAAATAGGAGGTCAGCAACTGGAAGCAGTTAATACCATAAATTATCTGGGAGTATGCATTAGGAGTGATTTAAAATGGAATGATCATATAATGTTGATCGTCGGTAAAGCAGATGCCAGACTGAGATTCATTGGAAGAATTCTAAGGAAATGCAATCCGAAAACAAAGGAAGTAGGTTACAGTACGCTTGTTCGCCCACTGCTTGAATACTGCTCAGCAGTGTGGGATCCGTACCAGATAGGGTTGATAGAAGATATAGAGAAGATCCAACGGAGAGCAGCGTGCTTCGTTACAGGATCATTTAGTAATCGCGAAAGCATTACGGAGATGATAGATAAACTCCAGTGGAAGACTCTGCAGGAGAGACGTTCAGTAGCTCGGTACGGGCTTTTGTCCAAGTTTTGAGAACATACCTTCACCGAAGAATCAAGCAGTATATTGCTCCCTCCTACGTATATCTCGCGAAGAGACCATGAGGAGAAAATCAGAGAGATTAGAGCCCACACAGAGGCATACCGACAATCCTTCTTTCCACGAACAATACGAGACTGGAATAGAAGGGAGAACCGATAGAGGTTCTCAAGGTACCCTCCGCCACACACCGTCAGGTGGCTTGCGGGGTATGGCTGTAGATGTAGATGTAGAGGCAGAGAGAGGGTACAGTATGACTGGGAGGGAGATATCAAATGCATTTGGAAGGAACTTCTTGATATGTACTGACCACAAACTCCTAACATGGGTAGGTAGTTTATCAGATCTGTCATCCAGATTGATGAAATTTAGGTTAAAGCTGGAAGAATAAGACTGTCATATCCTGTGCAAGAACAGCAAATGAAATTCAAAGTGGCTAGTGTGCAACCAGAAGGTAACAGTAGTTTAGCTCAAAATACAGTGGAAACAGAAGCAACGGTGTGGGTCAGCGACCCACTGACAGGCGACAACAGCAGGGCTGTTGGCAGACACGAGCAGGTGGCAGGCAGGGCAGACAAGGACACAGGACATAAAGCGGTTGATCCAAGAACAGTAAAAGATATTATTCAGGAATGTGGAAACTTCATCAAGGTTATAGGAAAGTATATCTGGAAACAAGAGACAGTTGAGTTGGGAAAGAGAAGAAATAAGTGCGAGTGAAAAAGCCACAGTGTTAAAACAGCTTCACGGTTCTCCCGTTGGAGAGGACCAGAGCATAGGAAAAACCTATGAGCAAATAAGGAAGTACCAAGTATGGAATGGTATGAAGAAAGATGTAGAAGAATATATCCGGAAATGTGAAAGTTGCCAAAAGAATAAGCTTACTAGGAAACACATAAAGATACCTCTAGAGATCAGCATGATGCCTGAGCATGTTTTCAAAAGGTGTGGCATTGACATAGTAGATCCATTAAACCAGAAGGACAGAGGCAGCAAGTATATCCTTAGGTTTCAGGGTACGCTGATGAAGTTTATGGCAGCTGATCCCATTAAAAGGCAAGATGCCAATACAGTATTATACTGATGTATGGAATATGGTCAGTCTTATTGACATGGGAAGTGTTGTGTCTAGACAAGACAGCCTAGACACAATGAGAGGAAGCCGAACGGCAAGCGCTAAGCCAAAGCAGAGTGCGTGAGGTCTGAAACAGGATACGTTATGAATGCTATAAAGAAAAGTACGTAGCTTCTGGAATACTTAACTTTAATCCATCCTTGTGGTACATCTGGAGATTGTGGCGATACAAGTGAGACTCTTTAGATACATGCAATGTTACTAATGGCGCCTTGCTAGGTCGTAGCCATTGACTTAGCTGAAGGCTATTCTAACTATCTGCTCGGCAAAGGAGCGAGGCTTCATCAGTGTAGTCGCTAGCTACGTCGTCCGTACAATTGTGGCGAGTGCTAGTCCGTATCTCGAGACCTGCCTTGTGGTGGCGCTCGGTCTGCGATCCCTGACAGTTGCGACACGCGGGTCCGACATGTACTAGTGGACCGCGGCCGATTTAAAGCTACCACCTAGCAAGTGTGGTGTCTGGCGGTGACACCACAGGAAGTAATTTCATAAGTAAGACTATGGAAAGAGAATGTAAACTACTGCATATCAAAAAGATAAAGACAACAAGTTACCACCCTCAAACAAATGGCATGTTAGAAAGGTTACATCAAACATTAACGGAGATGTTGTGACACTATGTGAATAGATGTCAAACAAATTGGGACAGCTGGGTTCCATTAGAAGTTGTTGTGTATAATATGACACTGCATAGTGCAACAGGATATATGCCACATGAGCTATTCTTTGGAAGAACATGTAACGTTCCAGGGATACAGCAGACAGATACAATTGGAACTAGGTATAATTTTGATGATTATGTGACAGAGGTAAAGGAGAGTATAATATGCAGAGAAAAACAAAGAATATTTTAATAGGACACAGAATCCAAAGGAATTCCATCGTGGGGATAAAGTTCTGTTGTTTGATGAGAGCATGTAATGAGGCCATCATCTAAGTTAGATACACAATGATGAGGTCCATATGTGGTGGTACGGACAGAGGGCCCTAATGGTATAATCCTACTGAAACAAAATAAATATCTCACAGTTCATGCAAACAGACTGAAGGAATTTTTCTAATTCCAGATGTCAGCCTCATACTGTGTCATCAGTGTCATCCTACTGCTCACTGGGATTCAGCACAACAGAGAAGAACCATACACACAAGTAATTAAGTTCGAGTTGTCACCTGGACTGTTTTATGACAATATGGATCAAGTGAAAATTTACAATTTAGTCCAAAAAATTATGAGTTCTTTTAATTTGACAAAACAGAGAGAGATATTTGAGTGCACTGAGGTTCTCGCAGTGTGAGCAATTGGATATCATAAAGACAGGTTGGCAGTATTGAATATGAAAGCAACAGATTGTAACAGTGTAGAAGTTATATTAAATGGCACTTAGGAAAAATAGAAAAGGTACAATATCTTCCTGGGCAATAGACATGGCATGAACCCTGTCTAAAGAAATGAGGAATCTTAAACTTTGTGGGCGAAGTCAGGCTGTATCAAAATGTCTCAAATTATTAATTTTTGGAAAACTTCAGTTCATATCAACAGCTAACTGTTGCAGATGTAATTGTTACACAAGTGACCAGCACAGGAAAGAAAATCAAAACATTGCATGATGTTACAATACAGATGACTTCCAATTATCAGGACTTCTGTTTCTTGACATGAGATACTTTATAACAAGTCCTGTAGCATGGTTCTGATGATAGTTTTTTCTCCATTCATCAAAAAATGTGAAATGTCTATTGGATCATGAAAACTAAACACTGGAAAACCAGGATGGAATGTAGCAATATTATGAAGGAAAATTGCTACTCACCATATAATGGAGATGCTAAGTCGCAGATAGGCACAACAAAAAGACTCTCACAATTACAGCTTTCTGCTGTTAAGGTCTTCATCAACAATCAGCAGACAAATGCACACACACACACACACACACACACACACACACACACACACACACACACCTACACACACACACACACACACACACACACACAAATGCAACTCACACACATGACTGCAGTCTCAGGCAACTGAAACCACACTGTAAGCAGCAGCACCAATGCATGTTGGGCGTGGCGACTGGGTGGGGTAAGGAGGAGACTGGGGCGGGGAGGGGGAGGGATAGTATGGTGGGCCTGGCAGACAGTGAAGTGCTGCAGGTTAGACTGACAGCAAGGGAGAGGTGGGGAGGGGGAGAAGGGGGGAAGTAGCGAAAAAGGAGAGAAATAAAAAGACTGGGTGTGGTGGCGGAATGATGGCTGTAGTGCTGGAATGCGAACAGGAAAGGGGCTGGATGGGTGAGGACAGTGACTAACAAAGGTTGAGGCCTAAGAGGGTTATGGGAATTTCGGATGTATTGCAGGGAAAGTTCCCACCTGCGCTATTCAGAAAAGCTGATGTTGGTGCGAAGGATCCATACTGCACAGGCTGTGAAACATGGAAATTTGTGGTAATGTTCTATGGAACCAAACTGCTGAGGTCATCAGTCGCTAGGCTTACACACTAATTAATGTAACTTAAACTAACGACAACACAGACACCCATGCCCAAGAGAGGATTCGAACCTCCGACGGGGGGGGGGGGTCCTCTTGTTTTTTGGCCACAGTTTGTCAGTGGCTATTCATGTGGGTAGACAGATTATTAGTTGTCATGCCTACAGAATGCAGCACAGTGGTTGCAGCTTTGCTTGTGGACCACATGATTGGTTTCACAGGTAGCCCTGCCTTTGATGAGACAGATGATGTTGGTGACCGGACTGGAGAAAGTGATGGTGGGAGGTTGTATGGGGAAGGTCTTGCATCTAGGTGTATTACAGGGGTATGAACCATGAGGTAAGGGATTGGGAGCAAGGGTTGTGTAAGGATGGATGCTTATATTGTGTAAGTTTGGTGGACGATGGAATACCACTGTGGGAGGGATGGGAAGGATAGTGGGCAGGACATTTCTCATTTCAGGGCATAACGAAAGGTAATTGAAACCCTGGCAGAGAATGTAATTCAATTTCTCCAGTCCTAGGTGGTACGAGGGGAATGCTCCTCTGTGGCCAGACATTGGGACTTTGGGAAGTGGTGGGAGACTGGAAACATAAGGCACAGGAGATTTGTTTTTGTACAAGGTTGGGACAATAATTACAGTGAGTGAAGGCTTCAGTGAGACACTCAGTACATTTCGCAAAGGACTGCTTGTCACTACAGATGTGACAACAACGGGTGGCTAGGCTGTATGGAAGGGATTTCTTGATATGGAATGGGTGGCAGCTGTCAAAGTGGAGGTATTGCTGGTGGTTTTTAGGTTTGATATGGATGGAGGTACTGATGTAGCCATATTTGAAGCAGAGGTCAACATCTAGGAAGGTGGCTTGTTGGGTTGAGTAGGACCAGCTGAAGCAAATGGGGGAGAAGTAATTGAGATTCTGTAGGAATGAGGATAGGGTGTTCTCGCCTTCAATCCAGATAGAAAAGATGTAATCAATGAATCTGAACCACATGAGGGGTTTAGGATTCTGGGTGTGTTACCTGTGAAACCAGTTATGTGGTCTACAAGCTAAGCTGCAACCACTATGCTGCATTCTATGTAGGCATGGCAACCAACAAGCTGTCTGTCCACATGAATGACCACTGACAAACTGTGGCCAAGAAACAAGTGGACCATCCTACTGCTGAACAAACTGCCAAACATGATATCCTTCATTTCAATGACTGCTTCACGGCCTATGCCATATGGGTCCTTCCCACCAATACCAACTTTACTGAGTTGTGCAGGTGGAAACTTTCCCTGCAATACATCCTACATTCCCATAACCATCCTGACCTCAGCCTTCATTAGTCACTGTCCTCACTCATCCAACCCCTTCCCTGTTCACATTCTAGTGCTACACAGCTGTCATTCCACCACTACACGCAGTCTTTTTTATTTCTCTCCTTTTCCACTACTTACCCCTCCCCACGTCACACTGCCCATAGTCCTACCTGCAGCACTTCACTGTCTGCCACCCCAATCATCCTATCCCTCCTGCTGCCCGCTCAAGCCTCTTTCTTACCCTCACCCAGCTGCGACTCCCATCGTGCACTTGTGTGTGTGTGTGTGTGTGTGTGTGTGTGTGTGTGTGTGTGGTGTGTGTGCGCGCATATTATATCTACTGTTGGCAAAGACCTTAACGGTTAAAAGCTATAACTGTGAGTCTTTCTGTTGTGCCTATCTGTGACTCAGCATCTCCACCATATGGATCGTGAAAATTAACCATTTCCTTAGATCAGGCACACCAGTTAAAAGAAAAACTGATGCACTCAGGCACTTCACAGTAATTAACAGTTATGTTTAGAACTGGGATGAAGTAAAAAATAGTCATGACCATTGTTATGCATATTGTGCTGCTTAACCAAATTTGTAAAAAGTAGTGACACAAATTGACAATGCACAAATGACTAATGTTTAACAGTTCTGTTTTACTGATAAACTGAAAATGACATCTACAGGAATTTATATTGTCTGACAGTTTTCTGAAGAATCCCTTACACTGTTGAAAAATTTCTTTATCGAGAGGCTGAATCACACTATTCGTTCTGGATGTATCCGAATTATACTAACAGTCTTTCCGTCATTCTCCTAAAGAGAGAGGTATTGTTAAGTCCAGACCAAGACTCTAAACAAAAGCAATGAATTATTTAATGCAACTGGTAAGAAGGTGTTATGGAAGTAGTATTGGAAATTATTCTCACCCATTTCTCCAGATTTGCTGAGTCGATTACAAGAATTTTACAACTAAGCTGTCCTTCTTCAAATGTTTAGTCTAATTTGACTTAAGGTTGCTGAAGGTAGACATAAAGATTTCTTAGAATTGTTTCCTGTTTCTTCTAATTCTTCTTTTTCATGAAAATTTGGAACCATTCAAATGAATTTCAGAAGAATTAACTAATAAATGACACATGTGTAGGTGTTCAGGAGAAGTAGGTGATTTTGATTGCATACCACATTCTTCATATTTCATCCGTGCAAAGTCAAAAACATTAATTGGAATCCACTAACTGTGAAACTCTGGAACCTGCACAAAGACAGGTGCTATTAAAAGCTTATACAAAGAAAACACACAGAAAATCAATTGATTTTTATCACCTTTGGTAACATTTAATGATACCACAAAGGCAATTGCAAATTATTGTGCATATTAAATGAGTTGCAAATTTAGGCAAATAACAACTGTGAGCAATTGTGGCAGAGAAACTATCAATGGAAACTAAAATTTGCTTTACAAATTGCGATCACTTTGGCCTATGTTGTCTGTTTACTGATGCACTGTCAACCAAAGCTATAACTGAGTCAGCCTAAGTTGGTCCCTGACAATTCCAGTGGTCTGGGCATGGAAGCTTCGTGGGCCTACCTCAGTCAATAATGTAATGCGATTTTATAAATGTCTCCATGGCAACACTTCAGTGTCGTCACAAATCTATAAACAACTACTGTTTTCACCTGTAGCCATCATTTCTTCACAGTTGAAAGTTGATAACAGCGTTGTAAGCTGTCAGGGATCTTCTTATGCCATCTCGACTGTAGGTGCCTGCTCTGTTGCATGTGTGCTGCCTGCTACATCACATTCCTCCACTGTCTGGTGGGCTATGAATTTTGCAATTTTCAACATTTTTTAAAAAATACTTGCAGTTTATCTTGTTAGCTAAAATTTTGACATTGTGTTCCTTTCATTGTATTATTCCTGCATGAAAAATTCCAGGACAGTGAACAGTCTGCATTACGATCTGTTGTGTTTTTTCAGTAGAAGACAGTCATTGCTCTTCAAGCCACTTGCAGAAACAGAATGGGAAGAAGCATGCATGAGGTGCAGCAAGTAATCATTAGATGAAAGGTGCACGATTGTTTATAGTAATATACAGGTATCCTTGGGATAAAATAGAAGTTGAACATCAATGCTGGCTCAAATGGCGCAACATCAATACCTTTCCCCGAGTGGAAGTCCCACTTTTATAACAACACCCAATCCCTGCTGAGTCAGCCTAGTAGTTCCAAATACTTCAAATTGTTCTGAGTGGTTCCAATTATTCCTGCTGAATCAGCAAGTGGTGGGAGGAAAGAGTCTGAGCATGTGGAGTCACACAATTTCATATCTGGTATGAAACAATTAGTCAACAAGTTTTCACCAGTTCTTGTCATATTCCAGTCCTTTCCAGCAGGCAAAAAAGTGAGAATTCCTGCCTTGTCAACATGTGCATAATATTTCTCTTCAACATTTCAAGTTACGCATATTTCAAGTGTGCTTCCACATTTCAAGCAACAGAAACAGATATGCAGTTTCAAGGAACTCAAATTTAGGTGCTGTCTCTATCTTCATCTATGGAGCATGGTTATACTGGATTTTTTCAGCAATAATTATAATTTTGAAGTGAAATTAACTCCCTTACTGTCTAAGTCTTATGAGCGTACCAGCTGTCAGCTGTCCATTGCTGCCTCGACACGAGTGAGCTGGCAGAGGACACATGTTGCTGTATGCAGTAATATTTATGTTATGGAAAGTTAATGCAGAGGAAATTATGGCAGACTGGATCAAACCAGTCAGAAGACTCAAGATTGAACAAAAGGTGACATACAAACATTTCCAAAACATTAACTTGTTTTTTGATAGGTTAATATTACGTACAAGCTACAATCTATGACAAGAACACAAAAATCCTTTTAGTGTAACATAAGAGAGTGCGGCAAGAATATGTCAATGTTGACATAAAACTATCTTCCCATGGAACTTTGATGTCTATGTGAATGAAATGTATTTTGTAAACCTTTTTTTGACATTCTGATTTTTTGATAGTCTGTCGGACCGCATCCATTGTCAAAACTTTTTTTTTTACTTTCCATTTTTTAAATGATTTGTATGAATGAAATTCTGTGATGCACCCACTGGCATAAAAAGGAAGTGAGAGGTATTGTGTTGTCAGCAGAGAAGCAGTAACAGCAGAATGTCTTGGTGAGGAAAGCACAGTGACTTTGAATGGTGGCCAGTCATTGGGTGTCACCTGAGCAACAAATCCATCAGTGACAAGTCAGCACTTTCAAAGCAGCCCGAATAGACTGTTGGGGATTTTGGAGGTGGGGGGGAGAAAGATAAAAACACCAAGACTAGTGGACCTCGTGGACTGGTAGATTATGGATAGGCATTTCATTGGAAGTGGCCCCAGCAGATTTCAAGCTATCATAAAGGCAAAGTGTGGACACACTCAATACTAATGTACAATCAGAAGTATTCAGAAATAATCCACATGATGATAAAGTGAAAGACTCAATGGAACAATGGGAATTTGTGTATGAGAACGTTCTATCAGATTTAAGAGACAGTAAAAAGTGGGTTTTGCAAATCTGGAAGCAGTTTATGTAATTATTGCATAGGATATCACAGCACTCTCTGGATCTAAGGAATAGATGGAGAGGGATTGTATTTGATTTCAGATGAGAATTGGAAATATAGTCCAAATTATAGTGCTAGTATTATGTTCCCATCTGGACACTTAACTCAAAAGAACATGTGATGTACTGTCCAGCTGAACATATATCTTATTTTGCTCTCCCTGGGAGGAGTCTGGCTCCTTCTGGTAGCTGTTTTGACGTGTCAGATATGATAGCTTGGGCTTTCATGCACAGCAGTAGGTAATTTTACTGCAAAATTGGGATTATTGCCAACCAATGTAACCCATGCAGCAAAGAGGTGCTTAATGTAACATGTGCATTTGAGTTCCTTGAATGTTCATATCTGTTTCCTGTTTCTTGTAATGTGGAGATGCAACACACACATTTAAGATAAGTTTCCTCGGTTATGGATATCTCAAAGCATACATAGCTCTGAGATCATGTTCCTTGAAATGTGGAAAAAGAAATATAATGTTTGTAGTGACAAGACAGGACTTGCTAACTAATGCTATGTAATTCCTTGGTTTGCGTGTTGGGGCTCGTTGAACATGTTTACTCAGGATGATTATGTGTAACAAAAGCAGAAGACCCAATGCAAGTAGCTTGTCATTGTTGCTGGTCTGTAAGAGACATCATCATCATCATCATAGTCATTACCTCCATTCATGGCTTTCTTCTTTTTTGGACACAAAATGTTAAGTCTGACATGCACTACATACTACTACTACTAAAATTTATATTTTGCTTATCAATTATTTGTTGTAATACAAGATGGCAGGTGTTCTTCTGGCTGCATGTTGCAGAACCGAAGCATCTAGGTGAGGGTAGAAGCACAATATACACTGAAAGAAAATGACCTTGCAGGTGGGAGAGCACTACCCAGTATCAAGCATGAGACAAGTCAATACCAAACTGAAGCAAACTGGTCCATTCTGCTCAATCCTGGTGCAGCAACAGTGGGTCCACGTTGCAAGTAAAATAAGTCTCTGTTGCAACATTTATTGATTAGTAACACATTCTGCGGTCTTACTGCATCATCAGATTAACTGCAAAATATGTAAGTTTTGATTCGTGAACCTATCTGAACCATTAAGTGGCAGAATAAGCTAATGGTGCAATGATGCAAACATACCTTAAAACGGCAGTGGAGGCCACAATATTCAGAATAAAAAGCTTTGGTGGCAGTCACCTTAATCAATATTAAAACCATACAATAAACTGGTTGAACTAGAATTTCTATCATTAAACTGAGATAAACATCCCGAAATGATAAAAAGTAACCATCCATTAATGAAAAACAATGAAAGCTGAGTATTCAGAATCAGGAAAGAAAATGAATTAATCAAGCACCAGTAGCAAATGGTGTAGATAGGTCAGTGCTCGCAGGCATACGTCTCACTATAAGCAAATACTGTTCCCGATGAAGAAAAAAAGTTAATTCTCTTTGAAATAATGAAACTTCTTAAGTCACTGAGTCAGTTATGTCTTAATGACTAACTGGTCAGTAGAAATCACATCTACTATGATGTCAGCTTTGCCACAATTTGCTTGATTTTGTTCCAGATTTGTTTGATGCTTGTTTTTTGTGCCTCTCACACACCTGCCTCTCATCACTGTGTTCTTGTGTACATTTATGTTTGTCCCCTAATCTAGTTCTTCAAATCTAAGCAGTTCCCTACTGTTTTCCTGTTCCCCTTCCCCCCTACCTATTCACGTACCCACCCGATTTCTCCTCCTATTTTCCCCTCCTCTCCCTCCCTGTTTCATAACTTTTGTGTCCTTCATTTTTTGTATTTCTCTTTACTCATTTATTTGAACTGCACATTTGTTTACTATTTTGCTAATGGTCATTTTATTGTTATTTATGTCTTATCAGTCATGACCCTAACTGTCACTCAATGTTATAATTTTTCACATTGTTTTTAATTTTTTGCTTAAATAATAAGAACTGTTTTTATATGCTCACTACTTAACTTCTTGTCTTTACATCGCTTCTTGTTGTGTATTTTATTATTTCAGTTTTATCAGCTTACATAAATCATTCAATTCATCTCAGCCTCACCACTAGTGCTGCCACCCGGCCCTCCCAGTCAACTTCCGCTTTTCCCTTACTTTACTCCGTGTCCTTCATGCCTCAGCATACAGTTCATTGGCGGTGGTACTTGTTTATTAGTGAATTACATGCCTGTGAATGCTGACCTATTTACAGTGTTCACTTCTGGTGCTTGGTGAGTTCATTTGCTTCCCTGATCCTGAATACTTGGCTTTGTGTGAATTTCATGTTTTTCCGTTCCTACATGGTTACTTTTTATCATTTCAGGACTTTTACTTTCAATTTGACAGTTTTGCTTCCATTTCAAATGATTTTTTTTTCCATGGTTTTAATACTGACCACAGTAATTGCCATTATGGCTTTTAATTTTGACTACTGTGGCCTCCATTGCCTTTTTAAGGTATGTTCCCATCCTCGAACTATTAGTTTATTCTGCCACTTAATGGTTTAGATAGATCCACAAATCAAAACTTTCATGTAATACTGGTAATTACTTTGTCATGATCTGCAGTAAATCTGATGATGTGCCAAGAGAGTAAAACACATTGTTAATCAATAAACATTACAACAGACTGTCTTTTATTTGGAACCAGATTTGGAGAGGCAGTTCTGGTTTATCTGAACGACTGCAAAATACATATGTCAGCAAGATTCCCACCTATTACTGATTGTGAACTTGACTTTCTCAGTTGTGGCACCATGTGCTTGATGTATTGTGGAAGAGTGAACAGCACGGACATAGCTGATTTCAAAAATAGTGATACCAATTAATGTAATTTTTTTCATATGTGCCTTGTAGAAAACTATGCAGAGTGAACATGAATAAAACCAACAATCTGCAGGAACAGAACCCTGACTGGAAATGGACAAAAAGGTCCTATGGACATGTGTCCAGAAATGCTTCATTGCCACAATAGATTGCACTGACAAATGAAAGTTCCTCTGACAATGTGCTGTGTGTTGCTGGCTATGTGATTGACACAGTACTATAAGCAGCAGAATGATCTGGTATTCAGATCTGGGGTGGTCTTCGTGTACCATCAAGCAGATGGAAACAGTCGAGAGGCAGCATGGCTCACAGACACCAACCACATCACACAATGTTTTGGGCATTTGTGTGATCATGGATCTTTTCAGATAGATGAACGTGCAGGGAGGTGGTGGGCTGAGTGTACACCAGGTTTGGAGAGCCGGGTTCTACAATATATTGACACAAACCCTAGTACAAGGTCCAGGCAATTGGCCTACCAACATGGTGTAAGCCAAAGTATGATTATATGTGTATTATGCATGACAACACATCCATTGTGTCCCATGGAGGCCACTTTGAACATCTGTTGTGAAATGATTGCGATGCAGCTCTGTACTGTGTTCTGGGACGATTTGTTGTCATTACATGCACACTGTACATTTCCAGACACATACATGATAATAGGGTCGTTTTTCCTCCATTTCCATTCAGGAATCCGTCCCTTCAATTTGTCGCTTTCATTAATGTTCACCCTGTACATAATAATATCAGGTCCTACTCATAAAGTACGGCGCAGTGGAACTATAAGAGACATTAATGTTCAATTAATGTTGACTCTCTAAAGAAATTAAAAAATTGTTGTGGCTCTGTGTTTAATTTGCAAGTCATTGATTTTGGTAACAATCTAAATGCTTTCTTCAGTAGTGCATGAGAAAATGGTACAATCTCTCAAGAAGGAGTGTTTACAGATTCTGAATGCTTTGTTGGTTTTGAAGTGTATGATAAGTATCAATGTACTTATTACCCTGAACTTTGAGAGTGACAAACAGGTCAACTGCACATTAAAAATATATTGTTAATACTGTATACAGTTTGCTGACAAAATGCAATTCACTATCCCTTCAGTTTTATTAAACAACTGTCAAAACTTGATTATCTAATGGAATTGCCCAAATATTTACTTAAATCTTAACACCCTTCGGTTTACAATAAACAATATTTTAAAAAGTGTTGAAGATGATGATTTGTGGCAGCATAAGATGAGAAATAATTTGTGCTGCAAGTCAAAGTTAACTATGATTTTATAGAATGAAAATGTAAAAAAAAATATTTATAAAAAGTTATATCCATAGCATTTTTGTTTGCATTTTTTCCCTCTCATTCCATCTGTAATATATTATGACAAGGTTGGGAGTGTGTGAGAGGGAGTGGGAGAGGGGATTTAATAAATAAAAGAGATGAAATTTAGTGATTATGATGATGATGACCCACATGTGGAAATATACATAATTCTTTGATGTTATGTGCACATATGTGAGGTGAAATTTAATGACGAGACAGTACTGTATTTACAGAGATGTTTTCTCTTTGTGTGTATTTTGGTAAATATCTTTGAACATGGCATCATTTTTATGCAATACATGTGAAGCTTACGTAAGCTGACAACTACATTTTAATACTTGCTAAAATACTATGCTGCTGCTAGCTGTAGAGGGGAACGGCAGGGAAGGGGCATGATGACATCACTGAAAGGGGGCCTGGCATGTCATGTTGTGCCAATGATATCATTAATAAGGAGGTGCATTGCTCACTGCCCTCTCTGATTGTGATGTCATTGCCCCTGCATTTAGGTGATCCCCACTAGCACTTGAACTTAATAACAGTCGTATTGCAAGGTTCAATACTGTATTTATGTTCAAAGTTTGTCAGATAGTTGACTACTTGTGCTATTAGCTACACACTTTGTTTTGGTGTAGAATGAGCACTAAAGTCTCTGATGTTTACTTGAAATAGCTACAGGTTGTTCTGGATAAGTGTGGTGTGAATATAGGACCATCTTCAGGGTGGCACCATATGTGAGTATCAGTGGAATTGCCTCACAACTGGTGGTGTGAATAGTTGCATTCAATTTAATCTACTATTATAAATTTCAATATGAACCTATTTCATGTGGTAGAATTGGCTCCAGTGTTATGCTCCACACAGTATACTTTTATTGTGGGCTGTGGAACACAAAATCAAACATTTGTGTGTGAAAATGTTTCATAATTTCAAAGCATTTTAAATATGAATAGGTGCCTTGAGCAATCACTTTTGCATTTTCCCCTGACACAGTCATTATCTCTCACCAGTTAAATTAATTAACTTCAGCAACTCTAGCTTTTACTGGAGACAATGCATTTCATGTCTGAAAAATGATAGATGAGTACTCTCACTGCAAATACCAGCATATTTCATAAGTGGCTGTCTTTATTTTAATATACGGGAGTTTTGTGTTGGTAAAGTTTCACATTGTCTGGCTCAACAATACAATGCTCAGTGTTTGTTGCTCTGTGATTCTGGCTGATCATCTGTTAATGCCATAACAGATGTACCAAACCCCCAATACTACTTGCCCAACAAAACTGAATGCAGCAAGAAGTATGAATAAAATAATTTTCTCTACAACTGAGCATATGATTGCAGACACACTTGTGAAAAGGAATGACATCAGTTGAATACTGGCTGAGGATGAGTGGAGTATTTCCCAAAAACGCAGTAGAAGTAACCAAATATAGATCTGTCTAGGGTTTTGTTCATAACAGTGTCCCTGCTCACATGTTGCCAAAACATAAACTTTTCTTAGGGAACTCTTCATCGATCCCTTTCATGGAAATAGCAGGCGCATCAGGAAAGAAGGCCAGTGTGAACTCATTACGTTTGCCAGGAGGTCTCGCCCGAGATGCGGAGGAGGCCCTGCCAGCAGCTATTGAACACATTGAGTGGAACCAGCTGCAAAGCATGGCCCACATCAACGTGAATTATGCAAGGCTGTTGCGTTCTGAGGCCATCCTTGATTCCTTTCAATGTTTGGTGAAGGCAGCTAGCATCACACATGGAGTGCAATCCCATCTCACTATTTGTATCATCATAAGCAGTTGATTTTGGTCCTCTGGTGTGGAGGCAGCTGGAAGTTCTAAACCAGAGGCTCCAATGATTCTGACACAGTATTGAATGTGAATAAAGTAGAAAACAATAGGACTACCCTCACTAGGTCAGATATGCTCTACGGAAAGGAAGCAGCTACTTGGGTAGCAGACAACATGTGGCATGCACATGGAGGTCTCATAGGTTAGAGGAACCCCTCCTTGCTTGCAGAAGTAGGAGTTAAGTCATTCCCATTATTCACCAAGAATGTTAGCCCTTGTATATTGCTAGTAGACAAGATTAATACGATATCAGTAAACTGAAAGAGTACTCATGGTAGGGTCCCGGAATTAGTATCACTTATTAAATTTAATTATGCTCAGACAGTATTAGGAACAGGAATTTGGTTGGAAACAGAAGAGAATAGCAATGCAACCCTAATTTCCAATTGAAATTAATTAATTACTGACAATATAATGTAAAGGATGATAAAAAAATCTGCTCACCAAATGGCAGCAGAACAACACGAACACACACACACACACACACACACACACACACACACACACACACACACAGAAAGGTTTAACTTCTATAAGTTTTCAGAGCCAGTGGCTCCTTCTGGCAGAAGAGTTGAAGAAGAAGGAGTGCAGGTGAAGGAACAGGACTAGAGAGATTAAGGGAAAGGGGTACAGTTCACAAAAGTCACTCAAAACTCCAGGTCAGGCGAGACTTACCAGATGGGTTTTAGGTGATTTTTCTGAACTGTACCCCTTCCCCTAAACCTCTCCAGTCATTTTCCTTCACCCCTCTTCCTTCTCTCTCAACTCTTCTGCTAGAAGAAGGAGCCACTGGCTCCAAAAGCTTGTAAAATTTAAAGCTTTCTGTGCGTGTGTGTGTGTGTTCTCCTGCCACCTCTTGGTGAGTTGATTTTTTATGTATCCATTTACATTACAATTTCCAATTGAAACATATATAGAATAGGTTATATGCAAATACAGCGGTGTATTTAACCCAGTAATGAATTTGATAATATCTAATGAGTTGGTTATGGATTCCATGTATAAAATATCTGGATGAAGTTAGGCATCAAACATGAATAATCGTATGCTTTGATAGACAAGCTACCTCAGGAGGTGTAATGGCAGAATGGGTCAGACACAACTTGCATAGTATCACAAATAAGTTTCATGATCATTTCAGTTTATGAGCTATAGAATGGGATGGTTACTTGCTCAAAACTGGTGCATAATACAACGATTCATGCGAATTTAGTCTGAATGTCTTGTCTGACAATTACTTCAGTTTGGTTGAGAACCAAGTCATGAGTGTTAAGGCCTTAGACTTCCTAGCAACAAACAGACATGAAATGTTTGAATCAGTTAATACAGAAGAAGGCACCAGTGATCATAAGGTTGTCAATGACTACGAGTATTGCAAGGAATGTTAAGAAAGGTAAGAAAATATTTTCACTTAGTAGGAATGAAAGGATACAAATTGCATAGTATCTGAGTAGTCAATATCAAATAGTCCATTCCAAGGGTGAAGATGCGGAACACAGAAACCTAACTGAAGAACAAAAGCTGAATGAAGTACAAATAAGCATGAAGAGAGCAATAATAGAAGTATTCAGTGAAGTTGGAAGATAATATTTCAAGCCAACCTGACTAAAAGCTGTAAAAAGTGCACTTTGCTTTTCACTCTTATTAATTTGTGCACAATGTTTCATTAGTTCTCTCTGTCTTGCATATTACCCAGCCTTCCACCTTTAAGCTCTCAGGTTTTCAAATCTTGTCCAGTGCAGTCCCCAACAATCAGCCTTCCCTTCTCATCCCGTACAGTAAGTCTCCCCTGACCTGGGGTCCTGGGTGACTTTTCTGAACTGTACCCCTTACCCTAAACCTCTCCTGTCCTTTTTTTTCACCCCTCTTCAACTTTTCTGCCAGAACAAGGAACCACTGGCTCCAAAAGCTTTTAAAAGTTAAACCCTTTTGTGTGTGTGTTCCCCTGTTGCTGCTTGGTGAGTAGATTTTTTTATCTACCATTTACATCGTAATAAGTTTTGGACTTATGTAAAGCCAGCATGCAAATCAAAATCATCTATTCAGTCACTCAGTGACCACATGAATATTTATGGAAATGGAAACTCAATGCAAAACTTGTTCACACACTAACAAATAAACAGGAAGAGGAAATATAAAGAATTTCTGCTGAGCTATCGGGTAGAGCCTGATGTGATCCCACATTTCTGTCAAAAGAATATTTCTGGGGATGAAAGTTGGTGCTACCAGTGTAACCCTAACACAAACCACTATGACGCTCACACAAAGCAGCAAAGTTCTGAATGGTGGAGTCCTGGGTCACCAGCCTCGAAAAAAGTCAAACGACAACCTTCAAGAACAAAGATGGTGTTGGGTGCATTCTTTGTTAGTGAAGGATCACTTTAACATGAATATGTTCCTCCAAGTCGAACAGTGAACCAAACTCTTTACATCAAAGTCTTGAAACATTTGTGTCAAGCAATTCGATGTCACCGCCCTGATTTGTAGAATTCTCGGGACTGGTTCTTACTGCAAGATCCCATACTGCTTTATCTGTTACCAAACATCTGGCCAGACATACTGTTATTGCCACTGAGATTTGCCATATTTGCTCGACCTCTTTTTTCTTCTGTCCATGAGTGAAAAGACGACTGAAAGGAAAGCTTCATCACGATATCCCAGACATCCAATGGACTGTGACAAATGAGCTTACAAGCACCACAGTTGAAAATTTCCCTGCTTACTTCTAAGACCTCCAGAAATGTTCTCAACTAACCTGTCCTGGAACTTTTTTTTTCAAAGGGAGTAAATTGACAGAAAGTACTCTGAATACATAGGCAAAGAAATCCAGTACTGTATGATTATACTATTGGGGAAAAAATCACTGGAAACAGTAATTACAATAAAATACCTAGGGGTAACTATCCAGTGCAACCTAAAGAGGAATAAACACAGAAACTAAGTGGAGATTAATGGGAAGAATCTCAAGGAAATATGATTCACCTGTGAAAGAAGTGGATCGTAAAACACTTGTTCGACCTATTCCTGAGTATCAGTCAGAGACCCTCACCAGGTTGGATGGAAGAGGCAGATAAGGTTCTACTAAGAGCAGTGGGTTTCATCACAGCATTACAGGATTGTTTTGTTGCCATGAGAATATGTTCAACAAAGTCCAATGAAAAACGTTACAAGAGAGGCACTGTGCGCCATGGTGAGGCTTACTATTGAAATTTTGAGAATGTACATTGTAAGGAGAGTCAGGCAACATATTTTTTCCTCCCACATATACTCGCAAAATGACCACAACAAGAAAATCTGAGAAATTACCAGAGTTAATACGAATATTTACTGATGGTCATTCTTCCCACACTTCGTCTGGGAATAGAACAGGGAAGTCGGGGAACAGATAGTGGTATCAGAATTATCCTCTGCCGCACATTGTAAGGTGGTTTGTGGAGTATAGATGTATGTTTAGATTCATGACCACCATTTTGAGTCTCTGAAAGTGGCTGCATCCAACTATGAAGTTTTTCTGAACAATCTTCTAAGGAAGATGCACACTTTGCAGACTTCCTTAAAAATACATAGAGGAGACAGTGGTGAATATAACAAGAAGGGGAGTAGTTTGAAATGTAAAGATAAGTTTTGCAAACTCAAGAGTTTTTAATAATTTCTCAACATTATGTGTTGCCCAGATACAAGTACAAAGAGTAATAAAATTAAATTTCAAAAGGAAATCATGAAATCTAAAATTGTTGAGCATACAGCCTCATTATTTTCAACTCAGCTTTGGTGGAAAACTGAAACACATTTTTATAATTGTAGTATTTAACCTCACCAACTTTTGCTAGCATGGCTGACTGCTTTAAACAGAGTCCCAAATCACATTTGACAAGGAAGCCAACAGTAAACAATGAATGCATGTAAGGTTTGCAAAACCTTTCTAGTTAATTTAAATATTTTCTTTGCACTAAATCTTATTATTCTGTTTAAACTGAAAAGATTGTACTTCTATGTATTTCACGTATGTCTGATTTTGGATATCTTTTCTAAGAAACTGTGGTATTAATGTAATAGCAACAATTACCTCTTTTGCATATTTGAGATTTGTTTTCAGCATTTTTCTGTAAATTTACGACCAGAGGTTTCAGAGGAAAAGGATGAAGATAGAGATGAAAATGAGACAATGCGTAGCAAAATAATGATATATTTTTCTGTTTTTAAAAAATTACTGCAGAAAAACTCACAATACACAGCCTAATGTGACCTTTTATATCAACCGGGCCCATATTTACATTACAATATGTTCAATTCACAGAACATGAGAATTGTAGTTGTGAAAATATGTAGATATAAGACTACAGCATATAGGAACACTTGTAACAATATCAAATTTGTTTCTCAGTATCTTCTTTTCATATCTCAGAATGGAAGTACAGATAGTTTAGCATCATATCTCACAATGATTACAAGAAAAAGGTAATGGTAGCACAATAATGTGTAAACTTTATGAGATATTTACATACAACAGTATATTCACAGTTTAATACTGTTAAAACTATCACATACATAATAAAAAGTTTAAAAATTAATAAAAAAAGTTTTACACCCCAGCAAGTAACCCTGCTAATTTGTGTTCTTTACTGAATTATGAGGATAAAAAAAAACAAAAAACAATAATACTATTTAAATGCTACGATTAATAAAGTGCCATTCATATGAAAGGAAACTGGGCTTTGGCACCCACTATCACTTCTTCAGTTACTGAGGATGTTTGACACTGCCCAAACACACTGTTACTAGTACACAAACATCACTATGGATAATGCCTGTACACTTTAACATTCCAACACAAATTATGTGTTAATATTAGAGAGAACTTACAGTTCTCAACATAAAAACAGTTTTCTTGTGACCTACTACAACAATATTGAGCGTAAAATATAAAATTTAATTTATATACTTATTTTTCTTAAAAAAAAAGAAGGAAAAAAGTAGTTAATACAAATACAGGTGGAGGGGAAACAATGACTTAACATTATGGAATATGTTAGGGATTGACAGCACTGAAAAGATGCTTTTGTGTAAGCTATTCTAAGCTTCACTCACAATAGAAACAAAGAAAACAGAGGCTTATACTAATACTACACATTTCTTTATAAATCTGTACATCCAAGTTTTCTTTGTTCGTTGTATAAATCATTCCTATAGGCATGATGGATAAGACAAAATTTGTTTTAAAGTCTGTGAAAAATGAATAACTGTTAACAAAGCAAGCATTGAGGTAATCTGCAGACTAAGTCTCTCCTAATATTTTTTCCCTACTTCAGGTAAAATCCAGCAACATACCGGAATCAATCCCAAAGCTTGATTCTATAAACTATTGCAGAATTTCCCTACTATAAGCTTTTTCCTGAAATGCAGTTTTAACTATTTCTCATTCTGTTTATTCTTACCTACATGCTTCTGAATTAAAGTCTAGTGTTATCATTATGGTCAATCCTACACTGAAGAGCAAAACCAAGATTTCAGAAATTAAGTCAACAGTAAATTCTTACAGACACTGTTAACCACCTGTACTCCCGCTCTTTACAAAATGTTTAAAAACCTTGTAAATAAATATAAAAATCACATTTCAATATCTGTACACAAAATTTCATGCAATGACCTTTGCATGGTCAGTCTGCTTATCAAGCTGTGGCAGAAGGTGCTGGCCGAGCACTTTTGTGCTGTTGATAATGTGAGGTGCTTCATTGAATTCCTCTAATTCATCAGTCAAATCCACATCTTCAGCCAATAAGAAATATTGCTCACTACGTGTGGGCCACAACAAATGTGTCATCACACAGAAAGCAAGGCAATCTGCTGAGTATGTGATACCTGCAACATGACAAAAGTATATTCAATCAGCTGTTATACTTGTTAGTGTCAGACAAACCTCATACATTTGGCTAGTACTTATGAGCACATTGTCTCCAAAACTGAATTTAGTTCCTGTGTATTTTTAGTATTCCATATAGCTTTATTTTCTTTAGCTATGTACATAACAAAAGGTTTGGAAACATAGTATACAATGGAGGGAGTGTGAGGAGGGGAGAAAACCAAACAAAATTGTTTGTTCTCATTAAATTAACTTTAAACAATCTTAATATGGAATGTACACTGTGGAGACTGCATAAAAGACAACTGCAATTCAAAGACATCAACTGAATTCTTACATATTAAACTATTTTTCTATCCATGCCATCCCATGTGTTATGTTGGAAGTAGTTTATATCCAGTTACAACGGATGCTAACTGATAAATAAAGCATTCCGTAAATAATTTAGGAGTAAAGGAATACTGAATAGTAAAGGTGCTGAGTCACCGATAGGCACATAAACAAGACTGAACACACACACACACACACACACACACACACACACACACGCACTGTATGGCGATGATGGGCCAGAGGAATACACTGTGCCAGGACTGCAGTCCTGCAGACATTTGCCACATCCAGACATACACTGATTTAAACATTCTCCCAGCAGACATAGGCTCCACCATTGTTGCGATGAACTGATTACCTGACACGGGGTATCTGTCAAGTGGCCAACTTCTCCACCTCGAAGCCCTGCCTTAGTCAACAATCCTGGATGGCCCACTGTAGCTAGTTAGTGTGCTCTTGCGAACCAAACCCCAACTAACAGCCCACAGCCTAGGCTCGCATATCGAAGATAGGCTACAGTATGTTAACTGGAAGTTCACCAATTGCCAGAGGGGGTTGAAGGAGCGGAGGTTACAGGGCCGGACCCCACAAAGACTGCCACGGCATGGGGATCTATGTGGCGTGACACCTGCCTACTGCAGTCCAGGTACCCTAACCTGTGCTTCAATGTTTCCGTGAAAACAGATGTCACGCATGAGGTGAGAGTCACTTAAATGTTGTTCATAATCAAATCTGAAATCAAATTGTGTATTGACATTTTTAATAAAGATCATCAGTACAACAATTATATACACTTATCACAAGGAAAGGGAACAGTACGAAATAGAGTGAACATAGCAGACAATAGCTACTTCATACAATACTGTCAGATGCGTAATGCTGGCTGCAACTGAAATTAAATTACTACCAGCCGAAGGAAGGACAAGGAAGTTGATCATCCAACTTTCAGATAACAAACTGTACAAATAATTTCCTTCGCCAAATCCCAGGCATACACACCCTATTACAGTAGGATCTCTTTTTGTAACTATTTAAGGCACCTTCATATACAGCAACAACACCATGTCTTGAGTCACTACCACAGTGAGGGCAAGTAAACAGCAGCATAATAATGTAGATTTAAGCATAACAAAGCACACACTTTGCATAACTGAACAAAGAAATATGGGAAATAAGCATTCGAAGGTGACTGGTGTCTTGAAAACAATACAGTACATAGTTTATGAAATAAATAATAACTGAGACTGTAATTTCTATTCTCCGGGTTTTATAATGACAATTATGCAATAAATAACCGATACTTGTAGCTCTTCACTCAGAAATTTAAGGAGACAATGGTGCAATTCCATCCAGCTCCCCATCATAACTGTTGTTGTAATCAGTGCCAAAACCAACCTTATTGTCATCATCACCAAGACAAATCATTAGGTGTTCATGGTTACCGATGATATCTTTCATTGTCTGTGGAATACGTTTTTCGACATGCTCAAATTTTTTCCTCCAAGGCACTACACCCAGTCGCAAGAGCTTCAGGCGACAGCCTTTCCACCTCTGTCATCCTGGACTGAAACGGCTGAACCATATATATTATAAAAACAAAGATGATGTGACTTACCAAACGAAAGCGCTGGCAGGTCGATAGACACACAAACAAACACAAACATACACACAAAATTCAAGCTTTCGCAACAAACTGTTGCCTCATCAGGAAAGAGGGAAGGAGAGGGAAAGACAAAAGGATGTGGGTTTTAAGGGAGAGGGTAAGGAGTCATTCCAATCCCGAGAGCGGAAACACTTACCTTACGGGGAAAAAAGGACGGGTACACACACACACACACACACACACACACACACACACACACACACATATCCATCCACACATATACAGACACAAGCAGACATATTTAAAGACAAAGAGATTGGGCAGAGATGTCAGTCGAGGCGGAAGTGCAGAGGCAAAGATGTTGTTGAATGACAGGTGAGGTATGAGTGGCGGCAACTTGAAATTAGCGGAGATTGAGGCCTGGTGGTTAACGGGAAGAGAGGATATATTGAAGAGCAAGTTCTTATCTCCGGAGTTCGGATAGGTTGGTGTTGGTGGGAAGTATCCAGATAACCCGGACGGTGTAACACTGTGCCAAGATGTGCTGGCCGTGCACCAAGGCATGTTTAGCCACAGGGTGATCCTCATTACCAACAAACACTGTCTGCCTGTGTCCATTCATGCGAATGGACAGTTTGTTGCTGGTCATTCCCACATAGAATGCATCACAGTGTAGGCAGGTCAGTTGGTAAATCACGTGGGTGCTTTCACACGTGGCTCTGCCTTTGATCGTGTACACCTTCCGGGTTACAGGACTGGAGTAGGTAGTGGTGGGAGGGTGCATGGGACAGGTTTTACATCGGGGGCGGTTACAAGGATAGGAGCCAGAGGGTAGGGAAGGTGGTTTGGGGATTTCATAGGGATGAACTAACAGGTTACGAAGGTTAGGTGGACGGCGGAAAGACACTCTTGGTGGAGTGGGGAGGATTTCATGGAGGATGGATCTCATTTCAGGGCAGGATTTTAGGAAGTCATATCCCTGCTGGAGAGCCACATTCAGAGTCTCGTCCAGTCCCGGAAAGTATCCTGTCACAAGTGGGGCACTTTTGTGGTTCTTCTGTGGGGGATTCTGGGTTTGAGGAGATGAGGAAGTGGGTCTGGTTATTTGCTTCTGTACCAGGTCGGAAGGGTAGTTGCGGGATGCGAAAGCTGTTGTTAGGTTGTTGGTGTAATGGTTCAGGGATTCCGGACTGGAGCAGATTCATTTGCCATGAAGACCTAGGCTGTAGGGAAGGGACCGTTTGATGTGGAATGGGTGGCAGCTGTCATAATGCAGGTACTGTTGCTTGTTAGTGGGTTTGATGTGGACGGACGTGTGAAGCTGGCCATTGGACAGATGGAGGTCAACGTCAAGGAAAGTGGCGTGGGATCTGGAGTATATATATATATAGAGGGAACCAGTCCACGTGGGAAAAATATATCTGAAAACAAAGATGATGTGACTTACCAAACGAAAGCACTGGCAGGTTGATAGACACACAAACATACACACAAAATTCAAGCTTTCGCAACCAACGGTTGCTTCATCAGGAAAGAGGGAAGGAGAGGGAAAGACGAAAGGATGTGGGTTTTAAGGGAGAGGGTAAGGAGTCATTCCAATCCCGGGAGCGGAAAGACTTACCTTAGGGGGAAAAAAGGACAGATATACACTCGCACTCACACACGTATCCATCTGCACATACACAGACACAAGCAAAAGCTATGCTCGGCCTCAGTTCTCTATGTGCATTGCTACAGCTCTTTGTACACATAATTGGTTCCTGCTGAATGTTACTTAAATACTGTGTTTCAAGTTGTTAATACTTCCATGGAATAAAGTTGTGTTCAGTCTCATGGCCGTGTCGTGCTTATACCTAATTACAACACGACTGACAATGAGTGTGCCCTGTTCTCTGTGCAAATTTCTACTCTGGTTGGACCTCCATTTATTCTCATGATGGCTAATGGCGTTACAGAGGATATTTTGCATTGATTGGTCAAACATAAGAAACATTCACCATGGCATTGCACTGCCAATCACAGGCACCGGACAATTAGACTCAGGTACTTTAATCATTGGCTTATGTTTTGTCTAGTCGACATGCTCGTTAGCCTGTGTCACCTGTTGTTTTGTCCTCCGTGGCCCCCACGTTTTCCCTTCACTAGATACGATGAGTCTTTTGAGGAATGGGGCACATATGAGAAATGCCTGCGACAACATTTTCACTAACAAGCTTTTGGGGTTACTGACACTATTTTATGTGGTGTCTTGTTTCTTTAATGGATATTGCGAAGAATGTATCAGGTCCTACTTCAACTTGCTACTTTGCAGGATCCATCTTCTTTAATGTTTGATCAAATGTGTGAACTTCTTTCAAAAGACTACTATAAGTGTGCCCACGTTATTGCACGCCAGGTCGAGTTTTACCGCTGTAAGATGCAACCACAGCAATCCTATCGAGCAAGGGCAGCTGAACTCCACGGGTTACATCCTCATCGTCATTTTGTGTCCTATGTGCATAAAAGAGCCATATGTCGATCAGATGGTGAGAGATGTTATCATTCGTTTAGCTCTGGATCGTGAGGTGTGAGAGTGTGTCCTCCAGTGTGAAAATCCATCCCTCGCTGAGGTTTTAGATACTGCACAATCATTCGAAGTGTCATGAGCTGCACGGTCATTCAAACTGAATTGTGGTGTAAGGTATAGCCAACCCAACCCTCTCCTCCACACCGAGCTTCAGACAGTTCACGAGAGGAAGACGTGGTCATGGCGGTCTGCACACTATCACAGTGTCAAGGCAGCATGCCTCACTCCCAGCAGCAGCCGCACCAACAACGTAGACAGGGCTCGTAGACAACAACATAAGCAATTCGTGCTCCCACCCTGCCCTTATTGTTTCATTAAACAGGAGTGCCCAGACTGACCAAAATGCAACAAAAAAGACCACATTCCTTCTGTTTGTAATGCAAAAATTCAACACAATGATCCTGATGCTGATTTGGATGTAAACATTGTATTGGCTATTTCTGTTGCGTCAAACAAGCTTTTCATTGATATTGTGGTTTTTTAACTTCTGCAAATGCAAGTAGATACAGGAGCTGCAATAACCTTGTAACTTCTGCACATGCAAGTAGATACAGGAGCTGCAATAACCTTGTTAAACTTCCGAACTTACCATATATACTCGAATAATCTGCACACGTTTTTTTCCGAATTTATGGACAAAAACTGGGATGTGCGGGCTATTCAAAACAAGGTTGGTACTGCTCTGCCTCCAACAATAGATCTCATTATACTATTGCATTGTTGTGGTCTCAGTCTTTGATGTGTCAGTAACATGTTAGAAGTGAAATATTAATAACATTTTAAAACTTGTTAATCATGGCTACAAGTTCTCGTTATTGCTCATACACTGCTAAAGAAAAACTGAAAATTATTGAAGAAGCCATGAACAATGGAAACCGTGCAGTGGAAAGAAAGTACGATTTGAGAGAGAGTTGTATTCGCAACTGGCAAAGAAACAAAATGTGGCTCCAAGAAATTAAACGTGGCCTCAAGAAACTACCAGTAATTGCCAGGAATTTCTCAGCCAAAAAGCGAAGCATCTGGATCTCAAAAAAAGACTCTGCTATTATGAAGATCAGAAGCAACAATAGGGATATGCGATGACAAGTGAATTGTGCCAACTTGAAGCATTGGCTTTAGCCAAAGAACTGGGCATTACTAGTTTCAAAGCTATTCGAGGCTGCCTATCAAAATTTTTCAACTGAAATGGATTAGTATTCCGGAGAAAAACTACCACTGCTCAATGGCTTCCATGTGATTATGCAGAAAAAATGTGCATTTTCATCGTTACATGATAAATCTGAGATGTGAACAGCCCTATATTATCGCAAACTGGTAATGCGGACCAAATGCCAGTCTATTTTGAGATGCCGCTCAACAACTCCATAAACAGGAGAATCCAGCTTCATGATACCACCTGTTGGCAGTGAGAAGGAAAGGTGTACAGTGACGTGATGAGTAACTGGTGATGGACAAAAGCTACCACCTTATGTGATATTTAAAAGAAAAACTATTCCGAAAATATCAGTGAAAGGAATATTAATGAGAGTGAATCTGAAAGGGTGGACGGACAATGACCTTGTGGTTGACTTGGTGATTCATGTTTGGCAATGTCGTCCTGGCCCGTTACTGAATTTACATTAACATGTTGGTTCTGGACAGCTTCCGCGGACATACAACTAAGGAAGTGCAAGAGAAATTATGAGGGTAATCCCAAAAGTAAGGTCTCCTATTTTTTTATAAGTACATAGACCTGTTTATTTCTACAATGGTTTACATTAGTTTACAGCTTGAACATTTAGCTATTTTTCGACATAATCACCATTTCTGTCTATGCATTTTTGTAGGCGCTGTGGCAGTTTTTGTATGCCCACGTCATACCAGCTCTCCGCCATGCTGTTCAGAAAGTTATGAACCTCTTCTTTCACCTCATCGTCGGAGCTGAATCGCTGGGACCACAATTGATGTTAACAGGTACTGTGAGACTCTGAAAAAACTCAAATGGGCAATTCAGAACCGGAGAAGAGGAATGTTGAGCAAGGGCATACACATTCTCCATGACAACACTTGCCCACACATCGCTCGGCAAACTATTGCTCTCCTGCAACAGTTTCAGTGGAACATAATCACCCACCCACCCTACAGTCCTGACTTGGCGCCCAGTGACTATCACCTGTTCTCTAAGTTAAAAGAACATTTGGCCGGAAAGCGATTCAGCTGCGATGACGAGGTGAAAGAAGAGGTTCATAACTTTCTGAACAGCATGGCAGCGAGCTGGTATGACACGGGCATACAAAAACTGCCACAGTGTCTACAAAAATGCATCGATAGAAATGGAGATTATGTCGAAAAATAGCTAAATGTTCAAGCTGTAGACTGATGTAAACCATTGTAGAAATAAACAGGTCTATGTACTTATAAAAAATTAGGAGACCTTACTTTTGGGACAATCCTAGTACAATAAGGGAAAACTGGCTTGGTCATTATACCTGGAGGCCTAACACCCACTTTACAATTGCTACATGCGTGTACAAATTGTCCATTCAAAGCCGCACATAAACAGCGATATATATGCAATGGATGGCTGATGAAAAACACAAGTTCACAACCAGTGATAAAATCAAACGGCTGGATTTGCCCCAGATTAGTGAGTGGGTGAAAAGTGCATGGGACTCCATTCTGCGACCACTGGTGGAAAAAAAATCCTTCAAAAAATGTGGTATCACAAATACACTGGACGGAACAGAGGATGACACTCTATGAGGAGATGGTGACGACAACAATTGTTCTCTCACCAGTGATGACAATGAAAGTGATGATGAATAGAGAGGTAAGCCAACATATGTACTGACTAAAATATTTTATTGCACATATTAATATTACATTCTTAAACATGGTAATTCATATTTTTTTAAATGTTTTTATTGTAGGTGGGTCTAGAGCCCCAGCCGGCAGGGATAATGTTCCCAGGCTGGCCACTTGGCTAATGGACCAGCTGGTAGGCCTGCCAGCTGACCACCTGCATGCTGCTGAATTCGCTGTGTTTTAATGATTTATCAGTCTCTACTACAGTATGTGAGGATTATAGATTATGACACATTTCTTCAAATCAATTGATATTATATATAATTCTGAACACATCATTACATTACAACAATTTTTTTTTGTAAATAAAACAAATTAAAGCAAAAAATTTTTTCTTCTCTCTCACAAAATTAGGATGCGTGGATTATTTGAAGGCATGGATTATTCAGTTATATGCGGTATATCAACTTGGTCTCCCCTCTGCTTCTCCCTGTGTCAAGAAAGTTACTAAATTACAGTAAAACGGAGTATTCCTACTCTCACTCAATTCTCTGCGACAGTGATCTACAATTCAGTAGTCCAGTCACTTACATTTCTTGTTGTAGATAACACACATATGGAGAATCTTTTGGGATTACGCACTTTTCAGCTGTTTGGTTTTACACTTCAGATAAAGTGAATTTAATATGTGAACAAGTGTTCTAAACGCAGTTAGATGTACTATGTTCTGAGTTTTCCTCTTTGTTCTCTCCTGAATTGGGGTATGCCAACATTTTCAAATGCACATTACCTTCTGGTCAGCCTTGTGTTTTCTGGGCCCCTCTGGTTCTAGTTGCACTCAGGGACCAAGTCAAGGATGAATTAGATCGCCTCATGGAATACGCGATTGTTTGGCCTATTGCATCCAGTGAATGATCTACTCCCTTATTTATAGTAAAGAAACTGTTGGGCCACTTCTGCCTCTGTGGTGATTTTGAAGTTTCTGTGAACGCACAATCCATAGTGGATACATACCCAATACCTCACCCAGATGAATTCTTTGCAAAGTTATCCGGTGGTCAATGTTTCTCAAAAACTGACTTGTCAGATGCCTATTTACAACTCCCTTCAGATACAGAGTCACAACGTATGTTAGTTGTCAATACACCTTTTGGACTGTACCGATACTTGTGGTTACCTTTTGGAGTCGCCAGCACTTCTGCTATTTTTCATCAATTTTTGGAACAACTTACAGCATCTGGGCCAGGTTGTGCAAACTATTTGGATGACATTTTTGTTTTTCGTGCCTCCACTGAGGAACAAAATATCTAATCCTCCAAGAGGCCGGGTTGAAGTGTACTTTAAAAAAAGGTCAACTTTTTCAACCTTCTATAGTTTATCTTGGGCTTGAAGTTTCTCGCATGGGCCTCAAACCCCTGCATCAACATGTTTCTGATATTGTGCCACTTCCAAGGCGACCCCCCCCCCCCCCCCCCCCCGGTGTCATTCATAGAACTTCAGATTTTCCTAGACATTTCTCTTACTACCATAAATTTTTGCCTGGGGCAGTGACAATTGTGAGGCCGTTAAATGTGTTGCTGTGCAAACAGAGTCAGTTTTGCTGGTTGCCAGTTTGTGAAACCACGTTTTCCACCCTTAAGATCATGTTGCAGTCGGCACACTGCTTAGTCACATACTAATCAGGCCTCCATTTGGTCCTTGTGATGGACGTTTCACAGTACAGGCTGGGGCGGCACTGGCCCACAGATGTCCCGATGGCTCTGAGCAGCCTACTGCTTATGTCTCAAAAATGCTGACTCCTGCTCGAACTAGGTACTCTCAGAGAGAAAAGGAAGCTTTGGTCATTGCCTATGCTGTGAAGAAATTAAATGTTTTTCTTTATGGTACCAAATTTCACCTGGTTACTGATCACAAATCACTGGTTTCCTTATTCAGTCATTCTGCATTATTACCAGATCTATCGGCACATCACATTCAACTTTGGACTCTTCTCCTTTTGTGTCAGAACTACAAGATTCATTAACGCCCTTGGAATCAACACGCAAATGCCAATGCCTCTGTCCAGCCTACCAGCTGGTATAGATCCAGAATTAGATCAGGAGGAATTGCTTTGTTTCCACATTGATGTCGCCGCACAGCAGACAGTTGCTGGTTTTCCTGTAACTAGCGCACAGATCACAAACGCTGTAGCTTCAGATCCCGTTTCGCAGGTCATAACATTCATACAACATGGTTGGCCAGATTCACCACCTTATTGTGTGTCTGACCCCTCTGCAATTATTATACCTTTCAACAATGGTTCTCAGTTACGGATGGTACTCTGCTTTTAGACATGGATCACATAGCCTCTCAGGCAGTAATCTCCACAGTGGTTTGTTGGAGACTCTCCATTTCTTACATGCTGATCACTGGGGGTATGTCATGTACAAAAGCATTGGTCCAACAATATGCATTTTGGCCTGGCTTGGATGGTGATGTTACCTGCCTAATTGCCTCCTGTTTATAGTGTGCGACCCACCAATCAGCTCCCTGGGCATCATTGTCTCCGTGGCTGACGCTGTCGCATGCATGTGGCCGCATGCATGTGGCCACATACATGTGGATTTCACTGACCCCTTTCTCAACACTTATTGGCTGTTGGTCGTTGACATGTTCTCATTTTCTGTATGATATTTGTTGTGTTTCCAAATTCACAACTGTCACTATCGCAGCATTGCCCAAAATTTTTTACTCGAAGCCTTGCCCACAACATTAGCATCTGATAATGGTCCAGAATTTTCATCGGCAGAATTTTGCGATCCCTGTGATATCTGTCACATCCTCGTCCCACCATTCCATCCATGATCTAATGGTGAGGTGGAATGCCTAGTGCAAATGTTTAAAGCTAAAATGAAAAAGTATGGTGCCAACTCTTCGCCCAACGTTGCCTCAGAATGGTTTCTCTCCTCATATTATTCATGCCCTCGGCAAGAAGAGCCTGGCAGAGCTACTCCATAGGTGCCAGCCAAGGACACTGTTAGATTTCCTGTGTTCTCCACCTGGGCATCAACCTGTGCAGCCACCGTGCCTCTTCAGGCTAGCTGAGCTATGTTCAGCTTCAGTTCTCTATGTGTATAGCTACAGCTCTTTTTATACATAATTGGTTCCTCCTGACTGTTACTTAACTACTGTGTTCAAGTTGTTGATGCTTCTGTGGAATAAAGTTGTTTCAGTCTACTGGTCATGTTGTACTTGTATCTAATTACAACACCGTGCTTGAAAATGAAGAACTTCCTACTCACAATCTTTCCCACACCTCCCACAGTGGTATGCCAGTGTCCACCCAATCTACACAACATTCTTTTCCATGCTTATGCCATATCAACTCGCAACTCCTAGCCACATGGGTCATATCCCTGTACAAGATCTGTCTGATATGCCCAGTATATCCTATTCCAGTCCTGAGACAGGCTTATCCTATACAGTTAGACACAGAGCCACTTGTGAAAGCAGTCATGTCATATACTATGTCTGCTGCAATTTCTAGACAGTATTTTATGAGCTGTCCACCAACCAGCTGTCAATCCAAATGAAAGGCCACTGCCAAATCGTGGCAAAGAGCAAAGTTGACCATCCAGAGGCTGAACACAAAGCTGAGCATAAAATGCTAAACTACAATGACTGCTTCATAACCTGTGCCATCTGGATCCCTCCCCCAACACCAGCTTCACTGAGCTACATAGGTGGGAGTTATTCTTACAACATATCCTTCATTCCTGTAATAATACTGGCCTCCAACTGCTCTAGCTCCCTGCACCACACCAACCCGCTCCACTCATCCTCTTTCCTGCAGTCTCCCCTTTCTATGTTCTGTCACTCCCTCTCAAACCACTCCACAACGCCACAGCCATCATATGATGCACTAAATCACTTGTGCTGGTGCCTACATCTCATTCTAATCCCACACATGTGTTGCCTCTTCCTCACACACTCCTATCCTGTGGCCTTACTGCTTCCCTTCCAGCTGTCAGTCACTCTTTCCCAACTCTCAGTCCCACTTCCCGTATCTTCTCCACCCTCATGTAATCCACCTGACACAACTGTTCAACCCCAGTAAACCAACAGAACAGTCCCAGCACTACGTATTCAGCCAGTAAAACATAGCAGTAAAGGTGTGTGTGTGTGTGTGTGTGTGTGTGTGTGTGTGTGTGTGTGTGTGTGTGTGTCAGGGAGGGGTGCTCTAGTTCGAAAATGGATTTGTCCAAAAGCTAGCAAAGTTTCCAGTCTTTTTTGAGTACCTGTCAACATCTAAATGATTCTACTATTCAGTGAGGTGGCACTTTTATTCTTAAATTCTATTAATTTTCCATAGTTCTCTTTTTCAGTATATACACAGTTCTACATAGAGGGCAATGTATACTTGGTATAAACAACACATTATTTTGTTACACACTGCACTGTTCTAAGCACTATCTTTTTTTTTTTTTTTCTTTTAATATCTTCATCACGCTGAAAATAATTCAAGTAGCCACAGCAACATCCAATGAAATTCCACATTGTGGGATAATAACAACAGATCCACATATATTTTCTTGTTTTTTTCCCTTAGCTAGAATGGTTAGTTAGTGTGAATGCCAATCTTCACTTCTCTCTCTCTTACAGTTGACACATTTCAGATTCATTATAATGTATGAAACAGGAAGTGGCCTACAATGTTACAAATATGAAAATTTCTAGGGGAACTTTGCTATAAACAAGCCATCCCAAAGAAGTCACAACATTAAAGACATATTTAAGATAATCTCTGACTTCTTCAATTGATTAAAAATTTTAATCCTATCAGGTGATATTGTATTATTTTCATTTTTGTTCACTTACCCAGAAGCAATTTAAATCTCCAAAGTGTTGAGACTTGCAGTGCAATTAATGCAACAACTGGTAAATATATAAACCAGACAAGAGCTGAAGCTCCAAAGTGAAGGAAAAAATTAAGTTTTTGGATGTTGTGCTCATATCTCATTGTGCTCCTCAATTCAAAAAGGAACCATATCATAATAAGACTTCTGAACACAATAATGAGCCACCCAGGCCAGGTCTGGTACTGGTCAATATCTTCAATAATGTCAACTTCTGTCTGCAAAAATAAATATAAAGGGAAGTTAGACAAGATAAAAGATCCTTCATAAAACAGCTTTAAAATATAAATTATTTCAGTTTTCTCAGTTGCAGTGATTGCTTCTTAGACAATCTGTCTTTAAATGAATAAAGGTCAGACTGATACATAGAACTTAAAAATATATAAAAATTACATTATCTTTTCTCTTGCTCTCAACAGTAGCAAAGTTTGGAGCACTGTGAAGGCAGCAGAACTGTCCATGTTCATTTTGGAGCAATGGAACTCAGAAAAGTAACTGCCAACATGTTCTGTAATAGCAGAATATTCACAAAGTGAAATGAAAATCAAACTGTAACAAAAGCAGAACCCAATTCCAAAAGTAAAAAGCAAAGTCTCCAGGTTAAACAAAGAATATTAGTATTTCTGCTGACACCGGTTTTGTGGGCATTACGACATTGTCTGGTTCAGTGTCTTAGAAATAGGGAGGAATAATAATTTGTTAGCACTTGCACCAACAGTGTTGCCACAAAGTGTACTTCATCAGAGGCTTTCTATCAAATGTTACATCATACGACATTTCAAGAAAGAGAAAGAGAGAGAGAGAGAGAGAGAGCTGGGACAGAGGGGGAGGGGAGCCTGGGGGAGTGTGTATGGACACCCAGTCTGGTACCGTGCGCCACAGAATTTGAATCCCCGCCAGACGTAATGGACGTCGAAGACCCATAGACGTCTCTGTACCATTGCGCCATAAGCTGTGGCGGCGCGTGCCTCCTGGCCCGCATTTAAAGTGAGGGCGCCACAGTGGAACATGTGGTTGCAGCGACCAATAGCGGCGTCCCCGATTGAGTACTTAAGCGCCCGCCTGTCGCTCAGCCTTTGAGTCTAACCTCGCGTGCAACTCAGGCCATATCGCCTTGCATTAGACAGCGTATTGACTTTCGTGTTTCTTTACGAGTGGACGTGGTTGTCTTGTTTGGTTCGTGACTCTGTTGTCTGTTCTTGTGTCATAAGGTCCTTCGTTGGTCGTGTCCGTCCTCTCCCCTTGTGTTGTTGTTCGCAGGCCGCTCCGCAGGTCCCGCCGCATTTCCGTCACTACAACCCTGCGACCATTCCGGCCACCATTACACATTTTGGTGACGAGATAAACGGTGGTCATTCTTGGTATGGAGGCGAAGTTGGTCTGTCTGCTGGAGCAACAGCAGCAGCTCATGCAGCAGCAGCTCCAGTTAGACATCTTACAAAAGTTGCTGCAGTTGCTAATGGACAAAGTCGATGCCCAGGACGCGTTACCGCAACAGCTTCAGACTCCTCGGGTGTCTGATGCTTTCCCGCGTCCGCCGTCGTTTACACCGTTTAATGACGCTAAAGAGGACTGGGAAACCTATTTACATTGGCTGGAACAACATTTCACAGCTTTTCCAGTCACGGACAACTCCTTGCAGCAGTCTTGTTTTTGTCTTGGGCCTCTCCGGACACGTTCTTTCTTCTCTGCAAGTTGGCACCATTGCCTGATCCTGTGGCTCTCTCTTTCCAGGAGATCTGCCTTTTGCTGACGAACTATTATTCCCAACGCTACCATGTGGTTGCCTCTCGGCTGGAGTTCCACCAGTACCATAAACAGCCTGGTCAATCGTATAGTTCCTGTGTCACGGACTTGCAGGGTCTCAGCCATTGATGCGATTTTACATGCACCAATCAGCAGTGTAAGGCTCCGTATGCGGACTCCGTGATCCGGGATGTGGTGGTTCAGCTGGCTCCAGATCCTGAGGTCCGTACTGTGGGGTTGAAACTAGACAACCCCTCCTTGGAAGAGATTCTCTGCATTGCCCACTCTTTTGAAATTGCTCAAGCGGCTAACGAGCGTCTTATGGTGAGACTGCAGGTGGCAGTGGCACGGCGTCATGGCGGGTTCCGCCCTTGCGACGTCGACGTGGCCCAGCCGACAGAGGCCAGCGCCATCGTGACTCCTCGTTGTCCGATGTCTCTATGGCATCGTAGCCTTCGGTTGACGGTTGCGCGGCCCACTTCCATCTTGCCCACAGTGCATTACTGCACATTCGCGGGCTGATTGTCCCCACCGTCGGAAAACATGCACGCTGTGTAACAAGGAGGGCCACATCCGATCGGTTTGTCGTAGTCGCTCGACTCGCTCCAGTCCTGCCCCTCCTGGGCCTCAAGATACAGTCCATGCTCTACAATCGGTCGTCCCACAGGACAACCCGTCAGAGTGGAAGCTTTTCCTCATACACCGTATTTTCACAGAGGATGTCAGTTTTCAGGTCGACACTGGGGCCACCGTCTCCCTCATTAATATGGTGACATATACCGGGCTGGGCTCTCCTGCGTTGTCGCCTCCCTCTCGCCGTTTGTTTGCCTATGGAGACAGTTCCATTCCCCTTCGTGGGCAGTTCGTCGTCTAGGCAACGTACAAGCGTGTTCCCTGGCTCCTTACCCCCTTTGTCGTCGACCATCCGTTGGCTTCGAATATATTTGGCCTGGATGCATTTCAACTGTTTGGCTTTTCAATTTCCAACGAAGTTAAGGTCGTTTCCATGGCTGTTCCCTTTCAGGACATGGACGATCTGTGCTCCTCTTTTGCGTCGTCATTTTCACTGGATCTCGGATGTGCTTCCGGCTTTCAGGGGCACTCACCCTCCGGCCGGATGCACAGCCTCGCTTTTATGGGCCCAGCCCCTTCTGGTGGCCTTACGGCCTGCGGGCAAGCAGGAACTTGATCGGCTCCAGGCCGCTGGCGTGCTGGAGCCTGTCACTTACAGTGCATGGGCGACTCCACTGGTGGTCATACGGAAACCCAATGGGTCCCTTCAGCTATGTGTGGACTTTGGCACTACAATCAATGCTCAGTCCCTCAGTCCCGATTCCCCAACAGGAAGACCTTTTTGCCAAGCTTACCGGCGGAGAGTATTTTTCTAAGATCGACCTGGCTGAGGCATACCACCAGTTGCCCTTGGATGCCGAATCTCAGAACATCATGGTTGTCAACACCCCTTTCGGATTGTATAAGTACAAGCACCTTCCCTTTGGCGTCTCTTCGGCGCCGGCCATTTTTAAGGGGTTCCTGGAGCAGCTTACGCAGCCTATCCCTGCCTGTGTGAATTATCTGGATGACATCTTGGTCACTGGGCGTTCCCGCCAGGAACATTTGCAAAACCTCAGCGCCTTATTTCATGCTCTGTAGTCTGCTGGTTTACGCTGTCGGCTGGACAAGTGTTGTTTTTTTTCAACCGGAAGTGGAATACTCAGGCCACTGGTTTAGCAAAGATGGCATTCGCCCATCGGGTCGTAATGTCGCGGCCATTAAGGCCCTTCCTCGTCCCAAAGACTTATCTGAACTCCAAGTGTTTTTGGGCAAGGTTACTTATTACTTAAAGTTCTTGCCCCAGGCTGCCTCCATTGCTCAACCCCTCAATCACTTGCATCACAAAGGGGTACCTTTTAAGTGGACCCCTGCCTGTGACCAGGCTTTTCTCCGTTTTAAGGTGATACTGAAGCCTGCCCCTTGTCTTATTCCCTTTTCCCCGGACCGTCCCTTGGTTGTGGCGGCAGTTGCGTCGGCGTACGGCATTGGGACCGTCCTTGCGCACCGGGATGCCGACGGCTCCGAATATCCCATCACTTATGCCTATAAGATGTTGACCCCAGCACAACGGAACTACTCCCAGATTGAAAAGGAGGCTCTGGTGAGCATGTTTGCTGTCCAAAAATTTCACCCGTATCTATTTGGGACAAAGTTCACCCTCCTGATGGACCATAAACCCTTGGTTACACTTCTCAAACCCCACTCTCACCTTTCGGAGCGGACAGCTCGTCTCTAGCACTGGGCATTGTTTTTACGTAATTACATTTACACCATCCGGTATAAGCCTACCGCCCACCATGCTAATGCGGACACTTTGTCACATCTCCCAGCGGGCCCCGATCCTGCCTTTGACCAACAGGAGGTCCTCTGCTTTCACATTGATTCTGCCTGCCGGGATGCGCTGAACGGTCTGCCTCTTATGGCTGCTCACACTGCTGCGGCTGCCCACCGTGACCCTGTCTTGCGGCAGGTTCTCAACTACGTGGCCCATGGGTGGCCGTCCTACATCACTCATCAGATGCAGTCCGATATCAGCCCCTGGTGCCACCAGTCCCACAGGCTCTCTGTGGTCAATGATGTCCTTCTGTTAGCCATGGAGTCAGATGCCCATCGGGTGGTTATTCCTCCGGCATTGCAGCTTCGGGTGCTCAGTTTGTTGCATCGCGGGCACTGGGGTATGTCCCGTATGAAAGTTTTGGATCGCCGGCATGTGTATTGGCCCGGCATCGATGGCGATATTGAGTGCCTGGTCCGTGGGTGCACTGTCTGTGCGCATCACCAGGCGAGTGCCCCTTAGTCATTTGCTCCCTGGCCTGTGCCTCGCTGGCCCTGGGATCGCATCCGTATCGATTTTGCGGGCCCGTTTTTGGGGTCCATGTGGTTGCTCATTGTTGATGCCTACTCCAAATACCCATATGTTGTCCAAACGGCATCCACCACCATGGAGGCTACACTCATGACCCTGGCCCAGGTTCTCGCCATCGAGGGTTTGCCACACACAATGGTCTCCGATAATGGTCCCCAATTCACGGCATCCTCCTTCACAACTTTTGTCAGGCCAACAGTATCAAACATATCCCTAGCCCACCTTTGCACCACCCTTCAGCCAATGGCACGGCGGAGAGGCTTGTCAGCACTTTTAAACAACAGTTGACTAACGCGGTCGACACATCTCCAACCATGTCGGCCCTCACCCTGTTTCTGATCACCTATCACACCATGCCCATTGACGGTCGCAGTCCGACAGAGCTCCTTCTTGGGTGACAGCCGCAGACCCTGCTCCATTTGCTGATGCCATCCTCCTCCGGCCCCCGCTCCCGGCCCTCACTGGTACGCCCCTGGCACGGCAGTGTGGGCCCGCGAGTTCGGGCGCAAGGTGGGTTGGACACCCACCACGGTCGTCGCGGCTCATGGGCAGCGTGTGACGTCGGTGCAGACATCGAAAGGCTTGGAGCGCTGCCAACATAATCAGCTCTGCCCGCGTGCCGCCACGGGACTCGCGCCGCCACCTCTGTCCCTACCTCCTTCTGGTACGGACGTGGTCCTCGAGTCACCGTCCCTGCCCCCAGTTGCCGTCTCCCCGAGGGCCTGCCGCCAGCCCTCTCCACCTCCGGGTGGATCGGCGGCTCCCTCCCCAGCCCTGTACTCTTAAGCGCCTGCCTGTCGCTCAGCCTGCGAGTCTAACCCGCGTGCGTCTCAGGACATATCACCTAGCATTAGACAGCGTATTGACTTTCGTGTTTCTTTACGAGTGGTCATGGTTGTCTTGTTTGGTTTGTGACTCTGTTGTCTGTTATTGTTGTGTTGTAAGGTCCTTCGTCGGTCGTGTCCGTCCTCACTCATTGTGTTGTTGTTCGCGGGCCACCGTTACAACACCCATATACTGGAAGAAGTGAATAGAAGTAAGTAGAAATAAATAATAAAAAGTAAAACATACCATATTCCACACATACAGCAGTACATGTACTATTCCATATAAGAACCATATTCCAAAGACAAGAGGCTTCCATGTAAATTCTTGTCTTGTAATTGCCCATCCTTTTGCAAGGAGCAGCAGCAACAGCATGAAGATAGTCTGCAGAAAATAAAAAGAGACTGAAACTATTTGAAAAACTGAAAGAATTACAAGAAAGTTGATCAAAATATGTTCAAACTGCTGTTATGCAACTAAATAATGGAGAATTTGAGTCGCAGACAGGCACAACAAAACTACTGCTGCCAACACAGCCAGAATCATTGGTCATGAATGTCTGAGTTGCGTTTGCGTGAATATGTGTGTGTGTGTGTTTTCTAATTCAGAAGAAGACATTTTGGCCGTAAGCTTACTTGTTTAGCAGTCTTTCTGTTGGGCCTGTCTACGTTCAGCATTTTCACTACGTGGTGAGTAACAACCTATTCTTTTCATAATATTGTCATTATTCCATCTTGGGTTTTCTATTGTTTGATATGTAACTAAATTGCCATAAAATTGGTATGAAATTTTTGGGCGGAGAACAATGATCATCTGAATTCTTGATTTCAATTAAATATCTCTAGAATTGAAATAAATGTCAGTCTTAATATTTTTAACTTGGGTACAATTTGAAAAGTAACAAACAACTTAGCCTGTCTCTTTTTTTCAGTGGGTTCATTCATTCTCAGCTGCCTGAAAGGCATCTCACAAAACAATTTCCTTACACTAATCTTAGTCTGGTAGCTCTTTTTTATTTTCTACAAGTTGCTTCACATCTTCTCTAATTACTTATTATCCTAAATTCTTTGTTTAATCTTTCTTAACCATAGGTATGTACACACAGTGTTACACAGCAAATTTCCTACTTGGAAATCATCTGCAGTAAGCAAATGTATTTTTAATGATAATGATTTTTGTTTAATTAGTCAACTGCATGAACTTTACTTAAATTATTAGTTTTATTAACTTTGTTCTTGACATAAAATACTTGGATATAATTTACAACTCTTATCAAGTTTTATATTGTTTAATGTATTAAGAACTTATGAAACATCTTCACTCTATCTATTTTGCATTTACAAGATAACTGAATTTCTAGTTGTCATCTGAACCATTTATTTAACATACTTCCTGTTATCGAAATTTCTCTCTGTTGTGACTCGCCGTTCTTTCAAAGTGCCGCCGCGCAGCTACACGCATCCTCTACATGCGGCGCTGTCTGCCAGCCATGCAGCAGCAGTGCCACCTAAGCGGCCAGCCAGCCAGTGGCCGCTAGACTCGGACTCAGTTATGATTTGACTGTTAAAAGTGACACACGTCTTACTCTGTTTACTTGACCTGCGACTTTCATGTATTGCGTCATCCTTGAAATATATTTGTTCAACTTGAAGTTATAACAATTGGCGACAAGGTAGGAATTTTTCTTTTCATCGTTGACCCACGTGTTTGCATGACTACTTTAGAGGAACTATTGCAAGGTCTCATAGAACAGGAAATGCTTCTCACAAATGCAATTCGTGATTTCGTTGCGGCATCAAATGCGGGGCCTCTCTCGTAGTCGTCTCTACCACCTTTTCCTCCTTACGACGAGACGGCGGAAGACTGGTCTGATAATGAAAAACGTCTTCCACAGCACTTCTCGGCCTTTCATGTCGCGGACGACCAAACATGTAAGTCTCTGTTCCTTTCATGGATTTCACCTCAAATGTATCGGTTGTTGTCGCTGTGGTGTCACCGCCAGACACCACACTTGCTAGGTGGTAGCTTTAAATCGGCCGCGGTCCATTAGTACATGTCGGACCCGCGTGTCGCCACTGTGTGATCGCAGACCGAGCGCCACCACAAGGCAGGTCTCGAGATACGGGATAGCACTCGCCCAGTTGTACGGACGACGTAGCTAGCGATGCACACTGACGAAACCTCGCTCATTTGCAGAGCAGATAGATAGAATAGCCTTCAGCTAAGTCAATGGCTACGACCTAGCAAGGCGCCATTAGTAACATTGCATGTATCTAAAGAGTCTCACTTGTATCGCCACAATCTCCAGATGTACCAAAAGGATGGATTAAAGTTAAGTATTCCGTAAGCTACGTACTTTTCTTTATAGCATTCATTACGTATCCTGTTTCAGACCTCACGCCCATCTGCGTGAGTGTAGCGCGTGCCTTTCGGCTTCCTCTCATTGTGTCTAGGCTGTCTTGTCTAGACACAACAGTCGCAATTGGCTCCTTTGAAAGATCCTGCGTGTTTGTCCTTTGCTGCAATGTGCTCACTTCTGTCCATCTATTTTCAAAAGCATACGCATGTGGTAGCCTCTCTTGTTGCCTTTTATCGTTGTCAAAAACAACCGAATCAACCCTATCGCGCTTGGGCTGCTGAACTTCACGGCCTCAGTACAAAGTGTCAATTTGTTGCTGAAGTTCACAAAGAATCCTACGCTGACTCCATGGTATGGGATGCTATTATCCGGTTGGCGCCCGACAAAGAAGTTACGCTACGTGTCCTTCAGTTGGCAAATCCGACTCTAGATGAAGTCCTATCCATCGCTCAGTCTTTTGAAATTTCTCACGCCGCTGGAGCGCAAATAGAGGCATGGGGTGACGTCGGGGAAATACAACCTTTGTGCAATCTTGACGAAGCGTGTGGCATGTCCCTGCCGGCCAACGTGGCCGCAGTACGATCCCAAGTGCAGCATCAGCCTAACCGTAAACAAACCTCTAAGAAACTGCAGCAAAACCCACAGCAACTTCCTTCATGTCCGCGGTGTTTTACGATACATTCACGTGAGGATTGTCCACAATGTTGGGCCGTGTGTGTAAAAAAAAATACTTGGTCGAGATGTTCGCATGCAGGTGGATACTGGTTCTGCTGCCACTATCATCAATTCTCAGACGTATCTTCAGTTGGGTTCTACAATCCTGTCACCTGTCACTACACAATTTACGGACTTACAATAAACAGAAGATTTCTCTCTTGGGACAATTTGATGCTGAGGTATCTTACAAATCTGTCGTTCACACTGTTCCCATATTTGTGGTCGACCATAGTAATGTGGAGAATCTTTTTGGTTTCGATGCCTTTCGCGTTTTTGGGTTCTCCATAGATGACTCTGTCAATATCGTCTCTGATGTTATTCCTTATGCTCAATTGGATTCCTTGTCGAAGTCATTTTTGTCCCTTTTTTCTCCTGGGTTAGGCCGTGCAAACGACTTTGAAGCTCACATCACGCTCAAACCCACTGCTCGGCCGAAGTTTTTTCGGGCTCGGCCCATTCCTGTGGCCCTTCGTGATCAGGTCATATGGGAGCTGGATGGTCTCACTGCTTCAGGGGTCTTTCTTCCTGTCACTTCCAGTGAGTGGTCCTCTCCTGTCGTTGTTGCTGCTAAGCCAAATGGTGATATTCGTCTCTGTGGCGATTTCAAAGCCACTGTAAATGCTCAATGCTTCATCGACACTTACCCTATGCCTTGACCTGAAGAATTGTTCACTAAACTTGCTGGAGGCCAGTATTTTTCTAAACTTGACCTGTCAGAAGCTTATCATCAACTTCCTCTCGACGCTGCTTCCCGGCAGTTTCTGGTCCTTAATACGCCTTTCAGCCTCTAACAATGCCAACAATTGCCATTAGGGGTTGGCAGCGCCCCTGCTCTCTTTCAGGGATTCTTGGAACAATTATTGCTCACTGTCCCTGGGTGTACAAATTACATGGACATTTTTGTCACTGGCTCCACCATCACTGAAGAACATCTTCAGAATCTCCGCACACTTTTTCATGTCTTACAGACTGCCGGTCTTAAGTGTAACCTTCATAAATCAAAATTTTTTCAGGCATCTATCACGTACTTGGGGTTTCAACTCTCTCGGGACGGTATTCGTCCACTTCAGCAAACTGTCGCTGCGATCAATGTCCTGCATACTATCACAGGCTTTTACTGTCTGCTGCTACGGTGGCTCAGCCGTTGCATCACCTGTTGCATAAAAACGTGCCGTTTCACTGGCCGCGTCATGCGATGCGGTTTTCCAGAAATTGAAGAGTATGCTGAAACAGGCCCCATGCCTGGCTACTTATCGACCTGGCCAACATCTTGTTCTTGCAACGGACGCCTCTCAATACGGGGTTTCTGCAGTCCTTGCGCACCGTGTTTCTGATGTTTCTGAACAACCCATTGCTTATGCCTCCAAAACGCTCACGGATGCCCAACAAAAGTATTCTCAAATTGAAAAAGAAGCTTTGGCCATTATTTATGCTCTTCATAAGTTTGGTGTTTTTCTCTATGGATTCAAATTTCATCTTGTTACGGATCACAAACTACTTGTTTCCTTGTTTCATCCATCCACTTCACTTCCCGACAAGGCTGCACACCGCCTCCAGCGTTGGGCTCTTTACTTGTCTCGTTTCAATTATAGATTCATTTCCGGCCAACGGCTCAACATGCGAATGCTGATGCACTGTCTTGCCTTTCCATGGGTCCTGATCTGGCATTCGATAGGGATGAACTTTCATGTTTCCACCTGGATGTTGCCGAGCAGCGGGTTGTGGACGGGTTCCCCATCACCGGGGACCGGCTGGCGGCTGCTATGGGTTCTGACACTACCCTCTCCCGGGTTTTACGCTATATTCAGAAGGGTTGGCCAGATCGTCCATCCGCTAAGACTTCTGATCCGTTGCGGAACTACTACGCTTTGCATTACTGCCTCATGGCTAGGGATGGTGTTATCCTCCTTTTCACTGAAAATGTTTCGCCGCGTGTTGTGGTACCTGTGTCTTTGCGTGCTTTAGTCTTGGGCCTCCTTCACCAAGGGCACTGGGGTGTCTCTCGCACCAAATCTCTGGAGCGCCGTCATGTGTACTGGCCCGGCATCGACTCTGAAATCGCGCACATGGTCACTGCCTGTGGCCCTTGTGCGTCAGAGGCCGCCGCCCTGAAGTCATCTTTGTCACCATGGCCTTTGCCTGAGAAGCCCTGGGAGCATATTCATGCTGACTTTATGGGACCCATTTTAGGTACTTATTGGCTTCTCATTATTGACGCCTACTCTAACTTTCCTTTCATTGTCCGTTGCACGTTGCCTACCACCACGGCAACCACTAATGCTCTAGCTCGCATTTTATCTTTGGAAGACCTACCCTCTACTCTTGTTACTGATAATGGTCCGCAATTTGCCTCTTCCGATTTTGCGGATTTTTGTGCCCGTCACGGCGTCATGCATGTCACGGCCCCTCCGTTCCATCCACAGTCAAATGGTGAGGCTGAACGACTGGTCCGCACACTTAAGGCTCAGATGAGGAAACTCCTGACTTCTTCTGCTGCTGATGATGCGCTTCTCCAATTTCTGGCTTCTTAACGTTTCACCCCCATGGGCGACCACAGCCCGGCTGAGCTCTTACACGGCCGACAGCCCCGAACGCTACTTCATCTTTTGCGGCCTTCCACCTCATGGCCGCGGGTGCCTTCACTAGGCCGGTTCACTGCCGGCGACCTTGTACGGGTACGGGGATATGGAGGTGGCCAAAATGGAGTCCTGGCTGCATCTTACGACATCGTGGCCGACGCCTGTATGAAATCCAGACGGACACGGGTGTTACAGTGCGTCATTCGGACCAGCTGCGGCCTCGTGTGCAGGCAACGCCTGTTCTGGATGCCGCTACACCACCTTTGGCTCTACCTGATCGGCTCTACCTGATGCTCGGGATCCTGGAATCTCTCATTACTCACAACGCAGTCCTCTCACCATCATATCGGTGCCAGCACAAGAAGTGACACCAACAGGAGACGTGCCCATGCAGGAACCAGATGACCATCATCTGTCAGAGCAACTCTACTCGCATCCTTCTCCTACGGACGCGGACACATCGCCCATGTCTCCTGTTATAACAACCAGACTTGCCGCAATGGGCAGATTGGTGCACGGGGCCCCAGCAGATTCGACCCCCACATTTCCTGTCATCTCGACCCGTTATCATTGGGGACACTTCCGTCCGTACGGGAAGCCTCCTCCTCGAGACTTTACGGCCAGTCAAACAACAGCTATGGACGTTAGCAATCTACAGGCCAGCTCCATCAAGACCTTTGCAAAAACTTCAAAGGGGGGGAAAAGCGTTGTGACTCTCCGATCTTTCAAAGTGCCGCTACGCGCGTCCTCTACATGCGGCCTGTCTGGCAGCCATGCAGCAGCAGCGCCACCTAAGTGGCCAGCCAGCCAGCGGCCGCTAGACTCGGACTCAGTTATGATTTGACTGTTAAAAGTGACACACATCTTACCCTGTTTACTTGCTCTGTGAATTTCATGTACTGCATCGTACTTGAATTATATTTGTTCAGCTTGAAGTTATAACACTCTCTCAGTTCTCCAATTCCATAAATTCATTTTCTACCTCTCTATGGACCAAAAATATCCCATTTTTGTATCAGTGGTTTGTTATGGGAGAAATAATCAAGGTTCCAGTCATTGGAAGGTAATACCATAGGTATGTACACACAATGTTAAACAGCAAATTTCCTGCTTGGGAATCATCTGCAGCGAGCAAATGTATTTTTAATGATAATGAGTTTTGTTTAATTAGTCAACTGCATGAATTTCACTTAAATTATTAGTTTTCTTAACTTTGTTCTTGGCATAAAATACTTGGATATAATTTACAACTCTTATCAAATTTTGATTGTTTAATGTATTAAGAACTTATGAAACATCTTCACTTCTATCTATTTTGCATTTACAAGATAACTGAATTTCTAGTTGTCATCTGAACCATTTACTTAACATACTTCCTGTTATCGAAACTTCTCTCTCAGTTCTCCAATTCCATAAGTTCATTTTCTACCTCTCTATGGACTTAAAAATAGCCCATTTTTATATGAGTGGTTTCTTATGGGAGAAATAATCAAGGTTCCAGTTACCAGAAGGCTCTAGCATGAAGTAAAATGAAAGAGTATTATTTCAGTGCTATTTTATAAAACGCCATGTAAAATGTCATACAACAGGCAAACTTCTTATACCACCCACTTGATGATATTGTAAACTCACTGATGCCACTACTTACAGTAGAACATTCAACTAGCTTTCTCTGGCGAAAGAGCAGTAAATGGAGACTAAATAAGATAACAGAGGTGTGTGATGGAAAGGACAATTTATCGAACAGACTAGGATCAAGCAGCAGGTTTTCCACAGTAGAAGCACATACAGAAGCAGTCAGTATATATCTCATCCTCTGATACAGTTGTCCACTGTTTAATGATATAATGAGTAGGCCAGTATTTAATTTTTCATGAAATCACACATACAGCAATGCTGTTAAACAGTTTTATGCGATTTCCATGTAATGATGCTCATTAGATAACAAATCTTCAGTTTCAATGGAATATATAAAAGACTGTTCGATATAGCATGTTCAAGTGCCTAAAATGCTAATTCACAGTTTTGTTAATGTTTTTAAAGTTGATATGTCAGAATAATGGGACAATTAGGGAAACAAGTGGAGTTATCATCTTCATAAACTCGAACTGTGCATTATCTTCATCTGTGTCACAGACATCAAAAATGAAATATTTATGAAAAGGAAGAAAAAAAGGTTCCTGTAATTGAAATATGCCAATGACAAAGACAGAAGTGGTTTGTAAACAACAACTATGCATTGTCATGTTAGAACAGATGGTTATGACAACTTCTTACAATGTATAATATTCCAGTTTTGTGATTGTACCTATTTAGGAATTACTTCTATCATCAATGTCAACAGAAAATATTCCGAAACTGAGCACATGTATGAGAAATTAAGGATATATCTGCTGTCGAATCCATGAAATTGGGGCAGAATTTTAATGAGATTACTAAATAATTTATGAGTACAGGTAACAACTCACCAAACAGTAGAGGTATTGAGTGGTCGACGGGCACATAAACAAGACTGAAAGCACCTTTTTAGCACTAAAGTGCATGCATGTGGACACACAAACATACCACTGCTCCCCACAAACACCTGTATGGCTACACTGTACCAGCTGAATTGAGTGTATTTGTCAGCACTATGTAACCATCAAGTGTGTGTGTGTGTGTGTGTGTGTGTGTGTGTGTGTGTGTGTGTGTGTGTGGGCGCGCGCGCGTGTGTGGGGGGGAGGGGGGGCGGCTACAGCTCAAAAAAGGATTTACCTCAGAACTAGCAAAGTATTCGGTCTTGTTTATGTCTCTGTCAATAACTCAATGCTTTTACGACTCAGTGAGTTGATATCTTCACTCCTAAACTACTTACATTCTACCTGGACTTTGCATTACTATATGCTGACATTAATATATTTATTCAATTTAAGTCAGCAAGACAAATGTCTTAGGATAAAATAAAGAGTATTTAATGCTCATAATAAATACTGAAAAAAGCCATTAAAACCAGTATGTGGGAGAGAGTTAAGTTTGTGCCAACATCTGTGAAGATGAGGATTCTGGGGAAGTATAAGTGAACACAGCTCAGTTTCAGTCTGAGACAATTCAAGGTGGCTCCCATAGTTAATGATTTGGTGCTCAAAGCACACATGTGATAGCTACCAAGCATTTAAATGGCCTTGCGACTCTACAGGTAACACTTAATATAGACATTAATATCTAGACCAAAAAGTTACTTTTAGGTAACTGGTCAAGTATTCAGGAGATTTCATGTGATTATTTGAGGGGAGCAAACAGTAACTCAGTCCCAAGGCACAATGTCAGCTACCTTCGGACAGTTGGAGGCTATCAGAAGTTTATGCCACAAAATTATCTCTGTATTTTATAAATCAACCTCTATCATTAGGGAATATTTGAAATTAGTATTTCTAACCTTTGCCTGTGATTGTTAATTTGTATTTTTAACCTCTGTGTGTGATCATTAACAACTTGAACATAATAATGAATTAAATGTTTTGACTCATTCCACACCCACTTGCTTTCACACTATGATGTATGTTTGGAACATGTAGAGCAACAAATAAATAAATATGACTTATCAAAATGTGCCTATGTTGAAGTAATCACTGTGTTAACAGTAACTGAGGACATGTAAGTGGAGTATCATTTTAGACTACATGGCTGTATCAACCAAAAAATATATGCAATAATTATTAAACACACCACAGTCTTCTATATCTTCTGAGGTCCACATTTGGCGCAAATGAGTGAAATGTTTGTGAACAATATGCCAACACACTAAGCACATGTGTATGTCTTTTAGAAATACTACTTTTTGACTCTGCAGTCCGGGATCCAGAGAGAGTTTAAATTTTGCAGTCTTTTGTATGAGAGAAGTAGTGAAACAGAATTACAAAATGTGCTTCAAATGGAAAATTTGGGCAAAAAGCAATGACATTTCACAGTTTAAGGCAAATGAAATGAATTAACTAAACAGAATTTTGCATAATTCAAAAAATTGTTAGTTAATTGCATTCATACAATGTCATAAAAGATGAAGTTACAAAGCTGGTCTTAATAAGTTCAAAGCAATGCTTCTACATGTAAGTGTAACATAAGATGTCAAATGATAGTTAAATAAAACACTCCCACAAAATTTATATGGCAGAGAGATGACGTTCCTTCTTTCTATGGGAACAATTATATCCGCTCTATAATGAGCAATTCTCACATAAAATGAGGCTATTGCTTATTTTAGGACATCACATCAAGCAGCTTAGTGGTGTTTCATAGCTAGAGCTTATTTTCATGAGAGCACCTCATTTTGGCCATCTGAATAATCAAGTTTCCAATTATGTGGTCAAACATCTCACCCAGTGTTCACTAATACTTATTGTCCTGCATCTTAGTTCAGTATTTGGAAATGGTGTTATACAGGGAGGTTCAAAAGAATTACTCCATGTTCAGTGTCATCAAAAATTCAGTTTTATAGCTACCCATTAATCTGAGATCATGTCTGAAGACAATTTAAAAATACTGAATAGAGGAGCTGGACAAAATAATTTTACGCTACTATAAACATTACAAATCTGTAATGCATTATCTGACTTAACTGTAATTTATTAGCACTGTTCTTTGTTCTCCCCTTGTACTTTGATATCTCTGGAAGTGAACCCCGAGATTTTTCAGCATGATTGATTAATGGTGTGCTTTCAGTTACACAGCCAAGATGTTGGTTCCATTTTGTGCACTATATTTGGAAAACCAATTCAGCTGTCTTCTTCAGGTGCTGAGAGCCATGTTCTTACACATACCTGTTGCCTGGATCCCAACCAGACTATGTAGTATTGTTGGTGTCATACCACCACATATGACTGAGTTTGACTTCCGTGCCTGCTACGTTCTTCGATGCTCAATTGCTTTTCAGAGCTGGAAACAACTGGGAGAATGTAAGCTTCACAGAATAACATTGCAAGCTCTGGAAAACAAATGAGCATCAAAGGATTTAGTGGACACCAAGAGTTGAACTCTGCTATAAATAGTGGCACAACAGCAACAATATTTCACAATCCGCTGGGAGTCCAGGTGGCAAGTACACATAATCACACAACTTGTAGCACCTGAATACGATGGTTGGGTTGATGTAGAACCTAAATTATCTGATCTTTTATTAACCAACTCCTTGAATTATCTGACCAAGTGTTCAACCATCCATCTGCTCCAAAAAGTGTGGCACCATTGTCGATTGATGTTGCTCCTGTCCTAACAGGTGTCCATCCGAATAACACTCCTCACGCATGCTCAATTGACAGACTTTTGTCACACCAAACTGTTCGCTTTACTGTACTCTTTAATCAGCTGCTTTATTTGTAAGCTTTTCAAGTTTATTGCTGTATTCATTTTAATTTTAAGGTTACTGTGTAGTTTTATACAGTTTTAAAGTTGTGATTCAGTAGTGTAAGGATTCTGAAACACTAAAAATTGTTACAAGTCAGAAAAGGAAATGTTGTGTGCATAATCAAAGAGAAACTAAGAGTTCTGCAGAGACCTGACAAAGGTGAGTCAGTTACTAAATGAGCATGTGAAATGCTTGTTAGAGTGACACTCATTAAAGACTGCAAAAACAATGAAAAAGATCTTTAAGCTTTTGGGTTAACTGTAGATGGTGAGAACATTTTAAAACCTAGACTAGCACTGACAAAACCAAAACTTGAGCTCTTGAATGATGCAGTGTGGGTTTGGTGTTGCCAGGAAAGACTTACAGGGACCACCCTCTCAGGCCCTATCATAGAAGCTATTCAATTGCACCAAAAACTTGGGGTGGCATGTCTGAAGACAACAGATTGCAAGTAAGTGAAGGTTGGCTTCACTGGTGGAAACATCATCACGGCCTTAGGAAAGTTGCTCTTTCTGGTAAAAGCTCTCTGCTGATGAAGATGAAGGTAGAGAGCATGTCACAAAATTTGAAACACTAGTCTCAGAAAATAATCTGGTAACTGATCAATTATACAAACATTGTTGAGAGTGTGCTAAACTACAAAACGCTCCCTCAAAAACCCTTGTCTCAAAGAATGAAACAGTCACAGGCATGAAACAAACAAAGGATAGGATCACCATTGCAACATGCAGCAATGCAAATGGTGAGTATATGTTGCTGTTGTTTGTAAATGACAAATCTAAGAAACCAAGAGCCTTTAAAAACACAAACACACTGGCAGTTTACATTTATTACAAACCTCAAAAAGTGCTTGGAAGAATGGTAATTTGTTTAAAGAATGGTTTTTGTTGCATTTGTTCCAGCTGTTAAAATCAAAAAATGTACAATGCCATGCAGTTTTATTGCTGGACAATGCCCCAAGCCACGCCTCTGAGTCTGAACTTCAAGTAGGTGATATAAAAGCTATATTTCTGCCCCCAAAATTTACTTCATTAATCCAGACAATGGACCAGTGTGTTATGAAGTGGTTAAAACAACATTACAGGAGGAAATACATCAGCGATTTGTTAGAGAAGACAGAAGAGCGTTGTGATCTTTTAGAAGCAATGAAAGGCCTCAACATAAAAGATGCAATATGTACAGTTGGTCAAGCTTGGGAAGTACCTAAGAAAACCACTCTACAAAAACCATGGAAGAAAGTTTGTCCTAGCCTAAATAAAGACCTGGAACTTCCAGAATCTAATGAGTCAATTGCTGTAGCTTCAGTCACTGATTTGCAAACTCTTCATAATTATGTCCAAATTGCTGAAGTAAAGGAATGGCTAGCAGAAGGTGACATTGCTGCTGTCACCAATGAAGAACCTGAAGACCAGTAGAGAAGTAATCTTGTTTTACAACAGAATGTGTTGAGCATGAGAAGTCATATGATGAAGAAAAGGAAGAATACGAAAAGATCAGCCATTCTACAACAAAGGATGCATTCAAGACTGCCCTCAGATATCTGGAACAGCAGTCAACCACTACAACTATGGACATACTGTGTGCAAAGAAGTGGCGTGATAGAGCTGTGTCAAGTTTTACGAAATTGAAACAAAAAAAAACACTCCACATTTTTTAAAATAGATTTTCAGTGTCCAAAATTAAGCTCTGTAAATGACTTGTTTCATTTTTCTCTGATTATCAGACCTTTTTGGCATTCTGACCTCTGCCTGATCTGGGAAGTGAGGGTTAACCGGGGTTTTAGCTGTGTGCCCGAAATTGCACCATTAATTATCAATAGAAGTGTCTTGGCTTGATAACATATTTGTGATGATCACAAACCATGTCAAACCTTACAGTGCTTAATTGAGGGTAAATTTTAATGAGCTAATAGCTCCATGGTAGGGTTAGAGAGAGAGAGAGAGAGAGAGAGAGAGAGAGAGAGAGAGAGACTGTCAAGAGCAGTAAAGAGTTAGTGAAAATCTTCACTTGCAAAAAATAGTAGTGGAAGGGAAACTATATCAACTGATAGACATCAAATGCCATTAAAATGATATGTGGCTCCTAATGAGAAGACAAGTGCTGAGCTTAACATACAAGCAGAGATGATGAAGTCCACAAAAACAGTATGATGAGGACGATATATGTAAAACACTGATGATAGTACTGTTACTTCCAAACCTTGTACAAATTAAGTGAACTCAAATAAGAGCCTTGAGCAGTGAAAGAGTGCAATGCTTAACTTTTAATCAATGGAAACACGTAGTATGGCCTGCAAAGTCTGCTGGTCCACTATTCATAACTGCAGGATAGGGCCACAGTTTGAGAATAGCAAGGGTAGTGTACAACCCAGACTACTTGCATCTTTGATACACAGTGGAGGGAGGTCCTGTAACAGTTAGGGTGGCCCTAACATGATTACAGTAAAATCAACAGTTATCAGTTACCTATAGAATGAACTTAAGTAGCCATGTGCACTACATGTCACACGAATTGTTCCCAACAGGGGACTGCATAATCTGAGATGATAATGCAAACATGCGTATAGCTGGAAATGTCTACAATTAGTTTATCGAGTAAGAGGATGAAACAAGAAATGAAAAATTCAACAGCACTGAGTCACGGTGGTTTGTACGTGAAAAACCCATTAAGGGTAGATTATCCACTTTCTGCATCTCTAAAGGAACTAGAATAGTTTCTTTGTGGGAAACTACACAGGATATATAACCATAAATCCCCAGTATTCAGCAAGCCAAATGTAGGGCTACACCATTGCAGATGTGTATTTAGATTATTTTTATGTGTATTTATATTATTTTGTATAACTGCTATAACTTTCTTGAGAAATATTTCTAGTGAATAATTCTTGAGACTCTTCTCAGTGACAATAAATTAGTATTTCCTTTTGCTCTAATGAACTGTTTCTTTAAAAAAATCTGTTTATCAAATTTATGCAGAGAGGATCTTCTACATATTCCATGAATTTTCTGTTTTTCATTTTTTAAGAGAGAGAGAGAGAGAGAGAGAGAGAGAGAGAGAGAGAGAGAGAGAGATGCACATCAAAATAAATTAATGTGTGGGAGGTCAGAAATGATAGCAGAAACAATGGGCAGATCTGTGGGAGTAAAAAGGTGACAATAACAGAATACTTAAGAAAGAGACAGGTCACGTAGGTGATCTACACCACACACACACTGTAGAATTTTTTGTCCGACTGTTTATGCCTTGTACTTTATCTTACCTTTTTATACCCTGGATGCTTTTTTTCTGACTCTGCAACCAGCTTTTGTTGTATAATTTATGGATCTACTTTCAGTTTCTCTCACATATCTCTGACTTGTGAAACTTCTTTCTGCTGTTTCTTAATTATCAAGTTACAAAATATAATCTGTTCATAGCATTTTAATGTTGGGTGTTTTCTTCTCTCATGCTATTGTCTATCCCTAGAATCAGTTTGCTGATTAATCTTAATACCCAATTCTTTGAATGTACTTCTTCCTCACGTTTATCAAATGAAGGGACTCCATTTCTATCAGTGTCCCCTCTATCCCCAATTAAGAAAACTTTTTTTTTTTTTTTTTTTTTTTTTTTTTGGTGGGCATCAATCATGATCATTTTGTGATGTGTACAATATGCATTCTGAAGAACACTGTTTTCTGCATCTGCCATACATCAGCAATAAGTAGTTACGGAAATGGTGAAACTATTTTGCTTCTAGCATTGGTCTTAGTAGTCATTTGAATAATGCTAATTAGGTAGGACTTATAGCACTTGCAGACTTGGGTGATGCTTGTCAAATTCATATATACACTTTCTTCCTTTTTCATATTATAATACAGTTGTAACTTTTTTATGTAAGGGTACTCAACATTGTCAGTTATGCAAGAAAACTTGATATTAATAACATAAAATGCACTTATAACTTAGGTAACTGTGGTGCATAATTTACAAACCAAATAATTACTTCAATATGTAAAATACAGAAATAAGTCATACCCGCGACAATATATCAAAAATGTCTCCAGCTATGGATAATTCCTGGACACCCACGCCATCGAGTGAGAACTTAATTATATGAAGCAGTATAAATCCGAGACCCAAAAACTCCAGCAGGAGACTGACAGTGAACAGTCTGGTGACAGGATGACTCTGTCTAACTGCTGCATACAACTGCAGTGGTACAAGCACCATATAGCAGAGAAAGAATGCTAGATACAGCTCCACTGTTCCCTGAAAAAAGAAGACACCTCAAATTAAAACAAAAAGTTAAATAATGCAGAAAGAGGTTCAGTTCCATTCATCTTAAAAGATCACAACAATTTTTTACACTGACCTGTGTTTTCATTATTTCAATTGTTTTACAAGGAAAATGCAAGTGAGAAAACTAATAAATTATGAAACAGAATTGGTGACAAGTATTTACCTTCTAGAGGTGAAATATTTAGTAATGCTGATAGGCACATATAAAAATAAAAGTAAAACCAACAATGTTATCCTAGTTTTTGAAAGTATTAGTTTATTCCTCACCAAACAGAGAGGTATGGGTTGGGAAATGTTAAAAATGAAGGGCAGGTCACTTGGACCAAGGATGCAACTATTAGTTCCAAAAACTACGACAGGGGGTGGGGAGGGGAGAGAGGGAGAGGGGGGAGAGAGAGAGGGAGAGGGGGAAAGAGAGAGAGGGGGAGGGAGGGAGGGGGAGGGAGGGAGGGAGGGAGGGAGGGAGGGACGGAGGAGAGAGAGAGAGAGAGAAGAGAGAGAGAGGGGGGGGGGGAGAGGGGGAGGGAGAGGGAGAGGGAGAGAGAGAGAGAGAGAGAGAGAGAGAGAGAGGGAGGGAGGGAGGGAGGGCAGGAGGGGAGGTGAGAGGGGGGGAAACGGAGGAAAATGATGCACCATAAAGGAATTATCTGAATGGGATGCAAATTGGAAGATGTGATGTACATGTACAGATGATTTATTCAAGAGAAAGAATTTCACAAACTGAACAAGTGAGTAACACACTGATCCACCTCTGGCCCTTACAAAAGCAGTTATTTGGCTTGGCAGCAATTAATAGAGTTGTTGGATGTCCTCCTAAAGGATACTATGCCAAATTCTGTCCAACTGGCATATTAGATCATCAAAAACCCGTGATGGTTGGCCAGTCCTGCCCATAATGCTTCAAACATTCTCAATTGGGGAGAGATTCGGTAACCTTGCTGGCCAAGGTTGGATTTGGCAAGCATGAAGACAAGCTGTGGAAACTCTCGCCGAATTGTAAGCTGAGGATGGCTTACCATGAATGGCAATAAAATGAGGTGTAGAATATCAACATATCACTGTGCTGTAAGGGTGCTGCAAATGACAACCACTTGCAGACATGCACAATGAAAAGACTTTCATTGTGACAGTCTTCTCACTGTGCTCATCTGCTACTCATCTTTACAGTGAGTAGCAATCTATCCTAATCCTTATATTGTTGTTATTACAACCTGGAGTTACCATCAACAGACAATTCACTACTTGTGAGCTGCAACACATTTTTCACTTGATATCTTAATCTGCCCCCCCCATGAACCATGGACCTTGCCGTTGGTGGGGAGGCTTGCGTGCCTCAGCGATACAGATAGCCGTACCGTAGGTGCAACCACAACGGAGGGGTATCTGTTGAGAGGCCAGACAAACGTGTGGTTCCTGAAGAGGGGCAGCAGCCTTTTCAGTAGTTGCAAGGGCAACAGTCTGGATGATTGACTGATCTGGCCTTGTAACAATAACCAAAACGGCCTTGCTGTGCTGGTACTGCGAACGGCTGAAAGCAAGGGGAAACTACAGCCGTAATTTTTCCCGAGGGCATGCAGCTTTACTGTATGGTTAAATGATGATGGCGTCCTCTTGGGTAAAATATTCCGGAGGTAAAATAGTCCCCCATTCGGATCTCCGGGCGGGGACTACTCAAGAGGATGTCGTTATCAGGAGAAAGAAAACTGGTGTTCTACGGATCGGAGCGTGGAATGTCAGATCCCTTAATCGGGCAGGTAGGTTAGAAAATTTAAAAAGGGAAATGGATAGGTTGAAGTTAGATATAGTGGGAATTAGTGAAGTTCGGTGGCAGGAGGAACAAGACTTCTGGTCAGGTGACTACAGGGTTATAAACACAAAATCAAATAGGGGAAATGCAGGAGTAGGTTTAATAATGAATAGGAAAATAGGAATGCGGGTAAGCTACTACAAACAGCATAGTGAACGCATTATTGTGGCCAAGATAGATACGAAGCCCACACCTACTACAGTAGTACAAGTTTATATGCCAACTAGCTCTGCAGATGACGAAGAAATTGAAGAAATGTATGATGAAATAAAAGAAATTATTCAGATTGTGAAGGGAGACGAAAATTTAATAGTCATGGGTGACTGGAATTCGAGTGTAGGAAAAGGGAGAGAAGGAAACATAGTAGGTGAATATGGATTGGGGGACAGAAATGAAAGAGGAAGCCGCCTGGTAGAATTTTGCACAGAGCACAACATAATCATAACTAACACTTGGTTTAAGAATCATGAAAGAAGGTTGTATACATGGAAGAACCCTGGAGATACTAAAAGGTATCAGATAGATTATATAATGGTAAGACAGAGATTTAGGAACCAGGTTTTAAATTGTAAGACATTTCCAGGGGCAGATGTGGACTCTGACCACAATCTATTGGTTATGACCTGTAGATTAAAACTGAAGAAACTGCAAAAAGCTGGGAATTTAAGGAGATGGGACCTGGATAAACTAAAAGAACCAGAGGTTGTACAGAGATTCAGGGAGAGCATAAGGGAGCAATTGACAGGAATGGGGGAAATAAATACAGTAGAAGAAGAATGGGTAGCTTTGAGGGATGAAGTAGTGAAGGCAGCAGAGGATCAAGTAGGTAAAAAGACGAGGGCTAGTAGAAATCCTTGGGTAACAGAAGAAATATTGAATTTAATTGATGAAAGGAGAAAATATAAAAATGCAGTAAGTGAAACAGGCAAAAAGGAATACAAACGTCTCAAAAATGAGATCGACAGGAAGTGCAAAATGGCTAAGCAGGGATGGCTAGAGGACAAATGTAAGGATGTAGAGGCCTATCTCACTAGGGGTAAGATAGATACCGCCTACAGGAAAATTAAAGAGACCTTTGGAGATAAGAGAACGACTTGTATGAATATCAAGAGCTCAGATGGAAACCCAGTGCTAAGCAAAGAAGGGAAAGCAGAAAGGTGGAAGGAGTATATAGAGGGTCTATACAAGGGCGATGTACTTGAGGACAATATTATGGAAATGGAAGAGGATGTAGATGAAGATGAAATGGGAGATACGATACTGCGTGAAGAGTTTGACAGAGCACTGAAAGACCTGAGTCGAAACAAGGCCCCCGGAGTAGACAATATTCCATTGGAACTACTGACGGCCGTGGGAGAGCCAGTCCTGACAAAACTCTACCATCTGGTGAGCAAGATGTATGAAACAGGCGAAATACCCTCAGACTTCAAGAAGAATATAATAATTCCAATCCCAAAGAAAGCAGGTGTTGACAGATGTGAAAATTACCGAACTATCAGCTTAATAAGTCACAGCTGCAAAATACTAACACGAATTCTTTACAGACGAATGGAAAAACTAGTAGAAGCCAACCTCGGGGAAGATCAGTTTGGATTCCGTAGAAATGTTGGAACACGTGAGGCAATACTGACCTTACGACTTATCTTAGAAGAAAGATTAAGGAAAGGCAAACCTACGTTTCTAGCATTTGTAGACTTAGAGAAAGCTTTTGACAATGTTGACTGGAATACTCTCTTTCAAATTCTAAAGGTGGCAGGGGTAAAATACAGGGAGCGAAAGGCTATTTACAATTTGTACAGAAACCAGATGGCAGTTGTAAGAGTCGAGGGACATGAAAGGGAAGCAGTGGTTGGGAAGGGAGTAAGACAGGGTTGTAGCCTCTCCCCGATGTTGTTCAATCTGTATATTGAGCAAGCAGTAAAGGAAACAAAAGAAAAATTCGGAGTAGGTATTAAAGTCCATGGAGAAGAAATAAAAACTTTGAGGTTCGCCGATGACATTGTAATTCTGTCAGAGACAGCAAAGGACTTGGAAGAGCAGTTGAATGGAATGGACAGTGTCTTGAAAGGAGGATATAAGATGAACATCAACAAAAGCAAAACAAGGATAATGGAATGTAGTCTAATTAAGTCGGGTGATGCTGAGGGAATTAGATTAGGAAATGAGGCACTTAAAGTAGTAAAGGAGTTTTGCTATTTGGGGAGCAAAATAACTGATGATGGTCGAAGTAGAGAGGATATAAAATGTAGACTGGCAATGGCAAGGAAAGCGTTTCTGAAGAAGAGAAATTTGTTAACATCCAGTATTGATTTAAGTGTCAGGAAGTCATTTCTGAAAGTATTCGTATGGAGTGTAGCCATGTATGGAAGTGAAACATGGACGATAAACAGTTTAGACAAGAAGAGAATAGAAGCTTTCGAAATGTGGTGCTACAGAAGGATGCTGAAGATTAGATGGGTAGATCATGTAACTAATGAGGAAGTATTGAATAGGATTGGGGAGAAGAGAAGTTTGTGGCACAACTTGACCAGAAGAAGGGATCGGTTGGTAGGGCATGTTCTGAGGCATCAAGGGATCACCAATTTAGTATTGGAGGGCAGCGTGGAGGGTAAAAATCGTAGAGGGAGACCACGAGATGAATACACTAAGCAGATTCAGAAGGATGTAGGTTGCAGTAGGTACTGGGAGATGAAAAAGCTTGCACAGGATAGAGTAGCATGGAGAGCTGCATCAAACCAGTCTCAGGACTGAAGACCACCACACACACATCTTAATCTGATGGTAAATGACAGCATCATCTGTAAACAGTCTATGAGGATTGCTCAGATTTTATCCTAAATCACTTGTATAAAGAACAGCAGAGGCCTATAACACTTTCTTTGGAATGCCAGATAGCACTTCAGTTTTACTAGATCACTTTCCATCAGTTATTAAAAACTATGACCTCTCTGGCAGGTAACTGATTACAACTCACTTGTAAGGATCAGTGTCAAAAGAATTTTAGAAATCTAGAAAATGGAATCAACTTGTGACCTGTCAATAGTACTCAATACTTTGTGTGAATTAAGAGCCAGTTGTATTTCACAAGAATGATATTTTCTGAATGTGAGCTGATTATGTGTCATAAGATAGTTTTCTACGAGGCATTTCAATGTTCAAACACAGTACATGTCCCAAAATCCTACTAGAAATCTATGTCAATGATATAGGTTCCTTCTGTTTCCTTTCTTGTATATTGCTGTGACTTGTGCAGCTTACCAGACTTTAGGTACAGATCTTACATCGAGCAAGCAGTTGTATATGACTGTTAAAAATTAGGCTATTTCATCAGCATATTACGAAAGAAACCTAACTGGTATACTGCCAGGATGGTAAGACTCGTCTTAAATTGATTTATGTTGCTTTGACTCTCTCTTAGAAATGCGTCAAGCAAACTTTTATCTGATGTTCTGAGTAGATAAATTTTACATTTATGTTTGGTGGATTTGGATAATATGGTACACAGTCTCGCTGCAATGACCTTGTGGTCACTGGTGCTATTTATTTGCTCAGGATTCTTCGTCACTAAGAGGTCTAATATGTTACTGCAATCACTGATACTTTTGTGTGGACTCCTGAACTAATTGCACAAAATAATTTTTGGAGAATGCATTTCTACATCAATGATTACAACGTGTAAGCAATCTTGTGGTGTGTAGTGGAGAGTACATCTAGTATCACTAGCTGTTTCCCCCTTCCTGTTCCATTTCCAAATGGCATTTTGGAACGACAACTGTCGGTAAATCTCTGTATTAGACCTAATTTCTCAGAATATCTTATCGTGGTAATTTTGCAAGATGCATGTGGGAGAAAGCGAAACATAGATTGCCTCTTCTCAGAATGTACTCTTCAGGATTTCAATAGTATACCTTTCTGTGAAACACAATCCTTTCTTCTACCATTTTCCACTGGACATTGTTGAGCATCTGTGTAATGTTCTTGCAGCAACCAAACAATCATTCAACAATTAGTTGTCATCAGTTCTGTTAATTCATCCTGGTAAGAGTCCCAGACTAACGAACAAGACTCAAACAATGATCGAACCCAAGTGTTTTGTAAGCCATCACCTTTGTGAATGAATTATATCTCCTCAAGATTCATCGTACGAATCTCCAACTCACATCTGCTTTTCCTTACATTTGTTTTACATGGCTGTTGCACTTTGGGTCACTCTGGATCGTTAGCCCTAAGTATTTTACGGAAGTTATTGTTTCAGGTGATTTTTCACAAACAGTGTAATCCCACAGTAGTGGATTTCTTCACCCATTTATGCATAGCAAGTTAAAAACTTTGAGGTTCATCGATGACATTCTAATTCTGTCAGAGACAGCAAAGGACCTGGAAGAGCAGCTGAACAGAATGGACATGGTCTTGAAAGGATATAAGATGAACATCAACAAAAGCAAAACAAGAATAATGGAATGTAGTTGAATTAAATCTGGTGATGCTGTGGGAATTAGATTAGGAAATGAGACGCTTAAAGTAGTAAATGAGTATTGCTATTTGGGGAGCAAAATAACTGATGATGGTCGAAGTAGAGAGGATATAAAATGTAGACTGGCAATGGTAAGGAAAGCGTTTCTGAAGAAGAGAAATTTGTTAACATCGAGCATAGATTTAAGTGTCAGGAAGTCGTTTCTGAAAATATTTGTATGGAGTGTAGCCGTGTATGGAAGTGAAACATGGACAGTAAATAGTTCAGACAAGAAGAGAATAGAAGCTTTCAAAATGTGGTGCTACAGAAGAATGCTGAAGATTAGATGGGTAGATCACATAACTAATGAGGAGGTATCGAATAGAATTGGAGAGAAGAGAAATTTGAGGCACAACTTGACTAGAAGAAGGGATCAGTTGGTAGGGCATATTCTGAGGCATCAAGGGATCACCAATTTAATATTGGAGGGCAGCGTTGAGGGTAAAAATCGCAGAGGGAGACCACGAGATGAATACACTAAACAGATTCAGAAGGATGTAGGTTGCAGTAGGTACTGGGAGATGAAGAACCTTGCACAGGATAGAGTAGCATGGAGAGCTGCATCAAACCAGTCTCTGGACTGAAGACCACCACCACAACAACAACAACAAGTTAAATTTATTTATGTTCTGGATAAATTGCTAGTCCTTTGACGAACTGTCAATCCTCTGAATGTCTTCCAGCAATCTGCTAACATCCTCTGGCACTGCTTCCTTCTTACAGACAACCGTGTCACCTGTGAAATGCTGTATGGAGCTTTCGACATTGTCCACTATGGCGACCAAATGGCCTTCTTGAAGCCAACACTCCCCCACTGCGGAATCTGTGTACCCATCTGTCTGCACCCAGAGTGATCCTCATGTTCAAAAATTTCTTAATATTTGTGTAGCAACACACTATCTTGAAGCACTCCTGAAGTAATCTTTATATCTGTCAGTTTCATTTCATTAATAAAAATGAGATCGACAGGAAGTGCAAAATGGCTAAGCAGGGATGGCTAGAGGACAAATGTAAGGATGTAGAGGCTTATCTCACTACGGGTAAGATAGATACAGCCTACAGGAAAATCAGAGAGACCTTTGGAGAAAAGAGAACCACTTGTATGAGCACTGAAAGACCTGAGTCGAAACAAGGCCCCGGGAGTAGACAACATTCCATTAGAACTACTGACAGCCTTGGGAGAGCCAGTCCTGACAAAACTCTACCATCTGGTGAGCAAGATGTATGAGACAGACGAAATTCTCTCACACTTCAAGAAGAATGTAATAATTCCAATCCCAAAGACAGCAGGTGAATGACAGATGTGAAAATTACCGAACAATCAGTTTAATAAGTCACAGCTGCAAAATACTAACGCAAATTCTTTACAGACGAATGGAAAAACTAGTAGAAGCCGACCTCGGGGAAGATCAGTTTGGATTCCGTAGAAATATTGGAACACATGAGGCAATACTGACCCTACGACTTATTTTAGAAGCTAGATTAAGGAAAGGCAAACCTACATTTCTAGCATTTGTAGACTTAGAGAAAGATTTTGACAATGTTGACTGGAATACTCTCTTTCCAATTCTGAAGGTGGCAGGGGTAAAATACAGGGAGTGAAAAGCTATTTACCATTTGTACAGAAACCAGATGGCAGTTATAAGAGTCGAGGGACATGAAAGGGAAGCAGTGGTTGGGAAGGGAGTGAGACAGGGTTGTAGCCTTTCCCCGATGTAATTCAACCTGTATATTGAGCAAGCAGTGAAGGAAACAAAAAGAAAAATTCGGAGTAGGTATTAAAATCCATGGAGAAGAAATATAAACTTTGAGGTTTGCTGATGACATTGTAATTCTGTCAGAGACAGCAAAGGACTTGGAAGAGCAGTTGAACGGAATGGATAGTGTCTTGAAGGGAGGATATAAGATGAACATCAAAACAAAAGCAAAACGAGGATAATGGAATGTAGTCGAAATAAGTTGGGTGATGCTGAGGGAATTAGATTAGGAAATGAAACACTTCAAGTAGTAAAGGAGTTTTGCTATTTGGAGAGCAAAATAACTGATGACGGTCGAAGTAGAGGGGATATAAAATGTAGACTGGCAATGGCAAGGAAAGCGTTTCTGAAGAAGAGAAATTTGTTAACATTGAGTATTGATTTAAGTGTCAGGAATTCGTTTCTGAAAGTACTTGTATGGAATGTAGCCATGTATGGATGTGAAACATGGACGATAAATAGTTTGGACAAGAAAAGAATAGAAGCTTTCGAAATGTGGTGCTACAGAAAATGCTGGAGGTTAGATGGGTAGATCACATAACTAATGAGGAGGTACTGAATAGGATTGGGGAGAAGAGAAGTTTGTGGCACAACTCGACTAGAAGAAGGGATCGGTTGGTAGGACATTTTCTGAGGCACCAAGGGATCACCCATTTAGTATTGGAGGGCAGTGTGGAGGGTAAAAATTGTAGAGGGAGACCAAGAGATGAATACACTAAGCAGATTCAGAAGGATGTAGGTTGCAGTAGGTACTGGGAGATGAAGAAGCTTGCACAGGATAGAGTAGCATGGAGAGCTGCATCAAACCAGTCTCAGGACTGAAGACCACAACAACAACAACAACAACAATTATACGCTGAGTTCTATTGCAATAAAATCCTGAATTCAGTCACAAATCTGATCTCATTCTTCTTTTCTTCTTTTTTCAGCTCAAAATGGTACCAAATGCTTTCATGAAGTCAAGGAACATGGCATCAACGTGGGTGCACTTGATCTCATGCACAAACGCAATGAGCTCAGTTTTGTGAGATTAAATCACAGTGGTTCTTTCCCATCTCTTAAAACCTTGTTCAGCACATACCTGTCTATGTCATAATGAAGAATACTTCGGAATTTTATTCATTTGTGCTCGACATCTTTGCTCTCAGAGTTGAATTTTTTATGTTGGCTACTCAAATACTTTGAAACTTGTATCCTATCATTCTTGCTAAACAAAAACAATTTCTTATCTTTCTCAACATTCCTTGTAATACTCAGAGTCGCTGATGCTATCAGAGCCTTATGATCACTGATGCCACCTTCTACATTAACTGATTAGAAAAGTTTAGGTCTCTTTGTGGCTAGGAGGTCTAAGATGTTACCTGAAAAGTAGGTTCTCTAACTAATTGCTTGAAGTAATTTTCATACCAGACATTCACAATAATATCATGCGAACTATTATCTCTGGCACCAGTTTTGATTGCACAACTGTCTCATTAGCTGGCACACTGAAGTCCCCCCTACTAAAACAGCAAGGTTAGTAATCAGGAAACTCACTCACAAAATTCTGCAAGTTCTTTCTGAAGTGCTCTGCTACTATGTCTCCTGACAGAGGTGGTCTATAGAAGCAACTGATTACCACATCTGGTCCACCTCTGACACCTAACTACACCCAGATTTTGGTATTTCACAAATTCCGATGATGTTTTATGCCTACCACCACCTTAGAATATGTATTTTCGTCAACATAGCAGGGGCAGATCAAAGTCAGCACCAACTATAATTGTATGGGATGAGTATCTATTTGAAATAAGACTCAACAATGTGGGAAAAGACTGAGTGTTACTTACTATTAAGAAGACATGTCAAGTTGCAGACAGGCAAAATTAAGAGGCACTCACATATAGCTTCCGACCACACACACACACACACACACACACACACAATTGCCAACTCCAGAATCTCAGGTCAAGTTGCTGGAGTTAGCAGTAGCGCGCGCGCGTGTGTGTGTGTGTGTGTGTGTGTGTGTGTGTGTGTGTGTGTGTGTGTGTGCGTGCGTGTGTGTCTTTTATTGACGAAGGCTGTGGCTGGAAGCTATATGTGAGAGTCTTTTAAGTGTGCCTGTCTGCAAGTTGACGTGTCTTCTTTATGGTTAGTAGCAATCTGTCTTTTCCTACAGTGTTGATATTCCTACCTGAGGTTTCCATTGTTTGAAATAAGCCTCAAACTGTCATTGACCCTTTCAGCAATTACATCACCTGAATTCAGGGGTTAGTAAAAGTAACCAATTATTAATTTATTTCCGTTGTCAAGTATAACCTACACCCACACTAGCTCATGTGAAAGATCTACTTCCATTATATGATGAACCACTCCTAACAGTGACAGACACACCACTACCAACTAAATTTTGTCTATCCTTTGTGTACACCATTAGGTCCTTGGTAAAAAGTTTAGCTGAACTTATCTAAGGTTCTTAGACAGATTTCAGTACCTACAAAAATTTCTACTTTAGAGCTTTCTAAGAGCACTTGGAGTGATTTGGACTTTCCCAAGGCAGCTACAATAATTTACAAATATAGTAATGATGTTTTCTAGGTTTACTCTAGTCCTGTGTTTGACCTGCTTCCTTCAAACGTGTACCCTTGGATGAAGTTCTCCAAGACACACTAACCTGAAAACCGTGTGCTCCATTACATCCAGCCCCTACTATACTCTCTACGTAGCTGCCTCCCACGTATAATGGTCCTCTGATCTCTTAAGCAGATCATGTCACCCCTACACTCTATGATCCAAGTCAAGTAATCTAGAGTTTACACAGCCACAGAGCTGCTTGAGTCTCTGATTCAGACACTCCACTCAGCTCTGTACCAAAGACCTGGAGAATCAGTCTTGTCAATTATGCAAAAATACACTTCAGCATTACAGTTTTTTCTGATGTGTTAACTGTTCTCGTGATATGCCAAAAGTACCTTAATTTTGTCTGGATTATTTTGGCCTCCAAAGATATTTTTTTGTTTTATTTTTCCATTACTATTTTATTTTTCACTTTTTCAGCCCACAACATGCTCAAAATCTCTTTCCAAACACACTATTCAAAAGACTACCTAGCATAAATTTATCTAAAAAACAATCAAAGCATATCTCTTAAATAATGAATGCTGAAAGAACAAAATGTGATTGCAGGTGAATAATACTAATGTCTCATATATTTTCCGAGTTCAACATGACTGGATGTTGACTCTGTTACTCAGCACGGCCTTGGTCCTAAGGTTATTGGTAAGTGTGTATGATATGTGCAGTGAAAAGTGTGGAGAGACTGAAGGAACATGTTATTAAGCTATGTTGTTCGTAGTATGCACAAAAGTAAGACAATTGTTGTGTTAGGTGTAAATGAATGATGTAGTGCATGTGGTGAGACATTGCCCTCACTTTCAGGAGACTGCAGGCTCACACACTGTCTGGCCCTCCTGGTTTAGGTTTTTGCAATTCACACCATGCAGATGTCAGCGTCACCCTTTAATAATCAGTGACACACTATCTGTCCTCCCATAATTAAATATGAGTAAACATATCCATATGTCTGTATATATGATTTATGTCTCCCTCAAAATAAGATGAATGATCGATCCTACATCATCACAAAAATTATCACTGGATGAATAAATTATTAATACTAGTGAAATGTTGCATGGCAATCAAAGATGTTAATGAATAAAGCTTAATTCTCAGTCAAGTACACAAACCTGTTTGTCAAAAGAGAACTGGTACACCAGGGAAGTAAATCCAGTGACATTGGGATTTCCATTGACAAGCCATAAGTCGTATTCCAGTTCAGCTTCTTCTGGAAAGTGATGCCAGGTACAAGTTGTCAAATTACGATAGCATGCAACTAGACTGATGTACCAAAATCTGAAAACAAAAACATGTAAATCTTTAATGTAATCAATTAACAAATTTCCAACAGTTTTGTAATATCTACATCTATAAACGTACTTGTCAAGTGCATCCCCATCAACCTGAGTCTGAGTGAGCAGGCCCTTCTTTCTAATCTTTCTTCCCAACTTAAGCCTCTCCCTTTCCCTTAGCAAGAAAATAATAGTTCTAAAAGGAAGGGATGGGTTTTTACAATTTTAAATACATCTACTAATATATGAAAATATATAAATTTTAAAAAAATTGCAAAAACCAACAAATCATATTATACGAATCATCAGCTACACCAGATGTGTATGAGTCTAGCACGCAATACAATCTGAGCTAGTCCAATCCCCTCCCTGAAACACTGCATCGCTGCTCCACCAGGTCCACACTGCAGTGCCGTCTCCACCAGATCAAGTAAGTAACGTGTTCCGAGCAAAATCAAATGATCATTAGGATGTGAACATACACAAACTAAATGATGTATTGTGAACAAAATACAAATATGAAACATAAAGGTGAAACATACAAACAAAAACACACACACTATCAATGCAACATACGAGGGTAAGTCATAAAGTTTCAAGTGTGACCTCAAAAAATAATATTACATAATTAATTTTGGTTTGGTTATTGGTTTGTAGATAAATGCCTGCACTTATGGCACACAATGAAATCCCCATACTACAGTAGCACAGCATGTCATTAGAGAAACCAAAACAAAATGACACATCCTGTTACTAAAGTGCAGTGTCATGCTACATAGGCTACGTAGGTATGATTGGTTGCTCAAGCAAACCCCAAAATTTGAGTGAGTATGCACAGCGGTCCTCACTGAAAACTGCAGTATTATTTTTTCTTTACATTACTTTTAAAATTGACTTGCTCACCACATTGATGGGTAGCTGGTTTTTGTAATACAGCACTGTAAAAAGGTTATTTTAAAACAAATGGCTAACTGAATTTGTAGGAATTAAAATCCACATTGACATATAGCGTATCAGTGAAGTGACCATTTTCTAAAAAAAAAAATCAAATATTAAGGGAATGCCACTTTTTAAATCAATAACATAAACTGAAGGCGGTAACCTTTAATTATTATTTCCTTCACTTTCTCAGACGTTAAGTTCGGTTAAAAATGGAGTGACGCGGACCTTGATCAAGCGTCACTTCCTTTTAACTGTATGGTGTGTGTTATATTGCATTTAGGAACTTTCGGGTAATTGAACATGTATCAATAATTACGGATTTCTGTAGTTGTATATATATGTTTGGATGTAGCTGTATTGCATTGATGTACTGGTGGATATTGTGTGGTATGACTCCTGTAGTTGACAGTATAATTGGTATGATGTCAACTTTATCCTGATGCCACATGTCTTTGACTTCCTCAGCCAGTTGGGTGTATTTTTCAATTTTTTCTCCTGTTTTCTTTTGTATATTTGTTGTATTGGGTATGGATATTTCGATTAGTTGTGTTAATTTCTTCTTTTTATTGGTGAGTATGATGTCAGGTTTGTTATGTGGCGTTGTTTTATCTGTTATAACGGTTCTATTCCAGTATAATTTGTATTCATCATTCTCCAGTACATTTTGTGGTGTATACTTGTATGTAGGAACGTGTTGTTTTAAAAGTTTATGTTGTAAGGCAAGCTGTTGATGTATTATTTTTGCGACATTGTCATGTCTTCTGGGGTATTCTGTATTTGCTAGTATTGTACATCCGCTTGTGATGTGATCTACTGTTTCTATTTGTTGTTTACAAAGTCTGCATTTATCCGTTGTGCTATTGGGATCTTTAATAATATGCTTGCTGTAATACCTGGTGTTTATTGTTTGATCCTGTATTGCAATCATGAATCCTTCTGTCTCACTGTATATATTGCCTTTTCTTAGCCATGTGTTGGATGCGTCTTGATCGATGTGTGGCTGAGTTAGATGATACGGGTGCTTGCCATGAAGTGTTTTCTTTTTCCAATTTACTTTCTTCGTATCTGTTGATGTTATGTGATCTAAAGGGTTGTAGAAGTGGTTATGAAATTGCAGTGGTGTAGCCGATGTATTTATATGAGTGATTGCCTTGTGTATTTTGCTAGTTTCTGCTTGTTCTAGAAAGAATTTTCTTAAATTGTCTACCTGTCCATAATGTAGGTTTTTTATGTCGATAAATCCCCTTCCTCCTTCCTTTCTGCTTAATGTGAATCTTTCTGTTGCTGAATGTATGTGATGTATTCTATATTTGTGGCATTGTGATCGTGTAAGTGTATTGAGTGCTTCTAGGTCTGTGTTACTCCATTTCACTACTCCAAATGAGTAGGTCAATATTGGTATGGCATAAGTATTTATAGCTTTTGTCTTGTTTCTTGCTGTCAATTCTGTTTTCAGTATTTTTGTTAGTCTTTGTCTATATTTTTCTTTTAGTTCTTCTTTAATATTTGTATTATCTATTCCTATTTTTTGCCTGTATCCTAGATATTTATAGGCATCCGTTTTTTCCATCGCTTCTATGCAGTCGCTGTGGTTATCCAATATGTAATCTTCTTGTTTAGTGTGTTTTCCCTTGACTATGCTATTTTTCTTACATTTGTCTGTTCCAAAAGCCATACTTACATCATTGCTGAATCCTTCTGTTATCTTTAGTAATTGGTTGAGTTGTTGATTTGTTGCTGCCAGTAGTTTTAGATCATCCATGTATAGCAAATGTGTGATTTTGTGCGGGTATGTTCCAGTAATATTGTATCCATAATTTGTATTATTTAGCATGTTGGATAGTGGGTTTAGAGCAAGGCAGAAACAGAAAGGACTTAATGAGTCTCCTTGGTATATTCCACGCTTAATCTGTATTAGCTGTGATGTGATATTATTTGAATTTGTTTGGATATTAAGTGTGGTTTTCCAATTTTTCATTACTATGTTTAGGAACTGTATCAATTTAGGATCTACTTTGTATATTTCCAATATTTGTAGTAACCATGAGTGGGGTACACTATCAAAAGCTTTTTGGTAATCAATGTATGCGTAGTGTAGCGACCTTTGTTTAGTTTTAGCTTGATATGTCACCTCTGCATCTATTATCAGTTGCTCTTTACATCCTCGTGCTCCTTTGCAACAGCCTTTTTGTTCTTCATTTATAATTTTGTTCTGTGTTGTATGTGTCATTAATTTCTGTTTAATGACTGAAGTTAATATTTTGTATATTGTTGGTAGGCATGTTATGGGGCGATATTTAGCTGGGTTCGCTGTGTCTGCTTGATCTTTAGGTTTCAGATATGTTATTCCGTGTGTAAGTGTATCAGGGAATGTGTATGGGTCTGCAATGTAACTGTTAAATAATTTAGTTAGATGTGAATGTGTTGAGGTGAACTTCTTTAGCCAGAAATTTGCTATTTTATCATTTCCAAGGGCTTTCCAATTGTGAGTAGAATTAATTGCTTGGGTGACTTCATGTTGCAAAATTATCACTTCAGGCATTTGTGGTATCATCTTGTATGTGTCTGTTTCTGCTTGTATCCATCGTGCATGCCTGTTATGTTGTACCGGGTTTGACCATATGTTGCTCCAGAAGTGTTCCATGTCTGTTATGTTTGGTGGATTATTTATTTTAATGTGTGTGTTATCTATTGTCTGGTAAAATTTCTTTTGGTTTGTGTTGAATGTTTGGTTTTGTTTCCTTCTATTTTCACTTTTTTTGTATCTTCTGAGTCGTTTGGCTAATGCTTGTAATTTCTGCTTCTTTTCGTCTAATTGCTCTGTCGCTTCTTGTTGTGAGATTTTACCTAACCTTTTTCGTTTTTTTTCCGAGATTTCATTTCTTATAAATTGTGTTAGCTGTCCGATGTCTTTTCTCAGTTTTTCTATTTTGATCTGTAGCCTGTGTTGCCATGCTGGTTTTGTGGGTTTCTTCTGTGTGTTGGTTGGTTCTGATCTCTGCCTAGTGTGTATATTTAGCGTAGTGAGTGCTCCTATATAAACCAGTAGTTGTAACTCTTCCATAGTTGTGTTTTCATTTATTTTGTTGTGTATGATTGTGTTGATAGTTTTTATTGTTGTTTCGACTTGTGGGTTATTTGGTGGTCTATGCAAGAATGGTCTAATGTCTGTATTATTATTATTATTATTATTATTATTATTATTGTATTAAATAACTAGAAATGAAGCCAGTTGAGTATGCTATGATGAGAACATTTATACTGTGAAGTATGAATTTAAATAGCAGTTTCTTTTAATATAACCTTTTGATACAGCCACATATGTTACTAGTGAGCCAACATACCTGCTGTGAAGAGTGCCCCATCTCTCCTAGCTAAAACATTCAGTAAATGGACAGTACTTAAAACAACTTAGCAAAGTTCTTTGTGGTTGAATTTGCGGCTCTGCAACAATCACGAAACACAACAGACAGTGAGAGATTTTTTTTACCCTTGAGAATCCTGTTGGATGTACTGTAACTTATCCTGAATTTGAATTTCCAGACTTCAACAAGTGAACAAACAACGAAGTAGTCCGAAGTCAGAATGTGCACACCACTAAACGTTAGTTTGTGATCTACTTGAAATGTGTCATCTGTGCTTGGAATTATATTGTGTCTTCGTGCCTTGCATGTCAAAATCGTTAAAATGGATGAGTATATAGTGAAATACAAAAGGACTTCAACTGGTAATTGTGATGGTGATATCGAGTCGACAGCACGTGGCAGTAGAAGTGATCCATCCTTGGCAGCTTGTGACAATGAAATCCCTGTTACTATTTCTGGTAATTTCACAAAAAATGATAGTGGTACTGAAAGTGGCAGCCATTGGGGCAGGACTTCACAAAAACGCTGGATAAAAACATCTACATGGATTCAGTACAACGAAAAATATGGCAGAGTTTATTGTTTTTTGTAGAGGTCTATGTGTGAAAACAAGAGATTGCCTCTGAAACTGCGAACAAAGATTCCTATAATGCATTCATTAAGTACGGCTTTAAGAACTGTCCCGTTGCTCTAAAACAAAACTTAATGCAGTACTTCAAAAAGTTTCATTGAATTTCTGCCTTGCTTGTCATTCCGTAGATGCTGTTTTGTAGGAGTCAGAAATACAGATACTTTAGGAAGATGCTAAATAAAAATGTGATGCATTGCAATTAAGGGGGGTAGGATGTTAAACGGGCCGACTTGGAGCAGGAGAGGCACCACAGGACATTTTAATTTCCACTGTCTATACTTTTACAAATAAATTCATAAAACTTTGTCAGCATGACCAGGAAGGATTCAGAATTCACATTCATAGCAGTGGAAGTTCGAAAACATAACGAAGTAATTTTTTTTACATGTGAAATTTCATCATTTTTTTCACTTACTAGTGGCAGCATTTGTTGCTATAGGTACACTTTTCTTCATAAGTAAGAGAGATGGTTCAATGAATTTTGCACAACATACAAACCATACTTAAGGTGTATGAAACTCTAAAATTTTCCAAATCTATTAAAAACTGTGGTAAAAATTGAGGTAATTAACTACAAAATTTGTGTTTTTTCTAACCATGAAGTTTAAAATACAACAGATCATTCGTTTTTTCATAAATTAAATAAATTCTAGAGTTTAATACACCTGTAAGTATGGTATGTATGCTGTGCAAAATTCATCGAAGAATCTCTCTAACTTATGAAGAAAAGTGTACCTATAGCAACAAATGCAGCCATTAGTAAGTGAAAAAATTATGAAATTTCACACATTAAAAAAATTATTTTGTTATGTTTTCGAGCTTTCACCTCAATGAGTGTGAATCCTGAATCCTTCCTGGTGAAGCTGACAAAGTTTTATGAATTTATTTGTAAAAGTATAGACAGTGGAAATTAAAATGTCCTGTGATGCTCTCCTGCTCCAAGTCGGCCCGTTTGACATCCTACCCCCCTTAAGTCTCCCCACTGTTTCACACCCTAGAAAATTCCCATTAAAATTGGGAGGTAGTGACAAGCATAATTCGTGAGATATTTAAGTAAAGTTGCTTATTTTATACCACCAAAAGTACCTGCATTTAAACAGTTGCCATCGCTTCCACACCAAAAAAATCCCTTCCCCTAAAGCACAGCCACCCAGGGATGGCGTAATTAAAGTGATGGCTACTCTCTTGCCCAGAACCATAAAGGCTTTCACAGACAGGTACTGTCCCCCGCACATAGCCTGAAAACAGATTTCCCATGCCACATCCCCACACACCTCAAATCCTTCTACCACCCCCAAGAACTAGTTACAGAGGAATTACCCCCCCCCCCCCCCCCCATTACCCAATACTCCCCTGGACTGGAACAACTGACCCATATCCTTCATTAGGGCTTTGATTACCTATCGTCATGCCTTGATATGTGAGACAACCTGTCCAAGATCCTTCCCACCAGGCTTATCCTACACCATCAGAGGTGAGGCCATGGGCATTTTGTCTCCATTCACAGATAATTTAAACATTCCTGTAATCCTCCTGGCCTCAACCTTTATTACCCATTGACCTCACCTACCTAACGCCTTCCCTGTTCCCATTCCAGCACTACACAGCCCTCTATTCTACCAACACACCAAGTCTTTTTACTTCTCTCCTTTTCCGCTATCCCTCCCCCCATCCACCGTATAGCCTCCCGACTACACCTACCTGACCTACCATCTCTCCACCTCGTCCTTGCATGCTCCCACAAGCAGCACTTTATCATCCCCCACCCCTACCCTGTTATGCCTCTCCCTCCCTGTCCCAGCTCTCTCCTTACTCCCATCACTCAGTAGCCTCTCTCACCATGTGCTGTTGCTCGCAGGCTGGCTTCAGCTGCCAGAGATTGTGGCTACATGTGCGTGAGTTGTGTGTGTGTGTGTGTGTGTGTGTGTGTGTGTGTGTGTGTGTGTGCGCGTGTGTGTGTGTGTGTGTGTGTGTGTGTGTGTGTGTGTGTGTGTGTGTGTGTGTTTGTTTTGTCTATTTTCAACAAAGGCTTGTTTGCTGAAAGCTCACTTTCAGACAGTCTTTTTGTTGTGCCTATTGGCGACTCGGCATCTCCGTTATATGGTGAGTAGCAACTATACTTTTCATAATAATGTTACATTCCACCATGGATTTCCCATTTTTTGATTTTGCCTCATGGCTTTTCTTCCCTCCCGTAACCCTGTGCCGTTTTCATCTGTTATTCTAATACATTACTATACTCAGTGTTTATCCATCTTTCTCCTCTTTCCTGTGTTTCTCTTGTCACCTTTAAAACTGCACTCCACACTCTACTTACGAACAACATTGTATCAAATGTCTCGGCCACGCACAACAGATGGCTACAAGACCATACTGATTGTTGGTGCAGCATCTCATGTCCCATGTTAGTCCCACCGATATCATTAATCCATACCTTCTAATTGATCATTCTTCCTGCGTCACTCTCACTTATTTTTGTGTGTTATTGCCCATGTCTTTCCTGTGTCACACTAACTAGTATCTCATCCAACCAACCCCTTCTCCATTCGTCACTCCTTTTCCTCTCTATTCTTGTTTGCACTTATTAACTTCACCTCTTCTAATCACATCTGCAATACCTCTTTTTCACACTTATCTGCCCACAGACATGCAGCCCACATTACAATCTTTTTATTTAATTTTTCTTCAATCCCATTGTGTCTTCATGCCAATTTCAGTTGCTTTTCACCTTTCACTATCGGCCTACTCCATAAGATTTCATCTTGTTTCCCCTTACTTCATCCTTTTTGTGATTTTTTCCTCTTGGTTGGGTGTATTTTTGTGCATTTTGTTTGATGTAGTTCTACATTACATGCACATTTTTATGCATTTTTGGCCACCATCATGGATCCCTGCTCCTTCCATCTGCATCAATACAGAAGTTTCCTTATCTATGGCCAGAACGCACTCCCGTATACTGTTCCTGTGTTGTTTCTTGGCTCATGGAATCCCCCAAAATGGCCTTACCAACAAATTACCCCTCTCTTGCTGTCACACTTCCTTCCACAATGAACTCTGTCTGTTCAGATTCGGCTAATTCTGGACCCTCACTAACAAAGTCCTACAAAACCATATCAATCAGGCACAAACCTCCTTGCAATATCTTCTCTCCATCCATAAAATTCCTCTGCTATGCAATCCCGAATGCCTGGACCCCATAACTCACACAAACTCTTGCCCTCCAGGAACTAGGCCACCTCAAAAAACTCTCCGCCATGTTCGCTTCTTGCTCCTGCATTGGACTTCCACAATCAACCACCTCTACAACAACCTCAACACCTCCCCCATGTCCCCTCATAGTTGACAAACAATGTCTCGCAGATCTACTACATTTGCCCCACCCTCCAAAACTCCCTACCACCACCACACAGAATCCAGAACCTAAAGGGACCAAAAACAAAGTCATGAACCTTTCTTCCAAATGCCTTAGCCTCACAGAAGTATCAGTCCTTTGCAAAGGCCTCAATTTTTGACCCACTCCCAAATTCAATCACGCAGGACCTATATAAAATGTTCTCTCCTTCTCCCTGACCCTACAGTGGAGACACTTTTTCGCCACCTACTCTACCAATAAGACTCAACCAACGACCAACTCAGTCCACTTCTCCATCTAACAGTGATCCACCCCCACTGCCCCCAAATCACCCCTGTTAATTTTCCCCAAATCCCTCAACATGCAAACTAACCTTACATCTGCAGAAAGAACAGCAATCTACCACCTAAAAACGGATCCCAACCTTATAATCCTACCTGCTGACAAAGAGTCCACCACTGTTGTTCTGAACTGCAGGGATTACCTGGCAAAAGGACTCTGCCAGCTGCCAGATTCATCCACCAACTAACCCTGCTACACTGACCCTATACCAGATACCTATACCAGATATCCAGCAGGATGTCCAGTGTCTCCTCATCCCTACCACTCCCTGCACTCCTACCTTCTACATGCCTCCTAAAGTCCATAAAACCAACAAACCAGGATGCACCATTGTGGCCAATTACTATGCTCCCACTGAGAGAATCTTTACTCTCATAGACTGACACTTTTATCCTATTACCAACAATCTACCCTCTTATATAAAAGATACCAACCATTTCCTCCACCGACTCTCCACAGTTCATGTTCCTTTACCACATGGTGCCCTGCTTATCACTACTGATGCCACCTCCCTTTACACTAACATCCCTAATGCCCATAGCCTTACCCCTATTGAACACTACCATTCCCAATGCCCAATGGATTCCAAACCAACAAGCTCCTTCCTAGTTGCCACAACCAACTATATCCTCACCCACAATTACTTCTCCTTTGAAGGCATTACCTACAAACAAATCTGGGGTATGGCAACAGGCATCCACATGGCACCATCCTATGCCAACCTATTCATGGACCATCTAGAGGAATCCTTGCTAAACACCCAGAACCCCAAATCCCTCACCTGGTTCAGATTGACTGATGACATCTTCATGATCTGGATCAACCCAACAAACCACCTTCCTCAACGTTGAACTCCACCTCAAAGATGGCTCCATCAGTACCTCTTATCTATATCACACCTACCAACCACCAATAATACCTCCACTTTGGCAGCTACCACCCATTCCATACCAAGGAGTCCCCTTCATGTAGCCTATCCACCTGCGGCCATCGCATCTGTAGTGATGAGCAGTCCCACTCGAAATATACCAAGGTTCTCACTGGGGCCTTCACAGACCGTAATTATCCTCCCAACTTTGAACAAAAACAGATCTTCCGTGCCTTATCTTTCCAGTCACTCACAACCTTCCAAAGTCACACTGTCTGGCCACAGTGGAGCATTCCCCTCAAGACACAGTACCACCCAAGGCTGGAGCAATTGAATTACATTCTCTGCCAGGGTTTTGATTACCTCTCATCGTGCCCTGAAATGAAAAGTATCCTTCCCACTATACTTCCCACCCCTCCCACAGAGGTATTCTACCGCCCACAGAACCTACAAAATATCCTCACCTATCCCTACACAACCTCTGCTCCCACACCTATTGTCTCATGACTAATATCCCTGTAATACAGCTAGAAACAAGTCCTGTCCCATACATCCGCCCACCACCACCTACTCCAGTCTAGTCACAAACATCACGTATTTCATCAAATGCAGGTATACCTGTGAAACCAGTCATGTGATCTACAAGCTAAGCTGCAACCACTGTTCTGCATTTTACGTGGGCATGACAATCAACATGCTGTCTGTATGCGTGAATGTCCACTGTCAAACTATGGCCAAGCTGAGCCTGTTGCTGAGCATGTCACCCAACAAGATGTTCTTCATTTCAGTGACTGCTTCACAGCCTGTGGCATCTGGATCTTTCTCATCAACACAAGCATTTCTGAACTGCACAGGTGGGAACACTCTCTGGAATATATCCTATGTTTCTGTGACCCTCCTGGCCTCAACCTTCGTTAGACATTGTCCTTACCCATCCAGCCCCTTCCCTGTTTTCCAGCACTACACTTGCCCTCTATTCCACCAATCCACCCAGTTGTTTTACTTCTCTCCTTTTCCGTCACCCCACCATCTGTCTGACCTCCCAACTGCACCTAGCTCCCCTGCCCTCTCTCCACCTTGTCTCTGCACACTCCCACAAGCAGCAGTTTATCATCCCCCACCCCTATCCTGCTATCCCATTGCCTTCCTGCTTCAGTCTCCTCGTTACCCCAAACACCTTGTTGACTCTACACGATGCACTGCTACTCTCAGTCTGGCTTTAGCTGCCAGAAAGTGTGGTTTTGTGTGTGTGTGTGTGTGTGTGTGTGTGTGTGTGTGTGTGTGTGTTGTGTTGTGTTTGATTTTCAACAAAGGTCTTGTGGCTGACAGCTCACTTTCTGACAGTCTTTTTGTTGTGCCTATTTGTGACTTGGCATCTCTGCTGTATGGTGAGTAGCAACTGTCCTTTTCACTGTTAATTTTCTTTATATATATATATATATATATATATATATATATATATATATATATATATATATATATATATATATATATATATATATATATATATATATATATATAACTCCGCCTAAGCCGGTCCCAAGCCCGGTTGTAAAAGGAGGAGGGGGAGGAGTAACACCTCGTACAAAAACCTTGGTTCACCTGGCCCGGGTGATAGTACCTTGTGAGGGTCCCTTGCCAGGGATACGGCGAAGACCTCAACGGTAGTGAAGACGGAGATGAAGATCATCGGTACGGCGGAACTGGCGGAAGAGGCAAGCATTATCAACAAGATAAAGCATATTGAAAAGCCCAGACACGTCTGTGTGGCAACCACCGGTACTCTGGCCAGCGTCTGTTCACCATGTGAGGTGCGGCTGAACACCAAGCTCCAGGAACTAACAATCCCTGGTTCTAACTACCCAGCATTAGCTGGAACTTAATTACAAGCAGTATGATTCGTACAAGTAAAATTAATATTACCCCAGGTGGCCAATCCACTCGCCCTGTGGCGACAACCAAGCTATCGGATTCTGGGGAGCTTGGGCTCGTACGACAGAGAAAGTCGGAGTTCTCTAGTAAACGTCCACGAAAGTCCCATACATTTATTGGCACTTTTAACATTCAGACACTAATTCAGACAGGCAAACTTCATAATCTTGCAACAGAACTCAACAAACAGAAAATTCAAATCCTTGCTCTCCAAGAGACCAGATTCACTGATTCAGAAACAATAGACTACAACAATTACCGTATCTTTAAAAGTAAAACAGACAAGAAAATTGGCAAAGGAGCTGCAATATTTGGCATGGCTTTTATTGTAAATAAGGACACCCTTGACTCTGTTATAGACATGAATCAAATCAGTAACAGACTAATGACCATGCGAATCAAGCACACCAACAAAATATATACATTTATTAATGTTCATGCACCTACCAACATTGCCAACAAAAAAGAACCGGAGAAGACAGAAAAATTTTGGGAAAAACTCGAAACTGAAATGTCCAAAATTCCAAAGGAGGATGTAAAAATTCTTCTAGGGGATTTCAACGCGCAAATTGGCAAAGAGAGGAAATATAAAAAAACAGTCGGTAATTACCCTGCACACAAATTCACAAACAAGAACGGCATGAGACTCATCGAGTTATGTCAGCAAAACAACCTAAAAATCGTGACAACATCACTTCGAAAAGACCCCAAGAAACAAAAAACATGGAGATCACCAAACCTTCAGCTTGGTGAATTTCAAATAGACCATGTTGCGATCTCCTATGACTTCCAGAAAGAAATACACGACGTTCAAGTCCGCAGAGGGGCAAATATAGATTCTGACCACTACCTTACCAGAGTTAAAATTAAATTCACTCCAAAAAGGAAACGCCAAAGGAAATCACCACTAATTCCCAAATTTGACTTGAAAAATATCAAGGAATCAGAAATTACAGAAGCATGGGATAAACAACCAACAAACAACTGGAAAGATTTCCGAACGAAAATTATACAGAAAGCAAGAGATTTGATTCCATTAAAGAAAATATCCAAGCATCCATGGTGGAATTCGAATTGTGATAACGCATTAGAAGAGAGACAACAAGCCTTTTTAAATTACAATTGTGACAAATCAGAAACAACACAACAAACATTTTTCAAAGTGAGAAAACAAACAGCTAAAATACTTAGACAAACTAAAAGAAAATACCTTAATGAACAGCTAAACACAATTGAAGAAAACTTTAAGAACCACAACACTCAAGATTTTTATAAAATATTCGCAAATCAAATCAAAGGATACACTCCACAAAATCTCTGCTTCCGGAAACAGAATGGAAAATTGGCACTAACTAACAAAGAAAATTGCCAAGAACTAGCTAAATATTTCTCACAACCCCTAAATTGCCCACAACCAAGTACAAGATTCCCCAGATTACAACCAGAACACACGAATGAGACTTCACTACCACCATCTCAAGAAGAAATTTATAGTCACATTAGAAAACTCAAAAATAATAAATCATCGGGAGAAGATGGAATTGTAGCTGAACTACTGAAAAACCTTGGTCCAAATTCGTTAAAAGAGATCACTAGCATCATCAAAGAAATTTGGCAGACAGAAAATATCCCAGAGGAGTGGAAGTGTGCACTAATTCACCCATTGCACAAAAAGGGAGAGAGATCAGACGTAAACAACTACAGAGGCATTTCACTTTTACCAGTTACCTACAAAATTCTATCTGCATGTCTCCTAAAGAGGGCACAAGAACAACTAGAACATACAATTTCAGACTACCAAGCAGGCTTTCGTCCTAATAGATCATGCCCGGAACAGATATTCAACCTTAAAACTATTTTAAAGATTAAAGCAATCAGGTCAAAACCAATAATCTGCACATTCGTTGATTTCAAAAAGGCATACGATTCCATAGACAGACAGTCTCTATGTCACATTCTCGAAGAACGAGGCCTAGACACTAAAACCCGAAAACTAATTGAACAAACACTAACAGAAACCAAATCAAAAATTAAATTCAGAGGGGAAATTTCGGAACCATTCTCAATTAAAACAGGAGTAAGACAAGGAGATGGGATCTCACCACTATTATTCAATATAGTTTTGGACAAAGTTATGAAAGAGTGGGAAGTAACACTAAGGAAACAAAGCTTTTGGAAGCCAATTGAACTAGGAAGAGGTAAAGGAAAATTGAACATCCCTTATTTAGCGTTTGCAGATGACTTGGCAATTATAACTGACAGTGAAGAAACAGCAGTAAAACAAATTGAGACACTTAAAGAATGTGCTGAGAAGGTTGGCCTGCAAATCTCCTTTGAGAAGACAGAATTCATCTGCTCAAAATTAGATATTTCGAAACTAAAAACAAAGTATGGTGAAATAACTAGAGTCAAGCACTTTAAGTATCTCGGTGAAGTTATTGAACCAACAGGACTTGAGAAAATAGCACAAAAAAACCGATTACAGAAAATCAAGAAAGTATTCGGACTTATTCAAAATATATATAACAAGAAATGTCTATCAAAAGGCACTAAAATCAGACACTACAACACAGTCATCAAACCAACAGTCACATATGCAAGTGAAACACTCTCCCTGAATAGAAAATTAGATTTACACGAAATTAAGAAAGTAGAGAGAAAAATTATTAGAAAAATCCTAGGACCACGATACACACAAGATGGATACAGGCTGCAGACTACCGAGACAACCGAAAAAATATCAAACATCGAGGCAGATATCAGGAAGAGGCGGATGAAGTTTTATGGACATATAGACAGATTACCTGGAAACAGGTTAACTAAACGTCTATTGGACTATATGACATCACTTAAGGCAACAATACCCTGGGTAACTGAAGTTAAGAAGGATTTGAAAAAGACAAAAATTGACATAACAAACACATCAGACCGGGATACATTCAGAAAAAAAATCGACAAGTGGAAGTTTACTCCAGAGACGGAATCTAAACCTTTCCGACCAAAGTGGACCGAAGAAAGGAAGAAGGCCTTTGGGGAGGCAATGAAGAAATACTGGGGAAATAAGAAGAACATTAAGAAATGTTAATCACCTGCTTATCGTTCTCCCATGGGGACATTCGCTAATAATAATAATAATATATATATATATATATATATATATATAACAAGAGCAGTGAGAGGCAACATCCTTGTCAAACCACTTGGTGAATGTGTTTCCATTCCAATAAGTGGAATAACATTTTGACTGTATATGTTCCAAACTGCTTTTTATGGTGTGTGTTAGGGTGTTACTTTCTGCCCAGATTTTCCAAAGTATTTTCTCTCAGCTGTACTGAAAGATTTCTTAATATCAGTAAATGCCAGATATGTTTTCAGGTTGAATTCTTTCCTTTTCAGTTAGCATCTCCAGTGTGAAGCAGCCATCAGTGCATGATCTACCTTTCCAGAACCCATTCTTTTCTTCTTCCAAGAGTGGTTCACAAAAAGTTTGTAATTTTGATTTTATGATGCTGGAGTAAATTTTATAACCCATAAACTTATGGCTTTATAGTTACTTGCCAACCTGGGCCGAACATTGGAAAACCACACTCTGAATGCCAAAAGTCAAGATAAAGAGTGAGTGATAGAGGAATAACACCTCCTTAAAAAATCTCAGTCCACTGACCTAGCTGGAAGTACCTTATGAGGGTCTCCTGCCGGGGTTAGAGGAGAGAATGGTCAATTGTTTTGAGGGTTGAAGAGGATCGTGCATACCAATGGTAGATAAAGCACATGAATGATCTTCTTCTACACTGCCACATAGGTTTGATAAGGGACTTTCCAAGACTATGGGAGACAACCCCAACAGAAAATTGAACTTGGGTCTGAATGTAGAAATGTGGAAGCACCACAGCCAGACCTTCTACCTTTGGTTAGCAATGAATTGGAAGGCTACATGCTTTGTTTTCAAGCCTCAAAGAATAACAGGATTGGTTTTAACAGTGATTTCTTACAATCCGAAGATCAAATTATAGATTTACTATAGTTTTCCAACAAAAGCACATCTGTAACTGAACTCTCATTAGACAGCAACTCATGTGTCTATAAATGACGAGTGTTGCATAAATACACACTATTACGGTTACAACACGCAAGTTGTAAACACAAGTTTTAGTTATCACTATGTTCAAATTCGTACACTGAATATTGCAGGAGACTCAAACTGCATGGAGTAAGAAGCAGTGCAAAATTTGGAATATTTTTCTTTTTTCCTGAAGGGAGCAAAGCAGAATGACATTTACAGCTGTGATGATACAAATATGATGCATTTATGTCCACATTTAAGCATTTTTAATATCTTTTGGAAAGAATGATGATGGTGATGATGATGAAAAGGTTTTGAGGGAGCACAGCAGCAAGGTCTTTAGCACCTGAAATAGAATTAATGAGATGAGTGTGGAGGAATATAAGAAAATTAGTAACATGGGACCCGCGTATAAAAACATAAATGAGTCCTGAAAGAAAGCTACGAGAAACACTGAGTCAAATCCAACACAAAGTAGAAGAGGGAGAAAACATGGAAAGAATTAAAAGAAGAAAGCAGATACGTATGGCTGACTGATTGATGGAAGAAAGGGGTGTAAACCAGACAGTCTGCAACATACTAAAATCTTAGGCCAGAATCCAGACATATCACAAAATTTTAAAAGCTTAACCACACTCACCTCATCATCAGGTAAAATAGAGGGCAGACCCCCACCTAAATTTCAGGCATCACAGATGGGAGGCTCCTCTCGCTGGAGTAAAAAGCCTTATGTGAGGGGGCAGTGGCCAATGTGGAGGTGGGTCAGGGTTGCCTCATCACGCCAGAGTGACTGGCACATGGATCTCCATAACTGGACAGCTGGCTTCACCAACAGCAACTTATTGTCTGTCACTACTGCCACTCTCCTCCCATAACTGCAATGATCTGTGACCCATCAGCGAAATGGCAGCATGGAAGGAAATGGTGCATTCTGTATGGTATGTTCCCTGCGGGCTTCCTTCACTGCTTTGTCGGCCTGTTCATTCCTCCAAATTTCCGCATTTGCATGTTACCCAGCAGAATGACACTTCCTCCCCCACCATTGTCGGAAGTACAGTTGGTCCTGCATGAGCTGCACCAATTTCTCTGCTGAATACATGTGCTGCAATGATTTTAGAGCATTATGAGAATCAGAGTAGATGAGAAATTGTTTGCCCTGAAGATGCCTCATCTGCTCCAATGTGTTCAGGATCACATGGAGCTCTACAGAAAATACAGTATGGGTATGGGGAAGACGAATCCTGAAGAGAGGGTTGGACGAATTACATAACAGTCAACAAAGTCCCCTGTTGGGAGCCAACCTCACACGACTGTAAAACCATGATACCTTGCTAAAATCTAAAATATTATAAAACAGAGACTGAAATGTAAAATTGGAAATGCAATCATCCATCAAATTCATCAAATCTTAAACAATTCTGGGCCTCTGTAGGACCTAAGGAGGAGATCTGATCCAACCTTGGTGTAAAACATTAAAACCCGCCACACCCACCTCTAACATGCAGTCCACACGAATCCCACAGGGCCTCATCGCTTGTCACAGATTATGAAAAAGTCTTTCCATTGGAGGCCGAGTAACAGTACGGTACGCAGGTGTATATGGCATTGACAGCATCTTATCTTATATGGCTGGCTCACACTGAGCAGCTGTCACCTGATGTGAAGTGGCAGCTCAGCAGCCTCAGCACAGAGGCTCAGTATGGGGCTAGTGAAATCCCTTCATTGTGCACTAAGTCCAATATCTTTAAATAAGATGGTCTTGCAGACCTATACACCATGCGCCCATAATTGATCCAAGACCGCAAGAAAGCTCTGTAAAATTGGAGCAGACAACTCCTGTCTGCCCCCCATGAATTGTGGCTAAGGCATTTTAAAATACTTAGTGCTTTGAGAGACTATCTTTTCAGGTCCTTAAGGTGTGGCACCACGTAAGCTTCAAGAAAAATAGGCCCAGAAACCTAACCGTATCTTTAAAATCAAGAAAAATGTCCCTCATCCTCAACTCAGGGAACTTGAGAACAGAATGGGAACAGCTAAAAAGAAATTACACAGACTTCTCGGCTGAAAACTTAATGCCCCTCTACTCTGCCCATTCATCCAACTGCTGAAGAGTGAGTTGCATCTGATGTGTTGTCGTTGCAAGGCTTGAAGAGGAACAAAAGACAAAGAAGTCATCCACACACAAATAACACTGTACAGGACATTTAACATCTGATGTAACACTATTAATAGCTATGCCAAAGAAAGTCACACTTAAAATACTACCTTGAGGGACACTGTTCTCATGCTCAATGCAGTCATGTCACCAACTTGATTTTGGAAACACCTTGGAGAGATGAAGGACCACATAAAAATGGGAAGATATCCACAAAAACTCTGTTCATGGAACTGCCTGATGATAAGACGCCTCCAAATAGTATCGTAGGCCTTCTTGATATGAAGAAATATACCCAGAAGATGACGGTGCAGGAAAGCCTGTTGTATAGCTGTCTTCGAGAAGGCCAGTTTATCAAAGGTGGAGCAATATGTCCTGAACCCGTACTGAAAGCGACTAAGAAGCCGCCTGGATTCTAAGATTCAGACAAGGTGGCGGTTGACCATCTACTATGAGGTCTTCCACACACAGTTAGTGAGGGCAACATTATGATAACTTCTTAGGCATGTGCAGTCTTTTCCAGGTTTTAAAAGAGGAATTAAAACTGCCTCTCGCCACAAGTAGGGAAAGTAACCTTATGCTCAAGTGACATTAAAAAGGGTTAGGAGGATTTCTTTGCTCCACCCTGATAGGTGCCACAGCATACTATAAAGGATCCTGTTGTGGCAAGCCGCAGACAGTGGAGAATCTAGCTTCCAGATGGAAAAGGAGCACTTGTATTCTTCATCAGTAGTGTAGCAGAAGGCCCAACTGCTCCTCTAAGCACACACTATGCGGTGCCAGTAAACTAGATCCTGATGGGTTGTGGCGGTAACTGTAGCAAAATAGGCCACCATAGTCTGAGAAATGTCTTGTAGAGGGGTTTGGAGACTTCCATTCTCATTACAGCAGCCACCGGTCACACCCTCCTCTCTCAAAAATTTTCCTCATGGCCTCCCATGCAACTATACTTTTAGTGGAACTATTTCCTGACCTCTTTTGTTTTCCCTAATAATTCAGTGATATTTTTCCCTTACTATCCAAATGCTACGAGGTCCTCTCTAGATGGCCGGCATTTGAACCGATGGAGAGCCAGCCGCCTGGACTGGATTGCAGTGCAGCACTTGTCATTCCGCCAAGGGACAGCTTGCCTTTTCAGCAGGCCTGAAGACTGTGGAATGATGCTTTAGCAACACGGTGAATGACATGGGTAACACAAACCACCCATTCCTGGACACTGTTGCAGTGTTCAAACACAGTGATTTGGCTGTTAAGTGTCCAGTCTGCCATACAAAGTGAATGTCTTTCTGGTACCACTCAGCCTGGCAGATGAATCTAGATTGGGAATTGATGACTTGAGTACAAATCATCAACTGCTTCCCACTGAGCGGTGTGCGCGAGGATCTACGGCAGTGAATAACCTCGATGAAGTGCATGTTCTGCTCCATGTTCAACAACATGCATGTGACAGAGCCCCAAAGCACATTATGTGCATTCAAATTGCCACAGAAGGTAAAAGGGTGGGGGAGCTGAGTAAGAAGGTCACAGAGAGGCTCTTTATCAAACACTTCATGTGGGGGCAAGTAAAGTGAACATACCTTCAACTGATGATGTACGTGAACCAATAGAGCACTTGCTTGCAAGGCTGGTTCTGAGGGAGAGAAGCGAGGAGTGGTAGACATTGTTGTAAAAAATGGACACTTCTCCTTTAGCTCTCTCTCCACTGAGGTTGTCCTCCTTGTTGACAACATAGCCATGTAGCTCAGGAGCATCAGAGGATTTAAAATATGTCTCTTGAAGATAAGACTCACTGATCTACCCTGAGTTAACGGACAGAGTTCCTCCACATGTATCCTGAAACCATTGAAGTTCCACTGCAGTATGGAAGCCGTTTTAACAGTAAGGGTTCACTCCATCTTCTTTCCCTTCCTGTTCCTCCATGGTAGCGAGACTGCAATGGAGGGAGAGGTGGGGTGGGTCACTTGAGGAACTCACTGGTTCCCTTACGACAATGCCGCCATCCGTACCAGTGATGGTATGGTCGTCATTAGATCCATCCGATGGCTTTGGAGCAGATAGCTTTCTTCCTATGTCTCCTGTGAGGGTTTTGCTATCTATACTTACACTATTTCAGTAACTTTCAATGTTTCAGTGATAGGAAGACTAGGCTGCAAGACCAGCGGTGCAGGCTGGCAACTGCATTTACAGGTGCAGGTTGATGTTCTCTGCTCAATTGCTACAGCCTGAGTACTAACACTGACCTTCTGGGCAACCTGCTTCAATGTTGAAGCAAAAGACTTAACAAAACTTTGTGGCTCAGAGGCCTTACATTCTTTCTTCACGTCAGTGTAAAAGATACATTGTGTGACTTTTAATTTCCTGAATATTCTTTTCTTCAGCAAAGGCAGTATAGTCCTTGTTCCTAACCATAGGGGCATGGGAACAATTAACACACCCAGGTGGGGCAGTGCATTGAGAACACTGCTTGTGTCCCAGGTTAGCACATCGTCCACATGTTGCCAGACCATTACAACCCATAGTGGTATGACCGAAGCATTGTCACTTGAAGCAGCACATTGGATTTGGGGCATAAGGTCTGCCCTTAAGGCAGAGAATGCCTGTTACAATATACTCAGGCAGCTTCAGCAGACTGAACAGCAGGATAAATGATACTGACTTTTGAAGCTCACTATCAATCCTTTTCATAACTTTCTGGACTTGAATCAGCCTTACACTTTCCCACTTCAGATGCAGTTGTTTTGTATCCATATCCACAATGTCCCAGCATGTTACATCGCTTTTCATGATGTTTAACTCAGTATGCAGCTCACTACTGATGGGATATTTTCCATGTAGCTTGTCATTCAACAGCTTCTGTACTTGGGTAGCCTTCATAGTTTCCAGAAGGAGAGTACCATTCCACAGCCTCTTCATCGATTTGAGTTGCCCTGCAAGTACCTTGAGAGCTCTATGGATATAAAATAGTGACAATTTCTCAAAAGACACATCCACATGTTTCATGACAGCAAAAACATTGTCTACTGCAGAATGTGGTCATTTACTTTAATTACTGTCACTGACAGGAGAGGTGACTCAAGTGGACTAGCCACATGAGGCCTCATGATTTTGGGTGTTAATATTGCCCAATGGCCAAACTGAACCACTGGGAATAGAAACAGATGTCTTAGGCTTCATGGTGTTCCCACGAACAACTACGGAAGAAAGACAGATCCCCATTTGCCTGGGTAAAACTTATAGGTGACCATCAACAAAATGTTGGTTCTACTTTGTTCATTATTGTCAGTTATTACCCAATGTAGTGGTGTTGCGTGTCATCTGCTAAGCTGAGTGATAACGTGCTTGTCTACCATGCAGCAGACCCCAGTTCGATATTTTCTCCACTCGTGGACAGAGTGTTATGTTGTCCTCATCATCATTTCATGATCACCCACACGCAAGTTGACCAATGTGGCATCACTGCAACCCAGCAACCAAACTTCCCTGGATGGGGCCTCCCGGCCATCAATGCCACACCATCATTTCATTTTACAAGTATTGTGTGATTTTTCTTTCGAGAAATATATGAGTACATAGCGTACAAGCTGCCAGTGACAATTTTTTTCATTCTTATCGTCCATACTTTCTAACATATGAACAACTTTCAAAGAGCCAAAATGTACTAGAACAAATAAAATGTCTATAAAATGCCACACAGTACAATGTACTTGTGGTGAGACAGTCGCAATTCCTGAAATCCATTGCCTGTGGTCTCTGGCCTGTTGAAGAGCACTGCAGTCCTGGGTCCATAATGAAAATCCACCGCATTATGCCACAGACAGACCCAGCCTGTGGGCAGGTCAGTGAGACTAGATCTGACGGGCAGCACCTGCACATTAGTGGAAAATATTGGGCGTCACATCGGCAGGCCTGATTCATTAGAGATACCCGCAGAAATGGCCTGCAGTTTTGGCCTGTCATGGAAATCCACTCATGCGGCCAACTATTCACGAGTCAGAGGCAGCACGTTGATGAAATGAGACTGCGGTGATCAATCCGTGCAACAGATAACTTGCGCAAATACTCTGAGAATCAACAATAATGAGGATAAGTAGCAACTCATTGTGAAGATATCTAGATTTCTACATGCCACAGACAGGCACATACAAAAGATAGTCACACTCTCACAACAAAATTTTCAGCCATAGCCTTTGTCAGAAAACGAGAGCGCACACACTTTCACATTATCACTCAGACACAGCTTATGTACACATGATCGCTGTCTCTGGCCACTGAGTCCACAGTCTCTGAGAATCAGATCCAAACAATCGACTCCTCACATCCCCCTGCCTATCATTGGCAGCAGCTAGGCTACTGGCAAGAAATGGTGGCAGCACTGACTTCAAGCTGAGGGGAATGGTTGGAAGGCGAGAAGCTGTAAGAATGAGGGAGTAGGGAAGCGGCACACATACTCAGCTGCATCCAGCCAGTGACCATGCATGACATCACAGTAACCAAACCACTTCATCCACTGAGACAAAAATGAGATTTTACCTTTTTTTTTCTTTCAAATGTCCCTGATATTTGCCTAATTCCCCTGACACATTTGAAATTCCCTTATATTCTCTGATTCCTAGAACTTGTGGACCACAAAAGGGATAAAAATCATGTGAAAATAAGGGGAGATTTTATGAATACTCCAACCAAACTACTAATCTTGATTTCTTTACTTACTATGAAAGATATGAATGAATATAAAATGTTGACAAATAATGCACAGCATGGCTTCCAAACCAAAAGGTCAACCCAGTCAGCAATATTTGCCTTTTTAACAGAAATAGTAACAACATCAACTGGCTTATATATTGAGATTAGTATCTTGAGTTTAGCCGACCAAAGTGTCCGATCCCACCCATTGGCTTTGACCTGTTATGTAAGGCTGTTTTGGTGTGTGACATTACAACGGCGCGGAATTTAGTTTGTGAGACTGGTGTGTTTGTAGGTGTAATTTTGATGAGATCGGTGGTGCTCTCTGATGGTATGTTTATGTGTTGTGTGTTAGGTGACGTTTTCAGATTAGTTTGCGTGTGTGGCGTGTTTGTAGGTGGTGTATTGTTGCGATCGGTGTTTCTCTCTGGTGGTGTGTTTACGGGTAGCGTGTTACGTGGCGTATGGGGTTCATTTGCATAGTAGCAATGCACATGTGTAGTATCGGTAGTGACTGCGCTTTCAGCGGAATATTTTTCAGTGAGTTAACGGTTTTGGTTTTGTTATGTTGACGTTATTGTAGTTTTTTTCTGTTCGTTGTGTGTGAATTTTGGTAAATTGCTTTTTTTATGTCTTTGGTAGGTACGGATGTGGCTGACAAGGTCAACAGTTTTGGGCTGTCGGCAATGATGGGGGACACTGTGTTGTCTCTAATAAAATTTCTTCAACTATTCGAATTTTTGGATGAAGTCGTGAAGTGTTCAGTGTGTCATAAAGAAATGAGGCTTACTAAAGTTCAGGCGTCTCAGACCAGGAACGGCTATATGTGGAGATGTTGTAAGGATAACAGGTCAAGGGAAATGTTCGATTCCAATTTCGTTGGTTTGTTGTGTTTTTTGAGGTAGTGATGATTGCGAACGTGGTTGTAGTTTTGGGTTTTATGATTTGGTGTCGGTAGTTTCTGTTGACCTATATAGGTCTTCCAGTATCAGGAGTTGCTGTTGAGCTATATAGGTCAAGGGAAGTTTTCGATTCCAATTTGTGGGATCGTGAGCTGCTGTTGAGCTATATAGATCAAGGGAAGTGTTATTTGTGGAATCGGGAGCAGCTGTTGAGCTATATAGGTCAAAGGAAGTGTTCGATTCAAATTTGTGGGATCAGGAGCTGCTGTTGGGCTATATAGGTCAAGGGAAGTGTACGATTCCAGAGGATATTGTGTTTAGTGGAATTTGAGGAGTTTTGTGTTGTCGGTTTTTTTCGTCATTTTGTGTGGTTTGGCATGGTGGTGTGTGTCTAAATTTGTTTATATTTACTTTGTTCCCACCCAAAAACCCACAATTTCCCATGCTTGTCCCGTTAGATTTTTTGTGGAATGTGTGTGTGTTGGTATCTCAATATATTTTCGTGTTCGTGGTCATGGTTACGTAATGACGTCATAGGCATCATATTAGAGCTGTAGTGTATGGTTGTTTCCGCCATATTTGTGACATCATGGGTGAAAGCAGACGGGCTTAATCAGATGCTTCTGTATTTCTGTATTTGATGTTATATTGATCACGAAAATCTCTTGCATAAATTAAGTAATTACAGAACAAGAGACAAGTCTAAAGGATAGATACAGCCACGCCTCAGAGATCATCAACAGGAATAAAATATAAAGATACAGTAACACACAGCACTTCTGATTATTGCAGTAATGTGGGGGGAATTCTATTGTGAAGTGCCTCAACACTCAGTTCTGTGACCTGTCCTACTTCTGCTGTATGTAAATGATTTGCCTGAAAAATAACTTTACAGATGTCACTGATATTCTAATTTGATCACACAAAGAGGGAATCTGCAGGGAACTGTGACATCAACACTGCAAAGTTTAGCAAGATGTTTCACAACAGACTTATCATAAACTCTGAAAATAAAAGGTGGCACTTAACTTCCACACTATACAAAAACTTCACAATGCAAATCCTGTTTTCATAATCAAGGGGAGAAATGTCTGAAATGTTTAGGCTTATGTGTACAAAAGAATCTGAAGTGGGAGATCCACATTAAAAACCCAAATAAAAAGCTGAGTACACTTACGTATGCTGTTAACTGTCACACTAAAAATACAAATTACCATGGCACTGCAGTCTCTACTTACATACAGAATTATTTTTTGGGGAATTCCACATTTAAAAAAAATAAAAGGCAAAGCTGCCAGTTTTGTTTTAAAAATGCTTGTTGAAATAATGTTACCCAGCCACATTCGCGTGAGTCATTTGAAAGTAGAACAGTTCACATTTGACCACTTCTTTTGCTCTGTTTCTGGATTAAGTAAATCTGATTTACCAAATATTGTTAGCCCAATTATATTATCATTTTGTGTTATGACACTTTATATTAGGCCTATGTTATATTATTATGTACTTGTTTGTGTTGAACTTGTAGTCTCACTTACTAACTAATGTAATTATTAATTAATTGCATTACCTGTGAATTGTCCTATACGATATGAAGAGTGGACATGGAAAACATTTTAAGCGCCAAATCTGATATTTGTCATGAGAAGGAAAAAACAGTGTATCTCTATTTGTACCTAACTGATTTGTATCCACAAATACTGAGGTGTTCTGATCCCACAAAATTCTGAAGCTCACAAAAAAATTATGTTTAAACAAATAAGAGCATAAATATCTTATTAAGAACATACCACACCAGGAAACTGAAAAATAAAAAATTAGCAGCCGGCCACTGTTAACACTGTTATTTATTTACACAAATAGTACCTTTGCCGGTTTTGAACCAAAAGTTTCATCTGCAGATGGCTGTTCACATTTGTAGTACATTTGTTGTTGAACAGGTGATGGCTGTGTTTTTTTCCCAATAACTATTGTAAACAGTAATAAACATAATAGAAACATGAACAGCTGTTTGAAGACGAACCTGTTGGTTTGAAACTGTTGGTTCGAAACAAGTAATGGCACTATTTATGTTATGAACAGTGGCTGGTTGATGTTTTCTTCTCTGCAAGAATCAGCTTGTATTTTGCGCACAGCCACAGTTTCAAAAATGTCAGTTTTGACAAATTTTAGCAGGAAGAAAGTACTTGTTCCAAATGCCATTGATAATGAAGCATAATTTTTCATTTGTGATAATACAAGTACAGAAATACAGCATTAAGTTTTTAACTAGTAGAACTGTAGCCAACAAAAGCCATTTCTCATGTTTTTTACTCCACAGGGAAGCACAGCCTGACACAAAGCCCATATGCCATCTACTAAAACGTATGTTTCAAAGACATTCTGCATGTGTTGGCACCTGGATCAATGCTATGTACATGGAACAGATTACCAAGAACAGAATAGCACTGAAAATGCATTTCATGAAAGAGTGTCATTAAGAACATTCTGTATTAACACTCTTTAGATGTATGAAAAAATGTACCAAAAAGACTGACTGGGCCAAGTGATAAATAAAAACAAAATGAACAAACACTAATACTGAGTTATCATTGGCAATATTAACACATGTAACTTCTATTTCCCTAAAACTTAGTTTGGAAAGTCCAACAGCATTTAATACTTTCTGCTCTATAAGTGGCACATTAGCTTTCTTGCTTACCTATAACAGCTTCCAAGTAATTAAATTCAACATAAATAAGGTAATTTAACAAATGATAATGAATGGACAAGTTAAGGCCATCATAAAACACCATATAACTTACTGCTTCTTAAGGGTGTATATCATCCATCAGCAGCAAGATTGACAGCCGTAATTACAGATAACATGAGAAATGAATGCAGTCTGTTTACCTTTTAGCAGTGTAGAAAGTTTTGTAATGAGTTTGAAGGATTACTGTGATATGAAAGAGCAGGAAGAAACAGATGAACGTTATATACATATACCCCATGGCACTGAATCTAATATAGTTCAGTCTAATTTACTATGAAATGGTTATAAGGATAACGAATGAATCCATACATAAGCCTACCTTGGCTGTTTGAGATCCTCTATAACGAACGTCAGCTGATTTCCTTTTATGACATTCCACGGTGCATCTTCATCCTTACACAAGCTGTTTTCCGGACAAGGTACTTTCCGGAGAAAATCATTCTTTCCGTCGTTATTGCACACAGAATCGAAGGCTGATTTATTAATTTTATTAAACATCCTAGTACAAGCTACATCTTTATTTTCAATTGATCTGTTTCCATAATATTCTAAAAAGTAGTTTCTGTCAAGGACAGCTAACGTCACCGGGTTAGAAAAATTATTTTTTGAAGTAATGTTCCCAAATATATAACCTGAAGTGTCTCTTTGGTTATGCATATCGGTTTTCTGAATGCCATATTTCACTAGGAATTTGAAATATTCTTTTGTGTTCCAGGTACCTTTTACGTGCAGTCCACGCGAATTGTGAATAAATAAACAAACAAAAAAGAAAACGTAATATTTCATATTACGTTACTTGGCAAGCAACACAAACACACAATGAACCTCGCACGATTTCGTCGATGTTATGTTTATTGTCGTTGTCTCCTTGAGTATATCAAAACAATTTGTTATCTTTGTCCAAAGGTACAGCAAGGTGGGAGCAGTGATCTTTGGCAGGTGCCTTACCGGTAGTGTTTGTGGTGGTTACGTGATGTTGTGGTGGTTACGTGATGCACTGACATTTAATGTTTTGTTGTGATTTGACACGTCGAGTTTCCTCGTAGGAAGAAGACACTTTGGTTTAAGGACGTGCTATGAGTTTTAGATAACGTTTTATTCTAGAGGTGTGTAGTTTGTGTTGTCAACAATAAACAATTGTTCATTGTTTTCCTTTTCAGGTAGTTGTGTTGGTGTGTCAGCAGCTATTAGTTCCTCTCTTCTGACATGCTTAATGAAATGTTATTTACGAATGCACGAATGACAAATTGTTTATAATTTAGCTTGCGATGAAGTAACCTCAGCCTTTTCGGTGGTGCATAAAATATATACTTTGAATTATAAAGAGACGGTTTCCATTATCCTGTAGAATTGCGTGTACCACCTTCGAATTCAAAATTTCTTCCTCTCCACCTAATGCGGCGATAAATGAATATTTTCCTACAGTGAAATGAGTGCATCAGCGATTCGATCTTCTAGCATAACCATCATGCCGCGTGCTTGTCATATAATGGTATTAAGACTTTGTGGTGTAATTAAGAATTCTTTTTCTTCAGTGTGGTAACTGTAGCGAGGATATTTGTAAATGTTACCTTTACGATACAATCGGACAGTTCTTGATTGAACGACATATCATTGGTAACTCCCGTGACAACCTCTTATCTGTAGGACACAATGTAAGCACTAGTTTACAAATTGTAATTCGGAAATAAACGATATTCCAAGTACTTCAATTCTCACACGCTACGGATTGCAAATGATGATTAACGGTAAGCAGTGGAACGTGTTGACTGCATAAACACAAAACAGGAGTGGACACAGTGGCATCACTGTAACCCGCACCTTCAGTATAACAAAAGAAGTACTAGGTGCTATACCGAAAGTGAATGCCTTGTGGAGTTTTTTTTATTATTTTTTTTTTATTGTTAGATAATGACTTTGCCTTGCCCTGACATATCTGGAGGGTTATCAATTCTAGACCACTCTTTCATAAGTACTTGGCATGAATATACAGCCACACGCCGTTCTCTCTGCTCATGTAGCCCAGTGTATACCAGCTATTGTCTTCAGTAAAACTAGACGTATGTAAATTTTTTGTACCACTTATATGAAATGAAATATTTCTGAGACATTCAGAGTAGTCTGTGTTAGTTATGCATTATCATTTTTGCTTATTTATTTTAATTAATGAAATACACTGTTTTTAAATTGTGTGGTGACAGAGGCCAATGCAAGGAATGCTGGAGTTGTTTTCCCGTCTTTTTGCCACACTTTACTTAGGCTAAAGAATGATTTATGGTGATGCAGTGATTGCCATTATTGCTAACACAAACCAGTAGTGGGAAACTAGCAGCTACTTTTGAGACTTGAAGTTGATTTGGCAGGGAGAGTTTGGCCAGGAGTGTTAACATACTTGTTATCTGCAGATGTTAGCAGTAATATTTGGGCTAATCAATGTGAGTAAGTCGAAGTCAAACTGCCAAATTGGTGGAGAATCCCAGGAGATATTGCAGTCCAAACTCCACAGGTTGCTTCAGTATTTCAGTGACTGGGAACAATGGAACAAGGTGGTGCAGTAGTTGGCATACTGGCGTCACATTCAGGAGGGTATTGGTTCAAATATCCACCTTGCCATCGAGATTTAGGTTTTCTATGGCTTCCTCACATCACTTAAGAGATCTGCTGGGAAGGGTCCTCAGAAAGTACATGGCTGTTTTCTTTCTCCATTTTTTCCAACCCGAGTTTGTGCTCCATTTCTAATAATGTTGTTGATGGGGCATCAAAAAATAATTTTTAACGTATGAATGAAGGCACAGAGACAGCCCCACATGTTTAAAAGCAATCTGACTATATAGAACATCAGTTGCAAGTGACTATTTGTGACTAAGAAGTATGTAATGGTTTGTAGCGTTATTGGGATGGGTCAGCCCCAACTGGCACAGAACTCATTACAGCATATATCAGATTTGTATTTAAACAATGGAAAATTCTGGATGGAATGAAAATATGAATCAGGCTAGATTACTATTCACAACTTGTAGGAAGTTTTGAACAATGGACAGGTACATTTAATGCCAGACATTCAAGTGTGTGTGTGTTCTCTGTGTGATAAGTGGCAATCTATCGTAATTTGTACTGTTGTTCAGATAGATATTTAATCCTGTATAATTTCAGAGACAACATGAAATATGTCTTTCATCCATGTGAGAAATTGAGTCATTCCATGTCACATCAACACACCTATTTTACCTCACCCTCTTAGATTTTGCTGAAAGTTGGTATACTTATAGTGGGCACTGAGACTAAGAAAAATACCAAATTCCAATTTTTTCTCTCAAACCATTCCTGAAATTTGGCTATGTAAACTTTTCAAAAACCAGCCAAAAATGTGTGAACGGACTTTTTTTTTAAATTGTCCTAGGAGCTGCCTTAATTGAGCTAGAGAACTGGGAAAGGTGTAAAGGTAAAAAAGTATTAGAAATATCAAAACATCACCTTATTAAACCAAAACTAATCAGCATATTTTATAATTAAGTTGATTGCTTTTTTTAATTTCATACAACTTCACTAACAGTATATTAACCGATATAACAAAAACAAGAAATTGAGCATTTAACTACAAACTGAAATAAAGTATGAATAAGTACAAGTAGGCCTATTTACATGATAGTTCTGGTCCATGATGTTTGAAATGGAACTATTAAACAAATTAAATACGTAATGCTTGTTTTTGACTAACAGGTATCTGTACATAGCTAAATTTAACACAATAGGCACTAACAATAATTTTGAAACAACTTTCTATAAAATATTCATTAACACTAACCTGAGACAAAAATTAAATTTTGAGTTGAAAGCAGTTTCCCAATAAATTGTCTTGGAATTTCACATATTACATTTTAATAAAGCTGACTGGGTTTGGTTTACATCACTTTCATTAAGAATTTATATTCTCCGTGTCAGAGTAAATGGATTAACTTTTGTGAGAACACCCACAACTGACACCTACAGGACATCTGCATGTGCAGGATAAGAGAATGACTTAGCTGGTCCACATGGATGAAGAAGAGTTATTTTCACTTCATCAAGTTCTTCGTTTTTTTCTAAAATGTACCCAAGCCACCAGTTTCTGCCATATTCAGTGGTGACATAGCCTGATACATCTTGTAACTTCAGTTTGTCTGGTGATGTAGTTACTTCCCTCTCCCAACTCTGCATATCACCTGAGAAGTATTTGACTATTAATTTTGATGTAGTGTTGAAATGAAAGCGTGAAATTGCTGTGTTCCTTCGATTGTCAACGCCTCTTCAAGTCCGCTTTTTAAGAATATTTCTGAAGCAGTGTAGCCTTCTTGAGTGGAATATGCAAAATCAACATTTGTGATATTATCTATTGCCCACTCAAATAGATCTCGTGCGGTTTGGATCTGATTTTGGTATGGCCTTTGCAAACTTGCATGAGCTGCCAGTCTCTTTACTGAACCCCCTACTCCATCACAAGGCCCTTTCCCATGTGCTGTGGCTGAAAAGTGCCACTCAGCTTTTATGATGAAGTCTTCCTCATGAAGGCAGAGGTTCAGGAAGTTTTTCTTATTTTTATACTGAGCGGCAGAACCGTCAGAATAATAGTATATCTTTTTTGGAATCTTTTGAAATTTATTTGTTAGATATGAAATTAGCTTCTTTTGAAAGGTTTAAACCGCAGTTGTATTGTGCTCCAGGCAATCAGAAACAATGACAAAGCTCATATGCTCAATTTTGTCTTCCTGTTTGTAATATATAACAAAAGAGTGAATGGTAATCTGCTGTCTTGTCCAGTGGAAACTCTGAGCTTCATCCTGTAGAACTATACTATAATTTTCTGAAAAATCGCGTATGACAACAAATTCAGGTTTTCTCTTGTCAAGTTAAGGAATGTTCGTAGTTGCTTGGCAATGAAGTCATGCCGAATCAAAGTCGACATCTTACTACAAAATAAATCTATAAATTCTTCAGAAGACTGAACTTATTGAATTAAGTTTTCATGAAAAGAGTCTCTTAAAATTTTACATATGACAGTTTCTCCTGGGCAGTATTCACAGTTTCCCATGTTGCAATCAACTGATGATGGGTTGCAAAGCATTTTTGCAATGCACTGGTTATAATTGTTTAAGCTGCTGTTTGTTGCTGTATTTAGTTTGGCATTTTCTGTCATTAATTTTATGTTTTGGTGAGTTGTGCACACACAGACAGTGTGTGCACCACTCCGGCCAGCTAATACACAATGTTTTGGTCTCAACTCAGCAAATTTAGAGAAACATATTTTTATGTTATTTAAAATGCTTGTAAGCTTCTTTAAGGTTACCCAAAAAAGTCCTTTTGATATTTTTGTTTTATTTCCACTTGTTTCTGTAACTGTTACACAATCTTTAATACCTGGCATTGCCCTGCTAACTTCATCATTTTCATAAAATGAATGTACAGTTTTGACAGTTTCTGTTGGTAAACACTTCTCTGGTTTTGGGTTTGGACCTTCTATGAATCCTTTCTCTTTCAAAATTTTTTTGGACTGCCGAACAATGTAATTAGGAGCATTAAATTTCCTCATTATTTTCCTGACACTCCACTTTTCAGGTAAACTTGTAAGAATCATTAGTTTTTTTGCTCTACTTATAGAATTTTTAAAGTTTCTTTTAAGATCTTCAAGAACAAATTCATCAGTATCTGACGAAGAAGTTCCAGGAGCAACAAAAAGTTTACGTGTCATTGATGAGATTTTCTTCGCTTTTGATTTGGCGTAATGCCTAGATGTTAGTTTTCTCTTGTTAGTTGGGGACTCACCTAGTTCTTGAAGTGTTGTGTTAAATGTTTTACCAGCTACTGAAGTTGGAGTGAAGTCAGGGTCTTGGTCTCGGATGATTATCTCTGATCCAGAAGATTCTTCTTCAACACTTTCATCACTGATGGGCTCTGGCGTATTTTTCAATTTGGTTACATCTTTCCTACATTTATCACAAATCTTGGCACCACTTGATATTTGAGGAAATAATTTGGACATCTATGTTGTGACATTTCTCAGTTTTTTTCTGTCTCTAATAAAATGATTTGACTTCTTCAATGGATTACAACACTGCACTCTTACAGCACTGCACTTTTTACTTGGTTCCATATTTATACAAAAATGTATAGATTTACTTTTAAAATGAACTATTAAATATAACAGATACAGAGTGGTCAACACATAGGTAACAATTGATTTGCTCCAAAGCCACAGTGCACAATAATGATGTATGCACACAAAGCCTTAGAATGTAACAATGCAGACTACATCATCTCAACAATGGCTCCAGTCTCTGAATTATTGTACAGTAGAGATGGGCAAACTGAAACACGTAACTGTTTCGAAACTAATGAAACAGTACGATGTAATGTTTCGATACACTGTTCCAAAACAGTGAAACAGTTTGTGTTTTGTAATCTAATAAATCTACACATTTTATCATCTTGAATGTCTACTGTATAAGTATGTCCACATAAACATAAATGAGGTGCGAGATCGCTAATCGTATCGTAGTAAGTATGAAACTATCACTTAGGCATCTTAGCAGTTTCGTATTTCCTTCAGCAAATGCGCTGCTTTCGTGTCGTGTGACTTTCATACTTTTCAATTGGCTGAGGACAGCCATAGCTGAAGACAGAAGAACCACCATGAACGGTGGGAGCAAACTGCAGAAACAACGGATATGCTACTGGGATTCTCACATTCCATTAGTATGGCTAATATACCCATCCTACTAATTTCCATGCACACAAAGGGAATCATTATGGATAATAGACACAGTGACTATAGACTCGCAAATAATTCGAATAAATAATAAAATATAACAGAAAAAAATTTTTGTGTTTCAAGGTGTTTCGAACCGTTACTATTAATTTATGATGCTTCCCATTCACCATTACACTATCAGTGATATGTCAAACAGATTGCTTGCAATTATACCTACATCAAATTTATGTACATGTCTAATAACTGTCACTCTACGCCTTTTTTTATTTAAAATGTTGTAGTCTTACTTGCGTTTCTTAATATGATTTCTGTACATGAACAGAGAAGCGTATGTTATAAAAAAAAGTGTAATTTAACTGAATGATTTTCACATATTTATTATTTTGAATGTGAATAGTATGCGTTGTTTTATTGTTTGGTTAGTGTTTATAAAGCAGATGTTACGCTATTTCGGAATAGGACAGTCAGCTAGAAACGAAGCTTTATTTTCGGATATCTTAAGCTTCATGCTATTGCTTGTCAAAAGATTTCGACACTCTTGAAAGTGTTTCACGAAGTGGTATGTTGTGTTTCAGTACCTGTGCCGAGCCCGAATCTTGTCCGACACAGAGCGGAATGAAACATCACTGTTTCGATACAATTACTCCGTTCCAGGCACAGGTGGACTGAAACAGTCTTATTTTGAAACAACGATACAGTTTCAGTGTCTGGCTCGAGATCCGAGACAGGGGCGGAATGAAACACCACTGTTTCGAAACAGTGAACCATAGCCGTTCCGAAACACTGAAACAGTTCCATGTATCGATACACTGTATTGAAACATAGAAACAGTGGCCAAGTCTATTGTACAGACATCAAGCCCTATGTATACGGTCCTCTACTGACGTACTACCGTAAAGGTCAGTTTGGTTAAACTAGGGCCTTTAGTGAAAAACAAGAGTCCGGAATAAGTTTTTTTAACAATGAACCCATCATCATCCCACATTTATATTTTGCCATGTGATTTACAACAGTATGAAGTAGTTATGGAAATATTTTGCAAATTTTCAATTATGTACTTTTTGTAAAGAAATGAAATCAAAATATTAATTACTATTTTGAAAAAGGTTATTAATTAGAAGCTATGTTTTTTGGTCTATCACTGGAAAGAGCATGAAAAATGCTGCAAAATGACACCTTTCCCAGTTCTCTAGCTCAATTAGGGCAGCTCCTAGGGCAATTTAAAAAACATACGTTCACACATTTTTGGCTGGTTTTTGAAAAGTTTACATGACCATATTTCAGGAATGGTTTGAGGTAAAAAATTGAAATTTGGTATTTTTTTAGTTTCAGCACCCACTATAAGTATACCAACTTTCAGCAAAATCAAAGAGGGTGAGGTAAAATTTTGATTTAAAGTGTGTTGATTTAACATGGAATGCAAACTTCAACTGTGAAATATTAAGGGAACAGTGCACATAGTTGTTGCAAGAAAAATGATGGCAGTATGTAAAGAGTTCCCTTTCAGGAACAGAGTCTTCCATGTGTGTGTAACATCACTCATGCTGCGGATGGGTGTCTTTGTGCCCAAACACAATTGGAGTCCTCCACTGTACCGCGTCAGAAATATTAGACTAGTTGACTACAGTCCATTGGAAGGCACTGTTCCCGAAAGGGAACTCTATACATACTGCCATCATTTTTCTTGCAACAACTATGTGCACTGTTCCCTTAATATTTCACAGTTGAAGTTTGCTTCAAGCAGTTACTACTAAAATATTTACTACTATTCGTCAGCTGCTTAGTAGACTGTGGATAAATCAGTTTCGAACTTCGTCACTGTATTCTGCAGTAGATGCTGGGAAATAATTACATAATACCACATCTACTGTCTTTGAAATAATATAGCAACACGTCTCATATTCAGGATGTTCATTAAGTAACTATGCAGTTCATAACCTACCGTATTAGGATCATGGAAGTTATAAGAGATGCTGGTAGTGATCCACTTGAGCTTGAAGTCACAGTTGCACACATTTCTGCATGTTTTTGAAGATGTTGAGCAGAACATTGGGAGTGATGTTCTGATGTGACATGTGCAGCTTGGAATTCTTGTATGGTGTGTGGATTGCCTTTATAGGCCTTTCCCTTCAATATACCCTATAGGAAGTAATTCGGTGGAGCCAAGTTGGGTGAATGTGGAGGCCAGAGTCCTCGAGAGATGATGTGGTCACCGAAGGTGTCCTTAATAGTGTTCATCGCCTTGTGGGCAGTATGTGCAATTGCCCCATTCTGTTGGAACCAGACATTCTCAATTTTGTCCTCATTCAGTTCACCTAGGAAGGGCTCCGGGATGCAGGTGCAGTGCCAATCTGCATTTATGATGTCCTGAAGTAATATCAGCCCCAGTGATGTGTTTTTGAGTCACGGCGCACCAAACACCAACCTTTTGATCATGCAGTGCAGATACCTTAAATTTACATAGATTCTCTGAAGTCCACACATGACTATTCTGGCTATTCACGTAACCGGAGAGGTGAAACCACGCCTCGTCCGTGAAAAACGTTGTGTCAAGAATCCCCTCACCATTGTCCTACAGGAAGGACAGAAACCAGTTGCAAAAGTTCACATGCACCGAGTGATGGGTGTGTCTCAGTTCATGTATGACCAAGATTTTGTACAGGTAGATGGACAGTGACTTACGTAGAATCTTGTGAGTGGAACCCACGGACACATGGGTCTGCTAAGCTAGTTGTCTAACTTATTTTGGACTTTGCAGGATTGTGTCTTGCAGCTCCATCACCTTCTCTTCGGATGTGGATGGCCTGCCTGATTTTGGAGCATTGTGAATGCTTCCGGTCTTTCAAAACTCGATGATGAGATTCCGTACACAGCATTGTGGTTAGGCATCTTCACTCCTGGGAACTTTGCTGCAAATGCAGCTTCTAATGCTGAGGTAAACTTGTCTGCATTGCGGGACACATGCTCCACAAGAAACACTCTTTGATCAATCGTCAGCTTGATGATGTAATGATATCACTCAAGACGTTGGTCTTCAATTAAGCCAGACCAGTGAACAGATACAAATACGTAGTCAAATATGGTTCAAATGTGCTTGAAATATGTTAATCAGTGGAAAACATTGTATTAACAATTGGCAGTCATATCAGTCATAACTTACTTTCTGAACACCACACACACACACACACACACACACACACACACACACACACTTCAAATTCGATACAATAATCACTATAACAAATATTTGATTCTTGGAAAACACTACCAACAGTGTCTATTCATTTGTCTTACAAAATCTGTATAGTGTAATGTGATTGGATAGATAAAAAATCTACTTACCAAGCAGTGGCAGGACAACACCCCTCTAAAAAAAGGTCTCGTGTATGCAAGCCTTCGGAGCCAGTGCCTCCTTCTGGCAGAAGGATTGAAGGGGAAGGAAGAAGGGCAAGGAAAAATAATGCAAGGGGTTTAAGAAAAGCAGTAGAGTTCAGAAGGCACCCAGAACCCCGGCTCAGAGGAGACTGGGGATGATAAGAAAAACTCTTTATAGTCTGTACTTGTCATTGTTCTGTTTTGGCACTTATTCATGGGAAGGCCCACTTCTCCAGCAGAAGTCGGCGATACACGGAATGTCAATATCACACCCACACACGTTCTTCATCTTGCGAAGTTACAGTGATCACCGATCAACCTTGAAGACGTGCTGTCCATTGACAAAATTAATAATAAATTCACACAGCAGTCTTGCTCTCCTGTACGCTAATGTAATGTATTGTTTTATTCAGTGTGAGTGTCATTTGTTGAAAAGGCAAACATAATGTTGCACATTACATTTCCTGAGTGATATGTAACACCATATATTTTCTCACTTAGACCAACAATCTTATGACAAATTCAAGTACTATACTTTAGTTGTGTGTTTTTAAATAATTGCAGTATATCCCTTAGTGTGTAAAAGTCTTTATCTACTGCTATCTTATAAAGTTAATATTTTCATTTGGAGAATAGTGCTATAATTCTTGCTTTCCTTGCTCATCTGTCTCACTACAGCCATCCACCAGTGTTAAGTTTCAGTTGTCATTAAGTATAATGCTTCTGTATGTGCACAAAAGTATTTTCTTAACTTAAATTACATCCAAACTTAACTCCTACTGCGAAGTACGTCTTTTGTTTTGCCTGTACTTAGTGTCTAATGTAATTTCATTTTTCTGTCCAAGCAATTGCAACACAGTTGTAATACAGTAATGTTTTTTTCAAAACCTCTTACCTATCCTTAATAATGGTTTACTGCAGAATTGTTGAGCATATTCCAAGTCCCTACATAATAAATTTCCTTGAGGCAGAAAAGCATCTGTGCACAAATCAGCACGGACTTATAATGCAAAACTCAGCTTGCCTCCTTTTCTCACATAATATCCTGTGAACCATGAATTATGAGTAACAGGTAGATTCCATGCTTGTAGACTGTAGATTACCAAAAGGTCTTTGCCACAGTGCCCCACTGCAGACTGTTCACAAAGGTCTAAGCATACAGTGTAGGTTCTCAGATATGTGAGTGGCTCAAAGACTTCTTAAACAATGAACCCAGTATATTGTTCTGGATGGCAAGTGTTCATCAGAGACATGGTTATCATCAGGAATGCCCGAGGGAAGGATGATAGGACTGCCCTTGTTGCTTATATACATAAATGATCTGATGAATAGGCTGAGCAACGGTCTGTGATTGCTGATGAGATTATAGCGTACAGGAAAGTGTCATTGTGTGACAGTGGGGAGATACCGGATGACATGGACAGAATTGTTGTTTGGTGTGATGAATGACAGCTTGCTCTAAATGTAGAAAAAGCCGGTTAAAGCAAATAAGTAGTAAAAACAACCCTAGAAAGTTTGAATATGATATTGATGGTGTGTCACTTGACACAGTCATGATGATTAAATATCTAGGTGTAATGTTGCACTGTAATATCAAATGTTGCACTGTGATATAAAATATAATGGGTACATAAGGCTGGTAGTGGGTAAGGCAGATTGTAGACTTTGGTTTACTGGGAGAATTTTAAGAAAGTGTAGCTCCTCTCTAAAGGATATAATGTATAGGCCATTAATGTGTGACATTCTTGACCCCTGCTGTTGCATTTGGGATCCCAACCAGGCTGGATTAAAAGGAAGACATCGAAGCAATTCAGAGACATGCTGCTAGATTTGTCTGATCAACATGTGAGAATTAATATACTGAAGAATTGGCACTCATTTGGAGATTCAACAAAAAAGGCAGGATGCTAAAATTCTCTTTCAAGACTGCTTTAAAAATTACTTTTGTCCGGAAGTAAAAACAGTATTTGAAGGACAATACCTTAAGCATGTTAATTTTGGATAACACTCTGCACCCAGTTAGCTTATCTGAATTATCTGGCAGTGTAGAGATTGAGTATCCTCTTAAAAATACAACAGCTCTGCTCCAGCCAGTTGTTCAAGGTGCAGTAGCCACTTTTAAGTCTTATTATTTATGAAGAACTTTTCATAAACTTATACATGAAATCAGTGGTAAATCTTCAATGACAATAAAAAATATTGCAATAAACAATGGCTGCATGGCCAAAACAATTGATAATTTGGACACACAAGTACACAAAAATAAGACAACAAATTGCCACACTAATAAAGAAGAGAAAATATTTCCCAGCATCCCATACCTAGGTGCCATATCACAAAAAATTGCAAAGCTGTTCAATAAAACCAATGTAACAGTTGCATTCTCCAATAATAAGTCATCACGCTTACTAGTATGCCACATAAAAACAGATAACCATAAATTCAACAGCATTGGAGGGTATAAAGTAACACGTGTTAGTTGTCCTGCCTAATATATAGGGAAAACAGGCAGAAATTTCAAAACGTGTTTCCAGGAAGAGACAAAAGCTTTCAGTTTACACCACTTTGAAAAATTGTGTATTGCACAGCACATGCACTGCACATTGAAGCCAAGGGTAAAAATGTGTGCCCCGAGTGATGAGTTGCGCAATGACAGAATGAATAAACTAACGTATGCTGACCTCAAAACATTAAAAATGTTCTTCTTTGTACTAAGGTCTTCTCTGGCTTCCAGCCTCATTGAGTGGTTAAAAACCCATGAACTTTCGACCGAGCTCTCCTACACCATTGTGAAGTGGTAAATGACTGATTTGTTGCTGTGGCCTCAGTGTTACATAGCTGCAGTGCCGACTGTGACATCACAGGTTCACTCTTCTTTGCCAACTGCAGTAATGTTTTTGTCCTGCATCCATCATGCTCGCTTCAACATTGGGATGGCCTGGTCTTGGTCTGTGTTGAACTGCAAACCACCATCCATGTTGGAGGTGTTTTCAGATTATTTTTATTTCTACATCAGGCCATTTTTGCTGGGGGCCTGAACACTGATGAGATGATGTGTTTCTTCAGGAGCCGGCTAATGTTTCCCGACACTGTGCCACAGAAAGGCAAGACTGCAAGTTTCTTGTTCATATCTTTGGTGGTGTTTTTCCTGCGTGTCACACAAGAAATAGCCTGTGATACCTGACAGTGATTGTAGCTATTTTGGTACAGCTGCTACAATGTCTGCCAAACTACACAATGTGGATCAATGCCAGACTGAACATAAGAGGTGCTTACACCTGTACTGTCTAATGAAACATCTGTCATTATGAGGACATAGAAATTGTGGGTTGCATCATAAAAGAAGCACTAGAAATAGAAATATCTGAAAACACCATCAACAAGGACTCCTGTTGCAGCTCAGCACAACCTGGGACCCAACCAACCCAAGGTTGAAGCGGTCGCAATGCGTGTCGGATGTAAACGTTACCACAGTTGGCAAAGAAGAGGGCACCAGGGCCATCACAGCCAACAGTGTGTCTGTATGATGGTGAGGCCATGGCAACATGGCAGTCATTAACTACTTGACAATGGCAGAGGACAGATCAGTTGAAAGCTCATGGGTTTTAACCTCCTGGCGCGACTGGAAGCCTGAGAAGGTTTTAATAATTCATATCACAGTGCGACCATGCATTCGTATATTCTTACTTGATTTTTTGTTGAGTTTTTTACTGTCCCCCCCTTCCTGTTTCTCTCATGTTTCTGCACTTGATTCACGAAAATATTGAAACTTAATGTCTCATTTCTCACTATAGGAAAATACTTTTCACTTCATTCAAAGAGCAAATGTTAGATGATTTGCACCTGAAGATGAACCCACAGGGTGGAAATGCATTGTGTAATTTAATAAATGAAAGAAAATTGTGACTGAAGGCATTTTTATACAAACTTCTTGTGACATTTTTAATGTTTAACACCAATGTTACTGTTTATTTATTGACTGATAAGTTTCGGGCTTTGCCCATCTTAACAAGCCACATACATCTTTGACATATTTTAACATAAATACCAGATAGATTTAAGTGTGTTGACACAAGTAGAACTGTCCACTCCAACCATTCCCTAATTACAAATACAAAAGTAGTTACTACATGAACCATTTTATTCACTGATACCTTTATTGACCACATTCTCTATAACAAATTTGGTTCTCTGTAATAGGTGGTTTGTGAAAATAAGCAAAGCTAGAAGCAAGGCAGCAAGTGAATAAACATTAGCTTTGGCGTTAAACATTAAAAATGTCTTTTCTACAACAATGTTATTACCAACCACAGTGCATGAAGTTAGTAAAACTGTACAAAAACCAAAACATCAGGTGTCAGCAGGCGTAGATGAAGTATCCATCTGTGTGCTGAAACGGTGGATGTGGAGCATACACGCTGCCATACAAACATAATGAATGAACCATTTGCATCAAGGAATTTTCTAGGGTATTAAAAACAGCCAAGAGTTGGCCCTCTGTTAAAGGTAATGCAAAAGAAAGAAAACACTGCAGACCAAATTCTGCATTGTCGTCATTCTGAAAAATAAATAAATCAGTTGCGAAACACAGATTAATGAGTTGATTAATAAATTCTAAGTGCACTGTAATAGAAGTACAGAATCTGCCATAGTAGAATTTACAAAAGTAGTACTAAGTGCTCTTTATAAGGATGAGTGTTTCGCAAGCATATATTATTAGATGTGTTTAAGGCTTTTGATAGTGTTGACCACGAGATTCTGCTAAATAGGCTATAACCATCAAAAGTAATAACTGTAGCTAACGACTAGTTCTGATCATGCATAACAGATAGGGTACAAGAATAAAGCTCCAGTGAAGCAGTTCTCAGAACCAAAACACATTATGATAGTAATTTCCTGCGATAGCCATTACTGCTCCTGATACATATCATTGACTTTTTCAATAGTGTTAATCATGGAGGAAAAGTTTTCGTTACTGGTGACAGCAGCATTATCATTGCTGAAAAAATGAGAGAACGCTCAGTGAAAGCAAAGGAAACCTTTAAAGAAGTTTACAGTTGGTGAATATGCTGTTAAGCTACATTGAACATAAAGAAAACAAATAAATGAATTTCAGTTTCAAGAGGAAAACTATTACTGGAAACATAAATGTAGGTGATACATCTATAGACTACATAACAAACACAAAATTTCTAGGAATGATTATTGTATGTTGAAATGGCCTGAGTACCAAAAGATATTTGCAAACGGATTGTTGTCACCGTTTTATATCCTTACAGTTCTGCCAGAAGTGTGTAACAGCCTTGCATAGTCACTTCTTAGCAAAGGAATTCTTTTCTGAGAAACAAATACATGAAATAGAACATAGTTTTCAGTGCACAGAAAAGAACCATAAGGATAACAACAAAAATAGTAATGAGGCTCTTTGTATATACGAGGTGTGGCTAGAAAAAAACCAGACTAGTACTGGTGAAACAATAAAACGAATGCAATAAGGCTGAAAGTCGCCTGGCCTGTCACGTGACTCTCGCTCCGCCTACTGCTCAAGTTTCATCTGCCTCCTGCACTCAGTCTGCCCGTGGCGTCTGTTTTAAGTAGTTGACGTTTTGTCTGTGCGTCGGAAAATGTTGAGTGTACAGAAAGAACAGCGTGTTAACATCAAATTTTGTTTCAAACTAGGAAAATCTGCAAGTGAAACGTTTGTAATGTTACAACAAGTGTACGGCGATGATTGTTTATCGTGAACACAAGTGTTTGAGTGGTTTAAACGATTTAAAGATGGCCGCGAAGGCACCAGTGATGACACTCGCACTGGCAGACCATTGTCAGCAAAAACTGATGCAAACATTGAAAAAATCGGTAAACTTGTTCGACGAGATCGCCATTTAACAATCAGAGCAGTGTCTGAGTTAACAGGAGTTGACCATGAAAGTGTTAGGCAGATTCTTCATGAAAGTTTCAACATGAATAAAGTGTGTTCAAAAATGGTTCCAAAGTGTCTCACAATTGAACAGAAGGAACGCCGAAGAATGATTTGTTCTGACATCCTGGAAAACATTGAAAGTGATCCCACCTTCTTACAAAATGTTATTACTTGCGATGAATCGTGGTTTTTTACTTACGATCCCGAAACTAAACGCCAATCGATGCATTGCAAAACTCCTGGTTCTCCACGACAAAAAAAAGCACGAATGTCAAAATCGAAATTCAAGGCAATGATTGTTTTTTTTTACATCAAAGGGATTGTGCACATTGATTGGGTACCAGAGGGACAAACAGTGAATCAGCATTACTACATTAGCATCCTGGCTACCCTACGTGAGCGAGTACGGAGAAAACTGAATGATTTGTGGAGAAAAAAGTCATGGATCCTTCACCAAGACAATGCCCCAGCTCACAGTGCGTTGTCAGTGAAGACGTTTTTGGCAAAACACAACATTCCCATCTTAGATCATCCACCCTACTCACCTGATTTGGCCCCCTGTGACTTTTTTCTTTTCCCTAAAGTCAAGTCAGCTTTGAAAGGAACTAGATTTGAGACTGTTGAAGCAGTAAAAGAAAAAGCGACGGAAGTAATGTATGGACTTACCGAAAATGATCTGCAGCATTGCTATGAACAGTGGAAAATTCGTATGGAGCGGTGTAGAGACCGAGGAGGAGAGTACATTGAAGGAGATAACATGAAATTGTAAATAATTGCAAATGAATGTTTTTTCCAGCATCAGTCCGGTTTTTTTCTAGCCGCACCTCGTATTTGCTCAGAACATTAATGATTTTAACTACACCATATGAATACATTTACCAGTGTGTTACACACATCAAAATTAACCATGATAATTACAGCTCATGCTCATCACCATGGAGCAAGAACTAGACCGAACTTACATTTACTAAGAAAGAATAAATATAAAACTACTACTACATACAGTGACTACACTGTTTAACTATTGTTTTCATAACACCTGATTTTGTGATGTAGACATTTCACTGACTGCAACCCAAGTATGTGTGTTTAATCGGCTACCCTCTACATTCAGGTAATGTATCATGCTTTTGGACCGCGTTGCACATACAACTTAAACTCCTTTTTTTTTTTGCCAAGGAATAAACTTGTCACAGCTGATATTGTGCATAGTGTTAAAGTACATTATGAAATAATGTGTCTAAAATGTGTTCCAAGTGAATGGATGGTATAGAACTAGCTTTTTACGTAATGGGGTAATTTCTTTGAAAGATGATGAAACGACACTGTTGTACACCAGGGATAAACCAAATAGTTTGATCAATTTTAAACAAACTGGTCCTGTATTTGAGGGGATAGAGGGTCTAGTTCCAATCCAGCCAGCCTGATTTAAGTTGTCCATGGTCTTCCTAAATTACTTCAGGCAGCTGCCAGTGTGGCTCCTAGTATAAGGCCATAGCCTCACCTGTCTCATCCTTGTCAAACTAGATCTGTGACTATGTACTTTGTTTTTTGTTCTTAAACTGTAATATCATTCATGTCCAGAATCCTTGTAAAAATGATCCAAGGATTAATAAAAATATTATGGTGCTGCCACTACCCTACTACTACTAATGCTACTACTACATCATGCGTTGTCAATTATGATCATGTAAGCTGGAGGTTTGGTAATGCGAAACTCTCAAGACTTCGACGGAGGGTGCTGCTTGAAATACGTACTCAGTAATATTTGTATGTATTGACTCCATCTATGAAATGCAAACATGTGATGAAATACTGTAGGAAATAGATGTAAAGTCTCTTTGGGGAGAGAGAGTGTCAACATGTGCGTTATTGGAGGGAGTCTTTATTATTTTCCAGACAGTGATGTCTATCAGACTTGTGTATGGAAGGTCTCATTGACAGACAAAGCTTGTGCATTTGTGAATGGGAAGACACCACGAAAAAGTGTCTGCCCCTGTAAAAGGTAATAGAAATGACACTTCACTTTCACATAAACAATATTAATTTTGAACTTCACTGCTTTGAAATGAGTTGTTTTACTTGTGCCCATCATGGAAATATTATTGAGAAATATAAGTGGATTACTTTTAAGTTCACTAGGTAGTCTGACACTGCTGCCAAATAGCCAAGTGGTATACAAATGAAGCTTCATTACTTAGTTTGACATTCCATTTATAATTTGCACAGTAAATCATAATGTTGTGGAATGAGTCATTTTACATTCACATTGTAAATTAATTTGTAAATATGCATACAGGCTGAAACTTTATGAGATAATGTTTTTTCATTATTATTATTATTATTATTATCATTGTTACTATTATTATTATTATTAAATATACAGATGTGAGTTAGTAATTCCTACCCACCACATTTTTTCACATTACAAAACATTTTCAGTTTGTTTTCAAATTTTACTTTGCTGTCTCTCAGACATTCTGTATCTCCAGGTGAATGGACAAAATTTTAGTTACAGCATTGTGCACCCATTTTTGTGCAGTAGTCAACCTTAATCTGTAGAAATGAATGTCATTTTTCTGTCTGCTATTCTAACTTTATATCATTTTTCCTTTTGAACTGGAGTGGTTTATTTACAACAAACATTATGTGGGACTAAATATACTGTGAAAGCAGTAGTCAGAATGCCTAACTCCTTAAGCAGATGTCTACAAGAAGGTTGAGGGTGAGCACCACATGTATTCTTACAGCACTTTTGTGAGCGATAAAGACTTTTTTCTTTAAAGATTATCTACCCAAGAATAGTATTCCATATGACATTATTGAATGAAAATATGTCAGGACAATATGTGAACAACATGTACAGAATATCAAATTGATCAAGCCTGTGGAGTAACTATTTATAGTGATATCCAATGTAATTACTTTAAAATTGCATTGGTTGAAGTGGTTAACGACAAGTTAAATGTTACTGAAGGGTTAAAGGGACAGCACAGCTCTATCCACGAAGGAAACCTGCTGCAGTATCTATGTATTAATGTTCTTCGTTGTGAGTCAGATTTGAGTGAATGTATGACAGCTTTAATTGAGTAGACAATTAGAGAATGCATGGAACAGATGTGTAGTTTAGAAATTAAACTATGATTCTTATAATTATGTAGCTAGCATTAAATGAAATAAGCAATAAGAAAGGTAGCATTTTCATACCTGAAAAGTTAGTGACACTATGAAAAATGCACACAAAGTTTAAAATGTTCAGTATTCCAATTGCATTCAGAATTGTCATAATTTTAGTACTACAGGAAATAAGCATGTGGATCATTGTCCCATTTATTAGTTCATGGTGTATGTAAACGGTCTTTTTGTCGTGTTCCATTTATTTGTAGATTGCAGTAGGAAGGTTGTGCTACTGGTTGAGAGTGTTAATACATAGACAGTAATATATAAGTTTTTATTATTTTTTAATCTGTTTCCTACATTAGGTTCAAAGATATACAACAGATACTATCCGGTTTCTGTAGAATGAGTACTATTTGTTTTACTTGTGGAATTACCTCAAAATATTATCTCATATGACATTAGCAAATGGATGCATGAAAGTAAACTAACTTTCTGGTGATTTCACCACAAAAACGAGCAATCATATACAGTGCAGATGTCGCTGAAATTGTAAAATTACAATGAACCAATCAATAACAGTTGTGAAAAGTTCATTTGCTATTCCTTCTGTTAATGTGTGTCTACTGGGATTGATTTTGGATACGAGGTACAAAATGCAGCATGAAATTCGCAGTGAGTGAGGAAATCGACCGCTAGAGTTCACAATGGACAACTACTCCTCCATAATGGATACCATGCTTAAAAATCAAACAACACCATCTCTTTATGTGGACCTCCCCAGATGGACATTATGAGAATCAAATTGACTATATCCTTATTGATAAGAGATGGAGAACCTCTTAGCGCAAAGTGAAAACAAAACTAGTGTCAAATGCAGATCTGATCGCCATCTACTGAGGGCCTACATCAGAATTAAGCTGAATAAACCAGTGGCTGAAATGAAGTTGAAAAGGCTGGCAGCAGCTGACCCAGTTATATTCCAAGAAGTACTTTGAAGAATTGGACTTCCTGACCTAGAGAGAAATTGCAACATAGCTTGAATGAGAGCAGGAAAATAGATCACAGGTGTAATAAACAAAATCCCAAAGATGAACACCACGGTGTAGTGATAACACTAGATGTTAAATGAAACTTTGGCTTTGATTGAAAGGCAACTTAACATCCAGCTTACAGTCATAGATCCAGGACAATGAGAACAAATTATGGAAAAAGTGAATAATGAAATTAAACATACTTGTAGGAAAGACAAAAATGATCAAATTAACAAAATTTGCGTAGAGCTCAAACTCAGTGCAACAGAGAACCACAGCCCGGAACTATATGACAATGTGAAGTGCTTGGCACGGGTGTGGGAGTTTTCACTCAGGACTCAGTTATTAAAGACAACTAAGGGAATATCATCACAGATGCAAAAGGTATTACTAAAGTGTGGAGTGAATACTGCATCAACCTGTTTGCTGAAGACACACAACCAATGTCAAGATACCAGAGCACAACTGACACTGAACCAGCGATTCTTAGACAGAAGTGGATCATGCACTGAAAAAGTTGTAGAATCAGAGGGTACCAGGCCAGGTTGGAATTACTGCTGAAGTCCTAAGAAAACGTGGCTAACATGGGTGTGGGCATCGCACATAGGTTATGTCAAAAGATCTGGATGTCTGCAAATTGACTGGATCAATGGTGCCTCTCCATTTTCATACCACAATTCAAGAAAGATTCTCCAATTTAGCATACAGGCTGTAGAACAGTAGCCTTTATTTCCCATGCAGTAAAATGATGCTCACTATATTGAATGAGAGGCCGAAGCCCTTCTTACATCCACAATTATCAGCTGAACAAACTGGATTTATTCCATGCAATGGAACTCATGAGAAGATCCTAAATGTCTGACAGCTCATTGAGAAGGTAGGAAAATATAATACCAAAATGTTCATGTGTTTCATGGATTACAAGAAAGCTTTCAACAAGATGAAATAGTCAAAGCTGTGGACTATCTTCATTGACATGGATACGCCGAGACACCTAGTATACCTGATATGGCAACTGTACTTTTCGAACATAGCGACAGTAAGAATCGGTAACACCTCATATAATTTTCCTACTAATGCTGGCATAAGACAAGGATGCATTATTATCTCTCCACCATTGTTCAGTGCATGTAGTGAGCACATTATAAGAGATGTTCTTGAAGAATGGTACAATGTGGCATTATTGTCAGCGGCAGAAAAATCAATAGTCTCAAGTAGGCGGGTGACACTCTGAAAATTGCAACAGATGAGCATCAACTGAAAACCGTCATGTGAAGGTTGGCTAAATGAAGCAGAGAATAAGGTCTTGAAATCAACAATATAAAGACCAAAGTGATGATTGCAGATTGTCCTAAAGACAACAGACCTGATATCACAGATATTGCTGGTTATGAGGTCATCAGCCGGTTTGAGTATCTGGGGTCTCTTGTCAGATACTGGAGATTGTGAGCCTGAGATCCATGGGTGCATTTTGACTGTGAGAAATTCAACAGCAAAACTTGCTCACAACTGGAAGGATGCCTCTGTCACTGTCAAGACAGAGCTCACCCTCATCTGGCTCTAATCTCCCCTATGATGAGCTATGCAGCAGGAACTTGGATGATGAAGGTTTTGGATCATCGTAGGATTCATTCTGTGGAAATGTAGTGCTATAAAAGATTACTTCGAATTCCATGGACAGCACATCGAAGTAATGAATCGATCCTGAGAGAGCTCTAGATCATCTTCTCAACCAAAATTTGTTGAAAAATTTAGCTCACATTGGCAAAAGGCAATGGAAAGAACAATGATAGAGGGAAAAGTCAACAGCCGAAGACCTTGAGGATGCGCACCATTACCCTGGATAAACCAGATTAAGAGCTTGACCAGGATGGGCTTACAGCAAGCAAGTCACAATGCCCAAGACAGAGCTCTGTGGAGGCAGATTAGCAAGGCTCTGACCACGTGATGCCACTATGCCCCTGCGCAGGGTTAGACCAAAGAGAGAGATGAGATAGGAGGTTATTTATGCATAGCAAGAATGTTACTGGATTGTTTGTTGCCCAGACTACTGTTTTAGCAATTATTTTCTTTGTGAAGAACTGCTTTGCTTTGAGACACCCATAAAACATCATATTTTTATGCTTTGTTCTGCTATGAATTGAAGAAAACTAATATTCTTTATTTTTCCCTTTTTTATGATTTTCTTTCAGCAGAAAAGAGTAACAGCATTGCTTTGAATTTTGATTTTGAGGTGACACACAGTGAAAATGTTACCACTTTCAAAGAACTGCTTCAAAACTGTTTCGTCCCTCTGCTCAGCCTACCCCTTAGGTCTTTCCAGCAAGGTAAGTTATGTACTTTTAACATTAGTTTATGGAGAATATTGATTTTATCTTCTTAATAATTATGATATTTATTTGTCCTGTTTCACAGTACATTCTAAGAAATGGATTCGGTTCACTGAAACAACAAGTTTCATTGACAGCTCATAGGGTAAGTGGCATCTTTTTGTCTGTTATTCAAATTACTAGTATGACAGTAACACAATTTTGTTCAATTCGCATAAATCACTTTGACATAGTTGACTGTTAATATAATTTTGTTCAACGCACGTAAATCACTTTTACACAGTTGATTGTTGTTACCCAAAACTTAATTTTCCTTAATTATAAGGCAACAGTACAAACAGTTCCATGAATCTTCCAATCCCGCAGTTTTCCTGAATTTTCACCAATTTGATAATGTTGACTAAGGAATATACACACTTTTCTCTTCTCATGTTTGCTCCACATGTCAAGCAAACATTGCAGGGTTTCTGGATAGGTGTTCTTATTTCCTGTAGTTTCAAAAGAAGAGATAGAAGTTTCAAATTATGATGAATTATTACATTTTTAGCCTCACAACTACGCATAAATGCAAATGCTTTTCTGTTACATACATGTTTTTTGATCTCACTCCATTCACTTCATATTTTTGATCTTGTTCTTCTTCTTAGATTTGCAACCATCAGATCAGTTAACAGCAGCTCGGTATGCATTTCTGTCTTTAGCTTTGCTCTTGAGAGCGGTATGGGTGTTGCAGCTGGTATCATCAATGATCTGGTTGATGGAATCTAGTCTCAGTCTGCCTCTTGTGTTCTCCACTCTACTATCCCTTCAATGATACAATCATATCTCACCAGATGGTCAGCCCATGTGTCCCTTCTAAGTCGGATAAGTTTTGAAACATATGACTTCTCTTGCTCCACTCTGTGGTGCTCTTGTTCATTTGATATCTTGTCTACCCAGGAAATCTTGAGCTTAGGGTATCATCACATCTTGAAGACTGTTGTTTTGTTTTTGTCTGCTTCTCTGAGTGTGGGTTGATCGATTTGGGGGAGGAGACCAAACAGCGAGGTCATTGGTCCCATGGATTAGAGAAGGATGACGAAGGAAGTCGACCGTGTTCTTTCAAAGGAACCATCCTGACATTTTCCTGAAATGGTTTAGGGAAATCATGGAAAACCTAGATCAGGATGGCTGGACGTGGGTTTGAACCATCATCCTCCCAAATGTGGGTCCAGTGTGCTAACCACTGTGTCTGTGTGTCCATATTTGTCTTCTGTACAGCAAATCCAAATAAATGTGTTGATGAGATCCTGTGATGTTTGTCTATGCAACTGGTTGTAAAAATGTTTCTTTTCTTGTTAAAAGCAGCTTTTACTTGATGGATTTGGCTTGCAATATCCTTTATTGATCTTCTGTCTGATGTAACTTTACATCCTTGGTAGGCAAGGGATTGAACATTCTCCAGTCTTTCATTATCAAGTGAGCATTGGGCAATGGTGTTTTATCTACTCACCACTAAGATTTTTGTTTTTCTGTTATTAATTTTCGTGTTATAAGAAGAGCTGAGAGTAGCTTCCATCGGGGTCAGCATCGCTTCTAATTACATCTAACACTGCGGTATCATCAGCGAATCTCGACATGTCTATTTTCTGACCATGAACTTTAATTCCACCTATAGTCCCTATGTTCTCCATAGCTTCATCTATTGCCCTCTGAATTTATACGTTCTTCTTCTTCTTCTTCTTCTTCTTGTTCTCCAAATCTTTTCACAGTCTCTGCACTATTGTAAGTACTTTATACCACCATCTGTCAGAATCTCGGAAAGCTGTCACTAGGCTACTGTTAAAAATGCTTTTTCTAAGCCGCTGAAGGCAATTATGTGTCTTCAGCCTTCCTCAGCCTTTTCTCAAGAGTTAATCATAAGCAAGTACTGCCTCTCATGTGCCTACACCTCTTCAAAAGCCAAATTGGTCTTCCATGATCATTGCATCTATCCTGCCTTTGATCCACCTTAGAATGATAGAGGTCAAGATCTTGGAGACATTTGTTACCAAATTAGGAGTCCTATAGTGTTCATGTCAGTTTGGGAATTCTTTTTGTAGTATTGACCTTGTACATATTTTTTAAAAGTCTGTGTGTTGGAGCTCTCCAGTTTTTTCACATAACTTGTGTGACGTGGAACAGTTCTTTGTGTAGCTGTTCTCCACCAGCCTTGATGATCGTACATCATCAATTCCAGTGGCTTACCCAGGTTTTAGCTGCCTGACAAAAATGTTGAAGTCATCATACACCATCTCCCTCCGGTTTTGGATCAACTTCCTCAGCGTTCTCCAGTTGCAGATCTTCATTATTTCCTGCATACAGCTTTTTAGTGTTTCCACATTTTTCTTGTCTATTTCTGGTCATGTAATACTATTCCATCTTTGTTTTGGACTCCAGTGCATTTGATTTATAGGTACATTTCAGCTTTGCTGTGCTGATCATTTCGTTCACCTCTTTGTATTGGTCCTCTAACAATTGTTTATTCTTTTTTTTACTTCTGGTTGATTTCATTCCTCAATGCTTTGTATTGCCTTTCTCCTACCTCAGGTTTGTCTTGTTTCTGCTTACATCTTAAATTTATTTTTGTTATTGTTCTTTCTGTACTCTGTTCTTGTTTATGCTTTGTCTTCCGTGTCTTGACTGTTTAATTTGCTACTCGTAGAATGTTATATTTCGAAGACCCCCATTTTTCTTCAACATATCTGGTTGTGTGTGTGTGTGTGTGTGTGTGTGTGTGTGTGTGTGTCTACTGTAGCCATGTATGCTTGTTTGTTTGTTGTATGCTGACCTAACTGTGTCATTCTGTAGTCTGTTCAGATCCCATTTATAATTTGCCAAACACATGTAATTAACGCACAGACAGACAGGATAGCTGCCAGAACATACTTTCAGGAGACACTCCTTCCATTACTGGGGATATAAATACTTAAAAATAGATCACCACACTCTTAGCTTCAACAACATTAATTTCCTTATAAACAACATTAATTTTGTTCTTGTTTGGTAGGGAATGTTCCGCAGAGGGGTGGGTCACAAAAACCAAGATAAGGAAAGATGTCAGATAGAGTAGGGGGTGAAAGACAGTGCATTAAGAAGTGTCATGCCAGCTGCGAGTGAAAAATGATAGAAGGACCAGTGTTAGCCAGTGGGTTAGAAGGAGAAGAGAGAATGAATTGTGAGAAGAATAGCGTGAATGTAGAATAATAAATAGAAAGAAAGAAGAGTGAAGAGAGGAAGAAGGTAGAGAAAGAAGTGTAGGTGGTGGGGGACCCATAGTAGAAAAGAATAAAAAGGTAAAGAAATGAAAATATAACAAAAGTTTGACAAATGCAAATGTAAGAATGGCTAAGGCGAGGAGGGGAGACATTAGGCTGTGAAATATTTTTATATTTCCTTATAAGCACTACTTGGAGGTGAGTCTCCCAATGGCATATACTGGCAGCCAATTCTGTTCATTGTCAGTAACAATGTTTTGAATTGAATTTTCTCTTTAATGGAATGAGCACAAGATACATATATCACAGGATGTATGGAGCTGTCATGTTACAAAACACTGTTTTCTTTACCCTACAAGAGTGGTGTCCATGAAAGAACATGAGTGTGTGTTGCATTCTGTGCAGAGAAGGAGAATACTTTGTGGAGAGCACCTCTGTGTCTGTCTCACACCACATGCTACAGTTGTTCTCCCCTCTGACACCTGGCAGGGTTGGTGTGTATTCAACATGGGGAGTGTGTTTCTGCTTCTATCTCTTTTTGAAAAATATATGCTTGCAGAAAACTAGAGCTACTGCTTGTTAACGTAATACGTTTGCTGTATGTTACCCAGAATGAAAACTACAATGACCAAATACCCTTATTGTACATATGTACATTATGTGAAACTCATTGTTAAATATTTTATGCTCACGGTGAAGTATATACTACAGAAACAAGCTGCAGAATGATGTTAATGGCTGGAGTATCAAGCGGTATGCTATTCAGTGCTACTGTGCATCACCTCCTCACTCGCCTTCTTATATACACACCCCTCTAATTTTACCAAGACTTGACCATCATCAGAGTATTCTGATTCTTTTCTTTAGCTTCTCAAATGTATCTCCAAAAGCTACAATGTATTATATAGTACACAGTGTTATAACACACATCCTGGAGTCATTTTGTTATGTGTGAAAAAAAATTAAAAACACACCAACTGTTTTAAAATCTTGTTGACACTCATCTGGAGAAATCAAATAATGTGTTTTGCATTATAACAGATAACAAGTCACTCAACATACATGCGTTGATTTTGTATGTTAAGGAAATTAGAGTATATATCCAAAAATGAAAGATCAAACTCTGCAAAGTTTGATGCAAAAATAAACATATCAAAAAAATAATGGCAAGTGGTAAAATGTGACACAGGAAACCAGTATAATTCTTCATAATTTGGAACTTGGGATCCTTCCTGAAGATAAGAGAATGTTGGAAGAAAGCGAAGAATAGTCAAATATGTGAAGTGAAACTGGAATGCATTCTACTAATGATAATATCTGCATGGATGGAACATGCATAAATGAATATTAATCAATGGACAGCAACAGAACAGATTTGAGATGAAGTAGCTGTACATGGTCACTTAGAAATGTGTTGACACAGACGCTAGGTGGAACAGATGATGATGATGATGATGATGATGATTTTGTTTTGTGATGCACACAATAGTGTGGTTAAGAGGACCCGTGCAAATTCCCAATCTTTTCACTGCCAGTCTTGCCTCTTTCCTGAATGGTGATGAAATGATGAGAACAACACAAACACCCTACCCATGGGCAGAGAAAATCTCTGAAACGGCTGGGAATTGAGCCTGGTACCCTGTGATCCAGAGGTGGAACAGATCATAGAGTAATTGCGAAACAGAGGAGGTGCATAAAATATAACAATCCAAGAGGCAAAACAGAATAAAAGAAAGGAACAGAACAGTTTAATTAATTATGCAGAAAGCTTCGTGGCTACCAGCATCTAACTGTATACTCTGCTAACCACTGTTTAGTGCACGTTAACAACACAAACACCCTATCCATGGGCAGAGAAAATCTCTGGAACGGCTGGGAATTGAGCCTGGTACCCTGTGATCCAGAGGTGGAACAGATCATAGAGTATTTGCGAAACAGAGGAGGTGCATAAAATATAACAATCCAAGAGGCAAAACAGAATAAAAGAAAGGAACAGAACAGTTTAATTAATTATGCAGAAAGCTTCGTGGCTACCAGCATCTAACTGTATACTCTGCTAACCACTGTTTAGTGCACGTTAAAGAATACTTTTTTTCTCCAACATTAACAGTGTAGGAGAAGACAGATTGCTATTTACCGTAAAGAAGACTTATGAAGTTGCAGACAGGCACAACTGAAACACACTTAACATAAAGCTTTCGGTTACAGCCTTTATCAGTAAAAGAGAGATGCACACACCATTCACACAGGCACACACACCTTATGCACACATGACTGCTAACTGCAGCAGTTTGGACCGGAATGCTACTATCACATGGGACGCAAGTATCAATCTAGAGGGGGTGGAGAAGAGGAAGGGGAAGGGATAGTAGGAAGGGGTAGTTGTGTATGGGTAGGGAAAGAGACAAAAGCCATCTGGTGGAGTGTGCAGGGACTAGACTGCCAACAGGTGCAACGTCAGGGTTGTGGGGCAGGGATGTTTGGCAATTGGAGGCCGGGACTATTATGGGAGTGGAGAATTTGTTGTAAGGATAACACCCATCTGCACAGTTCAGAAACGTTGGTGGTGGAGGGAACGATCCAGATAGCTTTGGTAGTGAAGTAGTCATTGAAATAAAGTGTGTTATGTTCAGCTGCATGTTGTGCCATTGGGTGCTTGGCCACAGTTTGGTGGTGGCCATTCGTTCTGGTGGACAGCTGGTTGGTAGTCATACCAATACATTATATTGGTATATGGTCTTTCCCCTCTCCTCTCCTTTTTTCCCCATCTCCCTGTTCCACAACTTGCAGACACTGCATATGTTGGCAGTCTAGTCCCTGCACAGTTTACCAGACAGTGCTCATCTCTCTCCTCTCAACAAACAGCTGTCACTTTCCCTTCCACACCCCCTCCAGGTTGCTGCTGGCATCCCACGTGATAGCCGCATTCCAGCCCGAGATGCTGGAGCTGTGGGTCATGTGTGCATGAGGTGCGCCTGCTTGTGTGTGTGATGTGAATGGTTTGTGTCTGTCATTTATTGATGAAGCCCATGGCTGAAAGCTTTATGTAAGTGTGTTTTAATTGTGCCTGTCTGCAACTTGACATGTCTTCTTTATGGTAAGTAGCAATCTGTCTTTTCTTACATTTTTGATACTCCTACCTGGAGTTTAAGATGTTTGATTTTTCCAATATTACTCACTCCATTTTTAATCACATTCATCTGTGGAACATGGGATAAGTGAATGTTTGCCTTCATATGCACCTTAATCACTTCTCCATATGCACCTTAATCACTTTTATCATCGTGATTCTTACTTGAGATATAAAAATGAGGGTAAGAAATTTGCTGCATAGTCTGCACAGAATATCACTAGTCATCCATTTGACTGTTAATGGCGTGCCAGTGGTAGGTCTAGAGACCATGTATGTGAGAGGCAGGGACCAAGGAGAAGTCGGGGTTTTAAATCCATTCACCTAACCAATAAATTTGATCTGCTGTCTTCCATTACTGAGCCCATGAGACACACTTCACTTATTTGGAAACATGCTGTGTCCTGTGCGAAGGTCAAGGAAACACAAATGTGCCCCATAGGGAAATGGCAGCAGGGGTTGGAAGGGATCACCGTGTGCGGTCTTTGTTATGCATGGAGGCCTCATTCAACATGTTGAATAGGATACAGCAGCCATTGAGGGTAGAGGGTGCAACCAACTGCAAATTCTGGCAAGTGTTGGGAAGAACACTGCATGTCTTTTGGTGTCTGAGGCCATACTCGATCAACCCACTGACTGACATATTGGGTTGAGAAGACAGCCTTGCTGCAATCCAGTGATCACCAAAATCTGTAGCATTGTTTCTAGAAATGATCAGGACCCTTTGGTTCTGAGCCAAGTAGAAGTTTTGGTCCAGAGATTTAGAAGATTCTGTTAGTAGCTTGCATCTTGCTACCTGGACTTGTGCCATAGGGTTGAGAATTGTTGGGTCCCCTTAAATGGGTCATGTGTGCGTTACACATTAGAGGCTGCTATCAAGGTGGCTGACTGTACCTGGATTCCACACAAGGATTTTCTAGGTCAAGCCCTCTTCTGTACGTTCCAGATAATCATAGCTGTAGGTGACTCCGAAGTATAAGGTGAGATTCATCCTAAAAAGCAGTAGAGCTCTTTTAGGTACGGAAAGCTGGCTAATACCTAAAACTGGCAGCTGTTAGATTTTTGGGGTAAATGTAAGTGTATATCAAAAGGATGGGCTAATTGTATACGAAGACAATGTGTTTGTCACAGTAGACAATAAACTTGGACCCTCCAAGATAAAAATCGAAGCTGCATAAATTTTCTACTGTTTTTTTTTTTTTTTTTTTTTTTTTATCGGCCACCAGAGTCACCTCCACATGTAACTGCAAACATTAGAGAGAACCTCAGATTGGTTGTATGAGTGTCCAGACGTGTCATCATTGGAGGAGGCTTGAATCATCCAACCATCAGCTGAGAAAATACAATTCTGTATGTGGTAGGCATGACAGGACATCCTGGGAAATGTTTCTAAATGCATTGTCTGAAAACTGTGTAGAATGCATTGTTCATGAGCCCATTCATGCTAGAAATATATTAGACCCAATGACAAAAAAATAAACCTACACAAATCAGCAAGGAATTAGAAAAAATTGTTGGTGCAAAACTCAGTTTGCCGTTTTCTCATGATACCCTGTGACCCATGGCTGAAGTGCAACAGGCAGATTGCATATTCCTAGATTTCCAGACAGTGTTTGACACTGTGCCCCACTTCAGGCTGTTAACAAAGGTCTGAGCATAAGGAACAGATTCTCAAAAATTTGAGCTGCTTTTGAAGACTTCTGAAATAATACACCTCAGTACATTGTCCTCGACAATGAGTGTTCATCAGTGACAAGGCAGCAGGAGTACACTACGGAAGTGTGATAGGACCACTTTTATTCTCTGTATGCATAAATGATCTGATGGACAAGGTGAGCAGCAATCTGTGCCTGCTTGCTGATGCCACTGTGGTGTATAGGAAGTTGTCATCGTTGAGTGATTGTAGGAGGATACAAGATAACTTTAACAAAATATCTAGTTGGTGTGATGAATGGTAGCTTGCCCTAAGTGTAGAAAAATACAAGTTAATGCAGATGAGTAGGAAAAACGATCTTGTAATGTTGAAAATATAGCAGTAGCGTGTGCTGCTTGATAGAGTCGTGTTAATTGAATATCCAGGTGTAACAGTGCAAAGCGATATGAATGGAGTGAGCATGTAAGGACGGTAGTAAGGAAGGCAGATGGTTGATTTCGGTTTATTGGGAGATAGTGTAACCCATTCTTGAGTGCTGTTCGAGTGCTAGGGATTCCCACCAGGTCAGATTGAAGGAAAACTTTGAAGCAATTTGGAGGTGGTGGGGTGCCATATTTGTTACCTGTAGGTTCAGTCAACACATCAGTTTTATGTAGATGCTTTGTGAAATCCAATGGGAATCTTTGGAGGGGAGATGCCTTTCTTTTCAGGAAACACTATTGAGAAAACGTAGAGAATCAGCATTTGAAGCTGTCTACAGAACATTTCCGCTGCCGCCAACATGCATGTCACGTTGGTACCACAAAGATAAATATATAGGAAATTAGGGTTCCAATGGAGGCATATAGGCAGCCATTTTCCCTTTCTCTATTTGTGAGTGGAGCGGGAAAGGAACTGAGCAGTAGTGGTACTAGGTACGCTCCGCCATGCATGTTACGCTGGCTTGGGGAGTTTGTATGTAAACGTACTGGGCAATGCAGTCAGTCTACAAAGGACACTGCTTACGAATCTTCGAATATTGTTAAAGTGTATGGGATTTGTATGAAATAGAACTATCAGGGTATATTGAACATATACAAAGAAGTGGTGCATGAATCGTCACAGGTTTGTTTGACTCATAGGAGAGCATTACAGGAGTGTTGAAAAAATCCTGAATTGGCAGACCCTTGACTGTAGAAACAAATTATCCCATGAAAGCCTACATACAAAATTTCAGCAACCAATATTAAGTGGAGAATTTTGTTGTAGTCTTCATTTCCCTATGTTTTGGTCCCCTAAGGACAATGAAGACAAACTTACACTAATTACAGTGTGTACAATGGCATTCGGACAGTCATTCTTCGTGCACTTCATACATGATTGGATTGAGAAGAAACCCTAACATGTTATACCATGCAAAGTACCATGTGCCACGCCCAGAGGTTTGCAGCATATGTTTGTATAACTTTTTTTCTGAAGTAACCCAACACATTATCACTAAAATAATGGTACTTCTCCTCCAATGATTCACTGGTCATCTCTGTTTCACTTCTGTACAAATTGTGGGAACTTGTAACTGTACTAACTATGCTTGTTTGAATTCTTGAGACATGTGGTGATACCATAGTATTCCAAGCATTTGGTGTGTGTGTGTGTGTGTGTGTGTGTGTGTGTGTGTGTGTGTGTCAGCAATATGACATCATTGGTTACACATTTTGAAGTCCCCCCCCCCCCCCCCCCCCTCTTCTCTCTCTCAAATAAAAATTTTGAGACTGTTAAATGTTCTTTTATACAAGGCGATTAAAACAAATGAGGTCAAGCTGTGGGAAACCGGCCACTGCAAGAACAAGTAGTAGTGTCAGATGAACACATGTCCAAGGTTGCATGTTTTCCATGTTGGAGACCATCTTACAATATCGACCCTGTACAGCACATTTTCAGCAGATGAAAGGCAGTAATTCCCTGCCACAGGAAGCGCTACCTCGTAACAGCGAGGTGAACCTTTAGGCTGTCAAAGCCATTTCTTTAAGCAGGAGAGACAAGGTGTCTTGTAGAAATTAAACACATCTTATTTTGAAACTTCCTGGCAGATTAACTGTGTGCCAGACCGATATTCGAACTCTGGAACTTTGCCTTTCGCCGGCAAGTGCTCTACCATCTGAGTTACCCGAGCACAACTCATGCCCCGTCCTCACAGCTTCACTTCTGCCAGTAACTCATCTCCTACCTTCCAAACTTCACAGAAGCTCTCCTGCAAACCTTGCAGAACTAGCACTCCTGGAAGAAAGGATATTGCTGCGGAGACACGGCTTAGCATTACGTCATTATGAACACAAATGACGAAACCGTAAGGTTTTCTTCGCACGGCTTAGCCACAGCCTGAGAGATGTTTCTAGAATGAGGTCTTCACTCTACAGCGGAGTGTGCGTTGATATCACTGGCAGAAGTGAAGCTGTGAGGTCAGGGCGTGAGTCGTGCTTGGGTAGCTCAGATGGTAGAGCACTTGCCCGCGAAAGGCAAAGGTCCCAAGTTCGAGTCTCGGTTGGGCACACGGTTTTAATCTAACGGGAAGCTTCATATTAGTGCACACTCCGCTGCAGAGTGAAAACCTCATTCTGGAAACATATTATTTTATTTTCCAGATATAGCAGGAAAGCTTACTGAGCAAAATATCACTTATGAATATTGCACAGACACGTGATATAAAAAATATTTCTCATGGCAACAAATATACAGCAGTATATCAAAAAATTACCTACTAAAATAAATACTTTACGGCAATAGAGAATATACCAGATTTGGTTACAAACATGTGCAGCAATAAATCTCTGAACCATTGGCATATTTTATAAATTAATCATCTTCTGCCATCTTTCCAGAATGCTCTAAAATCACCAACATGGAGCCATTCCATTAATAATAATAATAATAATAATAATAATAATAATAATAATAATAAAACCATGAAGAGGTGCCAAACAGTAGAATAAAAAATTTGAGTTTTTCTGTAGTATTGTGGCTGAGTTTGCAGACCACTCAACTGAAGAGTAATATTTTTTTTTTTTGTCTGTATGAAGTGTTTCAGGCTTCAGACACCTACAGTGACAATTCACTCATAATCCTAGCTTTATCAAAGGACTCTGATGCAATCAGTACAAGCGGCTGACAAGAGTAATATACAGAAGAATGGAAAAGGTAATTGAGGATCTGTCAGATAATGATGGAAAAGAAAATTGAAGATGTGTCAGGTAATGGTCAGTTTGGCTTTAGGAAATGTAAAGGCACGAGAGAGGCAGTTCTGACATTGTGGCTGATAATGGAAGCAAAACTGAAGAAAAATCAAGACACGTTCGTAGGAGCATAGCGTTTAACAATGTCAAATAGTGCAAGATGTTTGAAATTCTGAGAAAAATAGGGCTAAGCTATAGGGAAGATGGTTAACATACAATATGTACAAGAACCAGGAAGGAACCGTAAGAGAGGAAGACCAAGAACAAAGTGCTCGCACTAAAAAGGAATGTATTCTTTCGCTCCTACTGTCCAATCTATACATCGAAGAAGCAATGACAGAAATATAAGAGAGGGGTTCAAGATTGGGATTAAAATTCAGGATGAAGAGAGATCAGTGATAAGATTTGCTGAAGATATTGCTATCCTTAGTGAAAGTGAAGAATTACAGGCTCTAGTAAATGGGATGGATAGTGTAATGAGTACAGAATATGACGCGAGGCTAAATTGACAAAAGATCAAAGTAATTGAAGTAGCAGAAATGAGAATGGTGAGAAACTTAACATCAGGATTGGTGGTCATGAAGTAGATGGAGTTAAGGAATTCTACTACCTATACACCAAAATAACCCATGATGAGCGGGGCAAGGAAGAGACAAAAAACGGACTAGTACTAGAAAAGAAGGGCATTCCTGGCCAAGAGAAGTCTACTAAGTACCAAACGTAGGCCTTAATTTGAGGAAGAAATTTCTGAGAATGTATGGTAGTGTAACACAGACTGTGGGAAAATCAGAATAGAAGAGAATTGAAGCATTTGAGATGTGCTGCTACAGAAGAATATTGAAAATCAGGTGGACTGGTGTTCGCATGGGAGAGGAATTTGTGGCAGGCTGCATCAAACAGTCAACTGACGGATGACTCAGAAAAAAAGGCTGTTACAATGGAAATATTTTGCCATACAGAATAGAGTAGTAACTAATTCTGATATTGGAGTAAGTGAACAAACATAATATACAAAATTTCTAGGCATTTAAATATAACTAAATATAACAGGACATAGAATGGGATACACATATGGGCTATACAAACAGAAAATTGAGCAGACTCTGTTTCATAAGAAGAATGATAGGGAGCTGCATAACAAAATATTCTCAGGACTATATATTTATCATCTGCTCACTAACAATTAATACTGAAATACAGAGTAGTATTTGGGAAACTCTGTAGCAAGCCTGAAGCATTTCAGGCCAAAGAAAAAGATTATTAATGTCAGTGATAATGTGTTACCAGTCCCATACCTGCATATTAGAAAGTATAACTAGCACAATATAAAAATTGAATAGTAGTTTGTACCTTTTCCTAGTTAATCTGTAAACAGCTCCTAAATAATGCATTACGCAGTGGCACAAAAATAATAATGGACAAGGGCAAATTCTAAACATCACTTAAAAAGTGCTTGGTCAGGTGCAGGTAATTAATTGTGAGGGAATATTTAGAAAAACAGAATTGTAGCACTATTTAACATTATGTTCATAAAATATTCTGTATGGATCAGCGCTGTACAATATTATTTCTTGTTGAAAAATATGTTCTTCTCTATAAGATGTAAAGACTGGTACATTTTTTGTTTTTAAACTGCACAGTTGTTAATTTACAGATCATTAAAAATAAATCCATCCTGTGAGGTGATGCTTCTTTAGAGGTTAAGACACAAGTAAGGTCTAGTGAACACAGCTGTAATGGAGAGCAGTACCACATACTGATAGTGAATGATGGCATCACACTCATCAGAATGTACTGTAGGCCCACAAGTGCTGCATGATGTAGATAAAATGGCCTCGTAACTTAAAAACCCTATGCTTCTGGAATGTATTTGTTAAATCAAATCTGTTATGTATTCTCTCTGGGATCATCTTCTGAATTTTGTCCCTATTGTTCAAAGTCACTTTCTGTATAATTTATATATTTATTTTTGCCACTTGGTTTTATTCTATTTATTTTATGTCATCTCATTGTCAGTGTAGAGCTGTACCATGGGAATCAAGTAGAGGATATCGTTTGGTGGCCGGTATCCTCTTTTTATAACACAAACTGCACACATAGATTAACTGGGTTCTTTATTCATAAGAATGGAAAGTTTTCTTAACTCAAGATATTCAGTGTGGTACAAGCTCTTCTGTGTAGTGCACGTTAGCCTCACTGCTGGTGAAGAACAAAAGTCCGTTAGGTACACTATTAGGGTTGTTGTGTGCTGCCTGTCTCTGAGTTAGCAGCAGAGCTAACTGCTACTGTGATTCCCGCCGGGTTGTGACTGATGACACTGGAACTTACTTGGTTTGAATAGACTTGCTCTCCTGGTCCATAGCAGCACACTAAATACTTGTGGCTCATAGCGTTGGCAAAGCATTTCCTGTGACTCTGTTGTTGGCCTCTATCTATCGTCTTGCAACCTCTTTGCCACATGGTGTGCTGGTGTCAGCTTTACGCCAGCAGGTGCCTCCCCTACCACCCCCACCCCCCCTTTCCCTCCCGGAATGCCGCACCATTGTCATATAGTGAAGCTGTGAATGAAAACGCGGAGGGAGGCAGGACACTGGACGTAGAGGTGGGCATCTCCCTATTGTACCCTGTCATCTGGCTTGCGAGCCAACAGGAACATCCTCCAGAAAACTGCTGCCAGGGCACACGTCCTGGCCTGAGGGCGTGTGCTGGGGCGATGATGGTGACGGCAGGCCTAGGTCCGTGGGGTAAGTGAGCAGGGACAGTGGGAGCGAGAATGCATTGTCCATCTATTCCTCCTAGGGTGCGCTGTCGGTACCAGCAGGCGGCTGCAAAGGTTGCACTGTCCTGTGAAGTCATGAATCTGGGGAAAGAAAAGCAGCAGAATCACAGGGCAAAATGACATGCATGAATTAGGTTCTGGTGGTGGTGCTGAAAACCATCGGGACCTGCAATGAAATACAGGTAAGAGCCAATGTATTCCTGGGTCAATCCTCTTTTCCAGCACCCACAGTTGCCATAAACCCTGAGAATAACAAGATCACGCAGTGCAAAGTGATACTTGTGGACCATTGGCTGCGCTGGATGCTGTGATGGGTGTAGCAAGTGTAGCTGCATCCGATGGTGGTGGCCATGCAGAAGTTCCGCCGGTGATGATCCATCTTGTGTGTGGGAGCGATAGGAGGCGAGAGAGAGTTGCAGTACCTGTTTCTGTGTGTGGGTTGTGCAAAGCTTGGCCATCTATTTCTTGAAAGTGTGAACAAAGCATTCTGCTACTCTGTTGGACTGTGGGTGAAACGGAGCACTTGTTAGATGCATTCACAAAACTGTTCGAAGTTATGTGAAGTGAACTGTGGTCTATTGTTCGAGACAAGTACTTCTGGCAAAGCTTCCATGCAGAATATTGAAGACAATGGTTGCATGGTGCTACTTGATGTGTTAGAAGCCATAGGCAATACAAATGGGAACTTGCTAAAAGAATCTACCGCTATAAGCCAACAAGTGTTCCGAAATGCACCTGCAAAGTCAATGTGCACTGCTGCCATGGCAATGGAGTCTTAGGTCAAGCTGAGAATGTTTGTGGCTGAGCAGATTTGGTCCATGTGCACACGCAACACTGTGATGTCATCTGTTCAATGTGGGCATCCGTGCCCTGCCAAGTACAGTGTTGGCACACTAACTGTTTAGTGGAAACAATTCCTCAATATCCTTGATGGAGCAGTCACGTCACATCCTTTTACAACATTTTGGGAATATGCACACGGGATTGTCTGTTGTCATTTTGAACTAGAGTCACACCTTGTTGAACCGAAAGGCTTTGCCGATGGGCAAAATATTGGCGCACAACATAGTTTTGGATACTGCTCAATGAAAGAGGCCAAGATGTGCGAATATAATGCAACAAAATCTTGAGGTCTGGGTCTGCTTCCATGGCCTGTACAATTTTTTTTGTTGCAAGGGAAAAGATTCCAGCAATTCAGAGTCCTGTGCATCAGTTTGCAACAAGGTGTGGCAGTGCATCAAAATCAGAGTCTGGGCCAATCGGAAGGCGAGATATGGCATCTGCATTGCCATGTTTTGCCGTAGGTCGGTACACAATTTCATGTTGATACTGCGAAAGCAACAAAGCCCAGCGTTGCAATTTTTGAGAAGTGCACGTAGAAACTGGCTTTGGCGGATGAAACATGGACTGCAAAGATTTGTGATCTGTCATTAAATAGAACTTGCGGCCATACAAATAGTGATGGAATTTAGTCACACCATACACAATAGCAAGAACATCTTTTTCTATTTGAGAATAATTGCATTGAGTTTGAGTGAGCAACTTTGAGGCAAAAGCAATAGGTATGTCTCGTTCACCAATTCTGTGCGAAAGCACAGTGCCGATTCCGTAGGAAGAAGCATCGACTTGCAAAACTATCGGCTTGACAGGGTCATAATGCACTAACCATCTGTCACTAAGCAAAGCATTTTTGAATTTCTGAAATGCATCTTTACAATCTTTAGTCCACACAATGGAGCTGTGATCTGAGCGGCATTCGGTATGAACCAAATGTAGTATGTCATCTTGCCTAGTACTGACTGTAGTTCAGACACATTGCGAGGAACAGGCAAGTCATGGATTGCAAGCAGATGAGATTGGAAGGGATGCACACCCTGACTGTTTATCATGTGACCTAAGTACAGTAATTCAGATTGAAAAAAGTCACACTTTTCGAGACGACACTTGAGTCATGCTTCTGACAACACTCAAAAAAAGAGTACACAAATTGGCAATGTGTTCCTCTGATGTACGACCTCAGGGAACAATATCATCAAGGTAATTTTAGCAACATGACACTTTAGCAGTCAGTTGTTCCAACTAATGTTGAAAAATGGCGAGTGCGTAAGCACTGCCAAAGGGCAAACATAAATATTTGAACAGTCCTAAGTTTGTATTTACAACAAATACTTTGTTTGATTCTTCATTCAATGGAATTTGCAAATAGGCATCACGCAAATCTGTCTTAGAAAAGAAATGCCCTGCACCAACTTGTTCATGAGTTCCTCAGGATGAGGTAACAGATAAGTGTCAACTACTGTATGTGGGTTGACTATAGACTTCAAGTCAACACAAATGCGAATGCGACCAGAAGGCTGAGGCAACAAAACTAGTGGACTTGCCCATTGACTAGCTTCAGTGGAAGCAATTACACCATTATCTTGCAAGTCTTTCAAATCACTGGCTTTTTTGTCTCTTAAAGAAATTGGAACGGGGCAGGCCCAGATAAACTTAGGCTGTGCATTGTCTTTCAATGCAACATGCGCTACAAAGTTATTAGCTTTTCCCATTCCTTCTGAAAATAGTTCAGGAAATTCCTTACGCAAGCCATCTACACTTTATTGTGGTACAAATGTAGAGACTGACAGTACACCGTTATGGATGCTAAGGCCAAACAAAACAAAAGCATCTAAACCGAAAATGTTCTCACTGTCTCTTGATTTTAACACATTAAAATTCTCTGTTCTAGTGTGAGAATTGTAAGTGACAGGCAAACTAGACTGTCCAAGCACTGGAATTTCCTATCTGTTGTAAGCAGTGAGGTGCTTGCTAGATTTAGAAAGGCATGGTGAGCCCTTTCTGTTTGTACGTGGCACAATTTAGCAAAGTGACTGATGTACTTATGTCTAACTGAAAGTTCACACGATGGCCAGCAATTTGTAGTGAGACAAATAGTTTGCTAAAATGTCGTTGCACAACACTAGGGCGAGAAGGAGGCACAACCTTAATCTTACCTTTGTCAGAACCTGTTGTAGGCTTGGAAAACACAATGTTCACTTCATGTACACAAGCCTGTTTTTTCTGGGAGCGGGCAAAATTGGCGTTTTTGTGCCATTGCAGACAAACTCCTTGGCCATGGCCTTTTTTCTGCACATGTAACGTGTTGCGCTTCGTGATGGGCAGTCTTGTCTTTTTTGGTGAGCAAAAGATGTAGGGCAAGACTTCACTAAGTTCACAAGTCTGTTTACGTGGCTGTCCACATGTTGTGGCTGCTTGGGGCAGTCGCGAGCACAGAGCGACTCGACCCAACAAATCAGGGTCTGGTCAAACTTATCGGCCGCTACGGCACCTGAATCATTTTGCTCTAAGATTGCAACATTTGAGAAAGTGAAGGATCACAGTACTTTAGTATCTGTTCCCATATTCTACTATCTTGGACACTGAATGTTATAGCATCCCTAATCGTTTAGTCACTATAAACATTGCCACAACTACACTTCACTTTACACTTCCCAGTCATGCCCGTTAATTCTGTATACACTTATGGTACATCCATTCCGGCTTTATCTGCAAATGAAAACACTAATATCTGGCTGCAGCTACTTGGACTTGCTGATCATAGCACTGAGTTAATGCAGTGACTAATTCATCATAACTGAGTTCATCGGGAGACGCAGTTGGGAATAGTTTTTGTGTTAACCTGAACACTGGGGACCCCACGATTGAAAGAAAGTATTGTAGCTTCACACTACCTTAAACACATTGAACTGCACAATGAACTTGGAACTGTGGGTTAGGTATTCGTGCCATTCGCCTTCTGTGTCGTTAAATTGCCATAACGGTGGTGTGCTGGTCGGTGCCATTTGTTGGGTGTGTCGGTCGGTTGGCTTCTGTTGTTGTGCAGCCAATGCTGCTTTTGCAGCGAGAAGTTGTTGTACCGTCGTCAGCTCGGGAGCAATTTGTTGGTTCTGAAACTGAAAAGCTTGTGTTAGATCCATTACATTGGAAATCTTTGGCTAAGGTGCAAAGGGGGAGGGGGGGGGGGGGGGGGGGGCAAGCAAAGCCTCTGGAAAGAGAAAGTTAAATCGTTCTGCAGTTTCCCTCCTGGGATACATGTGAGACACAACAAAAATTTAGCAAACACTGGAATACAATCACCCTTGCAATCTGAAACACAAGAAAAGCAAGCAAATTTTTCTTCACTGAAGTTTTCTTGTCGCCATTTTTTATGTTGTCTTGTCTCAGTAGAGCTGTACCATGGGAATCAAGGAGAGGATATTGTTTGGTGGCTGGTATCCTCTTTTTGCACACACAGAGTAACTGGGTTCTTCATTCATGATAATGGAAAGTGTACTTACCTCAAAATATTCATTGTGGTACAAGCTCTTCTGTACAGTCCACGTTAGCCTCACTGCTGGTGAAGTGCAAAGTCCACTAGGTACACTATTAGGGTTGTTATGTGCTGCCTGTCTCTGAGTTAGCGGTGGAGCTAACTGCTTCTATGATTCCCGCTGGGTTGTGACTGATGAGGCTGGAACTTACTCAGTGCGACAGACTTGAATAGACTTGCTCTCTGGTCCACAGCAGCACTCTAAATACTGGTGGGTCATAAGGCGTTAGTGAAGCATTTCCTGCGACTCTGTTGTTGGCCTTTATCTATCATCTCGCAACCTCTTTGCTGCAAGGTGTGCTGGCACTAGCTTATGTCAGCACAATTTATACACAACGTCATGAATGAGAGCTCTCTAGTTCTGGGTCAGTTGAAGTCAGAAGAAATCAGTAGCCTTTGGGCCATGAGAATTTTGTGCCCAGCTACTCTTAGTATTGATCTAAAAATACAGCGTGTGCATGTGTATGACTGTCATGTCGTGCAATAAGCACATGCGTAGTGCCAGCATGTGTATGTGTATGACTGTCATGTCATGCAATAAGCACATGCGTAGTGCCAGCATGTGCTTTTGTGAGCAGAACTTGCTTTCTCCTTTCCCTACACCCATTGGAAACGAAGCCAGGACTTCATAAACAAATAGTGCCTCTACATATTTTTGTCTACTTCGTATGTTCAGCTTTTTGTTTGCCCTTTTTTGTACTGTTTGAAGATGTAGATTCATGGTTTACTGGGAATCGTGCATTAAACAAATTTTCAGTCTCACCAAGCTCTTCAACAGTTTTTTCTTAATAATGCCATAAATATGGTTGAAAATATTTAAAGCTCCTGTCTACTGCTTCACAGCATATTATTTCCCTCATGATATTTGTTTTAAATAAATCACTGCAGTTCAAAAGGAATAATGATGTGCAGAATTAGAATACCAGATGGGTCATTCCATGCCAAGTGGTCTAAACCTTCCCACCATCATGCTTCCAATTTTCTTCAAATTTTATCTGTAGCACTAGTCAAGTGCTAAATTAAGTTTCTCAAGATTTCAAGCCTCTAGCTGCAATACTTGCTGATCTACACCCCCTTGTCTGAAGGGTAGTAAGTTCGCATGCGCGCGACATCAGACAAAATGCCATTTTTGGGGTCTCATAAAATTGAAACCAATTCATAAGAATGGTTAGTAAGATGAGACCCTGTACAGTTTTTTGTGCTGATTCAAACGAAATTAATTATAAGATTACTGATGCAAAATCCGGTCAAACAAGTCGACTCAAAGTGTACCCCTAATTCTGTCGTGACTTAATGCGACAAATTTTGACCAATATTCAGACTGCAATAATTTCCTTGCAGATAAAGATATGGACTTGAACTTTTTACCAAGTCTTATCTTTGTGCTGGACATAATACAGCTGGATTTCCAACTACCCAGGCTTTATAGTCGCCTTGCAAAATCTCTTCAAATTTGGCAGTGTCAGCGCAAATGGCTTTATTTACCAAAGTTCAAAGCCCATTACTACAAAATAGTCAGCCTGGATTTAATTGTGAATAGTATCATCTGAAAGAGAAACTCTTGCTCTACGAGATGGATATATTTTTCTTTTGCAACGCTTCCATTAAGTGCTTATTTACTCAGGTCAAAGTATCTTATATTTTGTGTGCGCAGTGCCCTGCGTTGGTCCATGATGGCTGAGCCATTACTGGTTATCACAATAAAACCAGCATCCCCATCGCCATAGGGGCCACGCCCGATAGCCATGCAGTAACAGCCACGGGTGGGTATCTTTACTGCAGGTTCCCAAGCCTGATTACAGGGTGTCTTTACCACAGGATCCCAAGCCTGATTGTGGGTTTTTTTATGCAGGTTCCCAAGCCTGTCTTCCACAGTTACTTCATCATTCTGGAAGCATCGTTGATTTGCAAGAGAATGCTTTCAGGAAAACTGTATTGCCGACCAGATGATGTCACTGATGGAGCTGGAATAACACCAATGATAAGTTGTTCTGGAATCCAGCAAGTATCACGTCTTAAGGGCCAATAAAATGAACTTGCAGGACCATGAGGATGCATAAAGCTTATGAAAGCATCTTTCTGTTCGACTGAGATTTCAACGATGTTTCCAATCCACCATTTCTTTTCATAAATGCAAGCAACATACTGCCCAGGCTGAAGATCCATGACTTGAACTACTACTTCAGCAGCACTAATTTTGGCCAAAAAAGATGTCGCATCATTAGAAACTCTACTGACCTTAATTGTCGTCATATCAATGGGCAAAAAATGGTGGTTTTCTCTTGTGCCAGCTAGAGTGTGCCCTTGCAGGAATCTTTCTTCTTGAGAAGCTTTTTCTTCTTCAACTTCCTCTTTGCTGATGAAAAAGAATTTGATTCCATTGATATTATCATTGCAGAAGTTGAAAAGATCTTTGGGTGTTAGAATCTGGTTTTCATATGGACGTTGCAAACTTGCTCTTGCTGCCAACCGTTTTGTTGTGCCTCCAATGCCATCACAAGGCGACTTTCCATGGCTTGTTCCAAAGAAATTCCATTCTGCTGTTATTTCAAAATCTTCTTTGTGATAGCATAAGTTGAGAAAATTCTTGAAATTCTTATATTGTGCAGCTGAACCATCACTGAAGTAGTGGATGTGGCTTATTTTGGAAAATTGCATCTTCAGGTAATTGATTACTTTTCCAATGTAAACATGGACAGTAATCGTATCGTGTCGAAGGCAGTCACTAATAACACAAAGATTCACACATTGCACCTCTTCGTTTTCACAGTAGTAGACTACAAATGGATGAACTGTTGCTTGACTGTTTTCCCAGTGAAAGCCTTGCACTGCATCTTGAACAATAAATGAATAGTTTTCAGCAAAATCCATTAGTATTATGAATTCGCCTTCTTTCAAATCAGTTTTGAGAGCTTTCAGGTGCTGGCTTTGATGCTTGGCAATGTAGTGATGACAAGACAGGTTCCAAATTTTTGCTGCAATATCTTCAACATACTCTTCTGTTGAAAGCTGCTTTGTTTCTAAAGTATCCCTGTCGGTATGAATCCATTGTTTGTACTCAATCAGTTCTTCAGGGTCATTATCTTCAAAATATGTTGCAATAACTGCTTCTACACCTTCTGGACCAGGGCAGTTTTCACAACGATGAAGCATACAATCCTTGTTTTCCAAGCTGCAAACAGCTTTGCTAAGAATTTCCTTGTAGTCTTCATTGATTGATGCACCAGTGAGCATAAGCTTGACATTTTGGTGTATTGTACAGACACAAACTGAGTGCATTCCAGCAGAGCCAACTGTAACACACCATTTTGGTCTAAGCTCGCAAAACTTTGAGAAGCCAATTTCTGGTCCATTTTGCTTCTGATAAGACACGTACATTTCCTTCAAATTGCAAAGCAACAACCGCTTTTGCTTGTACACCTTTGTTCCTGAAATTCTCACAGGCACACAGTCTTTCTTCCCTGGACAAAGTCTGCTGAATTCGTCATCTTGAAAAAAGTCATGTACTTTCTGAACAACTTCATCTGAAAGCTTCCTTCCTTGCCGATTTGCTGGAAAAGCTAGAACACCTTGCTCATTCTTCAGTTTTCTCGCTTGCTTTACCATTCTTTCTGATACATTAAATGCTGTTGTCGTATCTTTAATTGTCCAGCTTCTTGGAACCAAGGTCAATATTTGAACTTTTGTCCTACGATTTGACACTTTACATTTTTCTTTCAACTCTTCTATAAGATTATCAAGATCTGCACAATTATTGCATGGGCGACTTTTACTTGAACTTGGCTGTTCATCGTAATTGATTCCTACAGCAGCAGCAATTTGATTCCCAATTAAACTTTGTGCATCCAAGATCTTTCTTTTTGCATAGCTTTGCTTATCTCTTTTACTTAGTTGTCTTCTTTTCAATGGTGAAGCACCAATAAATGATAAACTTTTGTTGATGGCTGGTTCAGTTTCATCCGTTGTGAAATCTTGTTCAGATTGGGTTGATAGTGATGATGAATCTTCTAGCTTTTGGTTCAGTGCCGACATGCAGCGAGGGCAAAGCTTCTGACCAGGTTTTATATCAATCACTTCTTTTTTCTTTAACAGGCAAAGTTTGGCAGCTGTTTCATTATCAAGCAGTCTAAGTCCAGCTTTTACATTGTGATTCCTCTTCTTGAATGGATTGCAACATTTCTTTTGCATCGCTTGATATTCATGTAGGAAGAGGGCTTCATGGTGGAAGCAAATGATGGAATTTTCGTCAAGTTTGGCTTCTGAACGCGAAACAAGCAATTTCTGGTCACATTCTGTGAAATCACTAAACGCTTTGAATCCAGTCTTCTTAGCATAGAAGATAACATGGCACTTCGATGCAGCAGCATCTTTTCCAATTGAACAGGGGGCCAACGATTCTTCTTCTTCATTAACTTCTGACATCTCTCACTGGCCAATCACTGAATAAAACACGAATGAAATATCCAATTATATCAGTAATTCTAAGCGACTATTAAGATTCAAATTCCTAGAAATGAAGAAAAATTAGTGCATCGCGCATACAAAATATAACAACTTTGATGTGAGTTAATGAGTACTTAATGGTCGCGTTGCAAAAAAAACAAATGTCAGTCTTGTAGAGCAAGAGTTTCTCTTTTAGGTGATACTATTCACAAGCAGATTCAGGCCAACTATTTTTTAGTAATTGGCTTGAAACTTTGGTAAATTTTACCGTTTGTGCTGACACTGCCTAATTTGAAGAGATACTGCAGGGCGACCATATGGCCTGGATCATTGCAAATCCGGCTGCATTATGTCTAGCACAAGCATGAAGCTTGGCCAAAAGTTCAAGTCCATATCTTCAACTGCAAGGAAATCATTGCAGTCTTAATATTGGTCAAAATTTGTCGCGTTGTGTCACGACAAATTTTGAAGTATACTTTGAGTCGAGTTATTTGACCGGGGTTTGCATGAGTAATGTTATACATAATTTCGTTGGAATCAGCAAAAAAAACTGTACAGGGTCGCATCTTACTAACCATTCTTATGAATTAGTTTCGATTTTATTAGACTCCAAATATGACATTTTTTTTATGTTGCATGCACACGGACTAAGTACACTTCAGACAAGGGGGTCTAGATCAGCAGCTATTGCAGCTAGAGGCCTGAAATCTTGGGAAACTTACTTCAACACTTGACTAAAGCTACAGTTAAAATTTGACGAAAATTGGAGACCATGATGGTGGGAACTTTTTTCAGTTTTAGACCACTTGGTGTGGAATGACCCAGATGGAAAAAGAGCATTCATCACACCACATTACGATTGTCTTTAGCACAGAAAGGGGTGCACAAGCTGCATCTAAAATTTTTGCTTACTTACCCAGTGACATAAAATGACTGACACATAGCAAAGTAAAATTTGAAAACAAACTTAAGAAAAAGTACATTTTCCCATTTTGTTTCACTGATTATTTATTTTTTGGCATAGGTTTAAGGTTATTAGCCAACTGTTAAACATAGCTGACTAACACATGGAGTTCATAGTGGTACAAACATAAAATGCAAGAATTTACAATCATCTAAGATATTTATTTGTGATTCTAGAAAAGAATACATTCACAATCATAGAACATTAAAATACATAAATAACTGATAGATCAGTTCAATGAAATTGAATTGGGAGTTGGGCAATTTTGGTAATATCAATAAGTGGAGAGTGAATGAAGTCTGTTTGTTCAATCAGTAGGTGTTCAAGACACTTCTTGTACTGCATCATGATCTAAAGTATTTAAGCAATGACAGTTTCTGCCCATTGTGGTCATAGTGCAGTATTTTCATGTCTACTACATAAGTGTGTCTGATTTTCATATAATGCTGCACAAACATGGAGTCTGTTTTCTGCAGCTCCCACTTTCTGTGTTGGTCTTTAAGTCTGATGCGTGCTGAACTACCTGCTTTTCCTGTCTTCTTCATTTTAAGTTATTGTTTTCTTGCAGATCAGCTGTTCCCAGCCAACATCTTCATTCTAATGCAGATACTGTCAACAAATAAAGTACTAATGTCATCTGTGCTCTGAAATCTTGAAATAACTGAGGAACTTTAGTCATTAAAATTTCTTATCTAATGCTAGTCATTTGCCTGAAGTGGTAAAGCAGCTAAGACCTTTGATTCATAGCAAGATGGAGAGATGGAATTTGATGTCCTGGCTAAGAGAGTGGGCTTGTATTTGGAGGCTTGCCATTCAAATCATTGCCATGCCATCTTGATTTAAGTTGTCCTTGATTCCAATCTCTTTAAGTGAATACCTATGCTGGTTCCTGCTACAGAGCGAAGTCTAAATACTTCCCTCTATTTTCTGTTGAGACCTCCATATCTCATTCCCTCGATTTCCTGCGGAGACCTTCATATCTCAGTCCACAATGTCAGTGCAATATTAAACTCTATCCTTCATTCCATTCTTTTGCAAAATGTGTGTGAATGTTCTAAATTTTGTGATTATCTATAATTCATGAATTTAAATTATAGCTGCAATCATCTGCTTTAATAGTAAGGCACCTGGTTAATGTCTTCAAAACCGTGTTCTAATATAGTGGTTTAATTATGTTTTAGCAAACCACATCTTTAGCTGCATCCGCATCTGCATCTGTGAGAGCTGCGCCCAAAAATGAGAGATTGGTTGGATATTGGCTTTTGGGATGTGGTTCCATGGTTTTTGGTGCAGTTGTGCTAGGTAGTGTAATTGTATCATAACTTTGTTTTACATAATATTAATTTTTACTTACAATTTTGAGGTAGAAGTTGTGCATTAGTCTTTGACAACAATAAAGCCAAAAGAGTAATATTTGTTAATGTCCATATGGAAACATTGAAATCAGTTCCGTATTGATGCTACTACAAAATTAACTGGATGTAACAATTGAAAATTTGTGCCACACCGGGGTTCGAATACTGAACTCCTGCTTGTGGCATTCAGTCATATTAACCAGTTAGGGCATATGAGTACATCTCTAGGCACTTTACATCACTTCCAGCCATTCAGTTTCAGGTTTTCAATGGTTTTTGTGTATCACTTAAATTAAATACTGAGATGGCTCCTTTGAAAAGGACATGATCATTGTTGAGATGTTAAATCCATTTCTATTTGGAATGGCAGCACTGTACATGGAAAACAAATATATGTGAAAGCGGAATGTCGTGGTGGTGATTATATTCACCTTCAGTGACAACAGCAAATTTGCACCAGACTAGGACAAATATGTGTCATTTATTACAGCTCAAGGAACATGTGTCAAAATAACAATAATAATGCATGTCAGAGAAGATAATATGTTCAGATGTGATGTGTTCCTTGACTTGTTTTGAGGTGTGGGATATCTGAGCTTTGTTATTTAGGCTTTTGCTGATGTACATTGCATTTCTTGCAACACATGCCATTGCGATTTGTTGAGCATTCCTATGACACGCCTGTGCTAAGTAAATGAGCCATTGAGAGAACTAACAGCTTTTCTTTGAATCTTTTCTCTCTCTCTTCCATTTATATAACCTAGTAAGAGTCTATACACAGGCATGTTTGGCTAACCAAATTTTCAATTTTCAGTGTAGCTCCTTACGTGCACATGAAACAGCTGAGAAATGGTTCTTGATGCAATTGACAAGATTCACTCACTCCAATATGTCTTTTTCTGATCATAAATTTTCCTCTTATTTTCACCTACAGAACTGGTTGCTCAGTATTTCCCTCTCCACAGAGAAATTTTGTAACACACACACGCGCGCGCGCTCGACCACAGTCACTGGTCTGGCCTTGGCAGCTGTAGGCTGTGGTCATGTATGTGTGAGTTGTGTTTATGTGCGTGTTGTCTAATTCTGATGAAGGCCCTTTTGGCTGAAAGCTTTGTTTCATAATATCTTTTATTCGAGGTTTCTTTCAACAGATATTTTTTTTTTTTTTTTTTTAGTAACAACAAGTGCTGTTGTATCTTATTTTATGTAGTCTTTTGTGCACTTTAACAGATTTTACAAATATAATTTTCACAATGTAATGTGAAATATTGTTCTTTTTGACCAATTACCCAAACTCCACTACCATTAAGTATAGTTAATGCTACAGTTGTTTTGTAAAACTTTGAAACTGCTTGTTACTTGGTCTTATTTCGTAGAATCACCCTTATTGTTCTGCATAGTGGCTAGCATTTTTGCATTGAGTTCTTGATTTCATTTCTTCTCTTACAATAGTTGCTATTTTCAAGAAATGTGAATTGATTTAGCTTTCCATTTCAACAGTAGTTAATACTGTCAATATTTGCTGAACATTAACACTGTTTCTGCTATTTTTACACTATTTTTAAGAAACCTGTAAATTTTCATCCCAGGTTTTTCCTTCATTATTTATACAAGCGAAGCTTCAGGTCTTAAAGGGAACACACAATACTTGCAGCATAACAGATCCTGAAATTAAAACAATATTAGAAAGACTAATTTAAAGTTAATTACTTTGTGTTCAGATAAACATAACACCAGTAAGAATACAGGCCTGCCACGAGTGCTATCCTCGGGTACTTAATGAGGTAGTTGCTGTTTGTTGCATGTTGCTGCATGTTGTTCTCAATGGAGACTAATCTTCAGGTGTAAAAGTAACTTGAGTCATACCCCTGTGGAGTATTATTGGACCATTAGGGTTTTTGCAGGTAATGCTGTTGTGTACAGAGCAGTTGTAACACTAGAAAATTGTAGCAAAATACAGGAAAACCTGCAGAGGATCGGTCGTTGTTTCAGGGATGCCAGTTGACCCTCAATGTAAACAAATGTGACATATTGTGCATAAATAGGCAGAAAGAGACATTAGAGCAGACCTCAATCACCCAACCATCAGTTGGCATAATTACAGTTCTGTATGTGGTGGATTTGACAAAGCATTCTGTGAAACATTACTAAATGACTTCTATGAAACATACCTAGAACAGGAAATTCAGTAGTTCACTCACAGTGGATCTTCCTTAGACCTAAAGGGAACAAATACACCTAACTCCTCGATGATGTCCATGTTGAAACTGACATCAGCGACTGAGAGGCAGATGTAATAATAGTGATTCAAAAGTAGGAATGGCAGCTAAAACAAGTAAGAAGATTTACATATTTAGTAACACCAACATAAGGAAAAGTATAGATTGCTACTCGCCGTAAAGATGACACATTGAGTTGTAGACAGGCACAGTGAAAAGATTGTAACACACTTACCTTTCAGCGAAAGCTTCATCAGAAAAGGAAACACATACACATTTATTCACACAAGCAAGCACACCTCACACACTCATCATCGACAAGTCAGACATGAATGCAACTGTCACATAGAATGAAAGCAGTAATCTTGAGTGTCAGGGAAGAGGAATGGATACCATCTTTTCAGAACTGAGCAGATGGGAGCTGTCCTTACAATACATTTTCCAACTCCCAAAATTTTCGCTGCCTTATCCTATGGTAACCTGCTGTCTACCCAACAGTTTATGCCCCCTTTATCCTATCACCTTCTTCCTATTCACACACCCTCTGTCCTACCATCTCCTCCTAAAAAGCACTTGCCTGTCTTTCTCCATCTCTGCTCCTCTACCCCCCCCCCCCCCTCCCCACCCCTGCCAAACTCCCTGCCCCCATGACCTCTTGGCGCTGTGCATGCTGACAGTCTTGTTATACATCCATCTGGTCCCTGCATGCTCTGCCAGATAGTGCTCCTCTTGTCCCCCCCCCCCTTCCCCCCCACCCCACCCAGACACCTGTAACTTGGTATCCCTTCACCTTCCGTGCATCCTCCAGATTGCTGCTTTTGTTCAACCTGACAGCTGCATTCCGGTCTGAGCTGCCAGAGTTGGCCATCAGGTAGATGCAGTAATTCTTGATATCCCAAAAGTATTTGACCCAATACTGTATTAACTTTTGTTAACAAAAGTATGATTGTATGGGGCACTTCAGGTGTACTCTGGGAAGTGAGTTGGGACCCTTGTTATTCATGTAGTATATTAAGGACTGGCAGACAATAGAAACCATGAGCTTTTAGCAGATGATGCAGTTATTTATAATCAAGTACTGTCTGAAAAAAGCAGCAGAAATATTGTCGATCTTGATAAAATTTTAAATTGGTGCAAGGATTGGCAACTGACTAAATATAAAATTATGCATAAACATTTTCAGAGATTCACAATTATAATCAGTCAACTCATAGAAATACATGAGTATAACAATTAAATCATACAATGGAAAATCCAGGATGGAACGTAATAATAGTAGAGAAGGAAAGTTGCTACTCACCATATAGCAGAGATGCTGAGTTGCGATAGGCACAACAAAAAGATTCACAGAATTATAGCTTTTGGCTATTAATGCCTTTATCAGCAGTAGACACACAACACACACGCACACACATACTCACGCAAACGCAGCTTGCACACACGTCTGCAGTCTTAGATAACTGAAACCACACTGGGAGCAGCAGCACCAGTGAATGATGGGAGGGGCGATCTGGTGGGGTAAGGAGGAGGCTGGGGTGGGAAGGGGGAGGGATAGTATGGTAGGGGTGGTGGACAGTGAAGTGTTGCAGTTTAGACGGAGGGCAGGAGAGAAGGCTGGGGGGGGGGGGGGGGGGGGTTAAGTAGCAGAAAGGAGAGAAATAAAAGTAAATTAAAAGACAGGGTGTGGCAGTGAAATGACGGCTGTGTAGTGCTGAAATGGGAACAGGGAGGGGGCTGGATGGGTGAGGACAGTGACTAACGAAGATTGAGGCAATGTGGGTTACAGGAACGTAGGGTGTATTGCAGGGAAAGTTCCCACCTGCGCAATTCAGAAAAGCTGGTGTTGGTTGGAATGATCCATATGGCACAGGCTGTGAAACTTGGAAATTTGTGGTAATGTTCTATGGGACCAAACTGCTGAGGTCATCAGTCGCTAGGCTCACACACTAATTAATGTAACTTAAACTGTGAAGCAGTCAATATCATGTTTGACAGCGTGTTCGGCAACAGGGTGGTCCACAGTTCGTTGGTGGCCATTTGTGCGGACAGACAGCTTGTTGGTTGTCATGCCTATGTCGAATGCAGCACAGTGGTTGCAGCTTAGCTTGTAAACCACAATACTGGTTTCACAGGTAGCCCCTGCCTCCGATGGGATAGGTGATGTTAGTGACCGGACTGGAGTAGGTGGTCATAGGAGGACATATGAGACAAGTCTTGCAGCTAGGTCCATTACAGGGGTATGAGCCATGAGGTAAGGGATTGGGAGCAGGTGTTGTGTAAGGGTGGACGAGTATATTGTTTAGGTTCGGTGGGTGGCTTGAGCAAGGTCACCGTAGCAGAATATGAGAGCTCACTTCCCACATACAAACATTGCATGTTCAAAATTATGTTCAACCCACCAAATATGTAGTACTTCTCAAATGAATGTGATTACTGCAGTGATGCAAGTACTTTTAAAGATGCCGTAATTCCTACACTTTAAGGTAAACTATAGAAACTATATCTCTCCAAGTTCCTAAAATTAGGTATTGCATCTTGCACTGTTTACAATTTCTTGTAATCCTTGGAAGCGGAGTATGTCTCTATATTGAATTCAGTGCTTTTTGTTTCTTTGATCACTTCAGGATGTCCCAAAAGAGTAGCCTATACTGAAATTATATTCCTCTTCCGTGAGGAATATTGCTGTAATCTTTTGTCTTCATACATCAGCTTATGTTGGAAAGATATTTCGTTCCTTTATCTCCCACTCACCTGACTTGTGTATGCCTGAACGTTTAGATCTGACTGCAAACTGCAGATTGTTAGCTGATAAAGTGTGGTGTGGTGCTCTTTCTCTCACTTTTTAGTTTTGTTTATAGCTAGGTGTCTTGTTGCATCTTCCAGTATAGCAGCCTTAATGAATTTCTTTTATCTGATTCCCAACTTGTGCAGGTGGGGTAACACGCCTTACTGAGTCTGGGTTGTCAATGGTAACATGGAGATTACTTGGTGAAAAGAGACCAGTCACACAAGCAGAATGGGAAGCTGAGTTTCTTAAGTATCAACAATTTCCAGAGTTCAAGATGTGAGTATTATGAAAATATATTAAGACGGTGTGATTGCGTTATTTTCAATGAAAGTTTAAAATGACTAGCAAGCATCAGTGTGTGTCTTTGTGAATAAATAATTTTTTCAGAGTTGTTTTATGTGTAGAATGGAAATGCTGGTATAAGAAGAGAAAAAGAAAAGAAAGATTCTTTAGTGATAAAACATTTTCTTGATCTTCTTCTGGTTGACATAATGCTGAAGTCATTTTCCTAGTTTGTATTAATTGCATACAAGTGCACAGTCTACTGTGTGAGTGGCTAAGTATTGCACCTTAACTAGCCTTCCTTGTGTCCTTTCCTGCGCCACCCATCTCACCTCCTACTGCACAACTCCAGAGCCCACCTGCTATATCTTCCATGTAGAGAAACATGATGAGAAATAATAATACGCAAAAACAACGGTTTATTACGACCACAGCAGAGATATTCAATAAGAAAGGGAAAACTCTTTGTAGTAAAAAATAATACAACTTGTCAAACACAAACAGGCATATGTCTGAAACAGACCATGAATGAAAGTAGTGGGGTATAAAAACTATGCCACTGATAATCCTTAATGACAGAGGTAGAGCGTTCGACATAGTTGGTCGACAGGTACGTCTTTGGATATCGCTGGAAAGTTGTAGTTCCCACTGCGATTTTTCCTGACTAGGCTCTGACTGATAGACTGTTAAGAGTTGGGGCATGAATTGTGCCAGAGCTATGGTGGACTGAACTGCCAACATGTTGGCTTGCGCTGCCCTATATGGCCGGGGTGTGGAGGAATTCATGTGAATCCAGTTCCGCACACATGATATGGTGGAGGAAACATGTCATTGGCACAGAGGACCTATGGTGGTGCTTGTCCTATCACCTGTTGTCCTTGTTACGATTGACGCAGTCTGGGATGGCAACACCTTGTACATATGCAAACCTGTGATGCTTCAGTGTCTGACCGTTTCCTGGTCCCTTTAGGTGAATGGCGGGTACATGACACCACATGTGCTTCTGCATCCGCTTTTTGAACCGTGCAGTAGCTTATTTGTAATTTGTAATCTGTAATGATCTCTCTACATCTCCATTTGTACTCCATAAGCTATCATATGTATACCAGAGTCATTGTTTTATTTTTCTCTTCCATTTGTGGATGACACTTGAGAAGAAATATTGTATTTCTGTGATATTCTCATGCTGACCAAGCAAACCCTCTTTCTGAGTCTTCTCAGTCTCTGATAAACATTCCATACCAACAGGTAGTTCTTAGGAATTGGTTCTAAGATGATTCACATTCCCTAAGGAGTCATCCAATAAATCTGTTTGGCACTGCTGTTCCCCTGGTTAGATATATGTGGTTGTTCCACATTAAATCAATCCAGAGATGTACTCAAGACTTGATTGTTGTGACTGGTTCCAATGACTGATCATAAACCGTGTTGGCAAATGATATTGCCTATGTATTCACATTACTTTAAATTTATTTCTATTTTGGTTCAGCTGCCAGTTATTGCACTAGTCACTGATCATCTTCAAATCTTCCTGGATTTTGTAGCTATTGTCTGTGATGTACACTGTATGTATACATGTGCCATTTGTGAACAGCCTCAGAGAGCTGTAAACTTTGTTTGCCAGATTGTTTGTATAGATCACAAACAATTACTGTCCTGTCACAGTCTTACCATTGAAAATCACATACTGGATTTAATTTTATTAGGAATGCTTCAATCTAATCAAACACTTTTCATGGTATTCTGTAAGTATTCCATGTATTTAGTTTAGTAGGTGACAGTGCAGAACTGTTTAAAGGGGCTTTTCAGAAGTCTAGAAACTCAAAATCAACCTGGACTCCACTGTCTACAATCGTCTGTACCTTGTGAACATGACTTGTACTTGTAGAAATTACGTCAGTTATTACAGAGAATAAATGTGACATTTTCCCACTTATGTAGTATAGTTACTAAGATCTCTTTTTAATTACACAACTAGTTTTTGTGTGGTTATGTGAACAAAGTGTCTTCCACACAAAAATAGCAGTTTATTCACATGATGTGCTGCCATTCATAATGATTTAAAAATTATACTGTTTGTGATGTTTTGACAATCAGTGCACTTAACGCAAGAAAATATTATTAGCATTGTATGTTTGCACGTCTGTTGCCACCTTAAGTGCACTAATGTTCTGTTACACCATCACGACCAGTATAATTTGTAAACCATTATGAATGGCAGCACAGCATACAAATTTGCAGCCATTTTCACGTGTATGATACATTATTTTGGGTAAACACTCAAAAATAGCTTTTAAGCTGACACTATTTGGGTAACAGACAAGAGCTCTTAATGATTGTACTACCTAAATGGAAATATCCTGCTTTCATTCAACAAATTTATGGCTGTGGCGCCCACTATGTAGATGATGTCCTACAAAGATGTATTATAGTCCTTAAAAAAAGTCATCGTACACCAACAAAAAAATGGTTTAATAGTGATCATTAATGAGATGCAGGGAACAAACTACCTTTTTTCCCCAACCCCTTTTGATTCTCCCTTTTCCTGTTGTATTTGATAGTCTGTTGCTGGTAGAGAGGCAAGACCTACCAGAGAGTTAGTGAGGGACCTATCTAGACCAGTGGTATTTCCTCACTTGATGACTGGCAATTATTATTTATTTTCACATTCTCTTATTTTGATATTTCATTTTTGTTGCCTAGAGGCAACGGAAAGTAACAAGTGTGCTCAAGTCTCCCACTGTGAGTCAGTTTTGGAAGACAAAATTGAATATTTTTGTATTCATTTATTGCCTCGTGTGTTGCTGTGTCACCATCACCAATGATCATATAAACAGATTTTATAGGTGACCAATACCTTTTAGGATAAGTTGGTACCATTGTAGGTGAAATCTTGATTTTTAATTTGTTTAACACTTCTTGCCTGACTGTCTATACGTTTGTTTTGACTCTATTATGGTTCCATTTGCCAGCAATGAGTTCAGCTACGTTTGAATCGATTTTACAGTTCTCTCTGTTTTGAATCACGTGGGTTCTTTCCACCCCTCTGTGTCTTCCTCGACACAAATGTATGTAACACATAACCAACAATATTTGTAAATTTTTGCCAGAAATTGTGCACACTCTTCTATTCACAGCTGAATGTATCTTTTTTGCTGCTCAGGTAGTTTAAATAATATACTTGTTGCTCACATTAAGTTGAAATAACTTCCTACCCATAACATTTCGTTGGATGCTAATAATAAATAATACACCGACAGCATTAGTGACATGGAATTGAAGATTCGGGGCATGTTTTTTACCAGATTTATGTCGTGTCCCTTTGCAAATGGGACATTTAGTATGTTTAGTATGATGTTGTAAGATTCTGTGTTCCTTCATTTAATTCTAAATACACGTATTTCATACTCTAAAGTTTGCAGATTGAAATCTTCTTCCATCACTAAGGCACTATTGGAAAATTGTGCATGTGATATTTTTCATGCTTTCTCTGAAGCATTCCATAACTTTGGTACTTGATTTGGCTGTACTGTATTTATGTAGCATATAACCTACAATATTTGTAAATCTCTGTCAGAGATTCTGCACATTTCCTTTACAGAGCTGAGTTTATCTTTGTAGTTGCACAGATAGTTTTAATAATATTCTTGTTGCTTGAATTACTTTGAAATATCGTACTACCCTTAACTTTCTGTTGAATGCTAATAATAAATACTTAATATTTCTATCCAACTAAGAGGATTATTTTCAGCCAGATTACGTCACTTTCTGACTGTATTTATCTGTTTAAATGTCGCTGAATTCTGCACAGCAATAAGTAGGCTTCCGCTATGAGTCTATCCTCCAGGTATTCATTCCATTCCGACTCTTTAAGATTTCATTTCTGTTTATTACTGATATAGACAACTTTCTAATCCAGAAAGTTACCATTTCTACCATGAATAATTAATAATAATTTTGTGAGATTGCTTTGTGAATTCTTCTTCAGTTAAATTATATTAACAATTTATTTTTCTGACTTTGGAGGACATGTGTTCTGCCTGTATAACAACTATAGGTGAGCAGCTTGATATATGGTGTACAACTACACTCAGCTGTTTCTTGGGAGTGTAGTATTCCCTCTCCTCTTCCCTCCCCCTTTAGACCTAAAAAAACTCTCATGTTCTTGTCTGCACGTGCAGGGGAAAAAATGAACTACAATTTACAATGAGGTAGCCAGCTGCTCGTAGGACACACAACCTGCAGAGCTGCTTCCACATCTCCCTCTCCCTCAGCGAGTGTAGACTTTTGTGGAAGATTTGCCCTAATCCTAACAGGCAAAGTGACCCATGCTGTCTCAGCCATATTTTCAGCAACAGTCAACGTCTCATAACTGTAAGGTGATTAGGAACAGCTATTTGACCAGTAGCCAAATTCACCTACCACCCAGAGAGAATTGGCCCTGTTGTCCACTCTTCACCTTCAAGTGGAGACTAGTCAGCAAGATGAAGTAAATCAGAAGATGCTGTGATGTCAAGGGACACAGGTGATCCCAGAGACAAAAGTTACCAAATATTCTCAGTTTCAATCAAAACAAATTCTGTGGCTGATGCACTCTAGTGAATTGAGATGTCTAGGAACTGCATCATTGGTTGATAGTGTTCCTACTGACTAAAACAGACATTATTCAGAGAATAATCTACAAGGATATTGGGCAGTAGTTTTGTGGATGACTTCCACTACTCTTCTTGTAGATGGGTGTGACCTGTGCCCTTTTCCAAGAACTGTACACGGTTTTTAGCTCAAGGGATCTGTGACTGATTATAGTGAGAAGAGAGGCTAATTGAGCCACAAACTCACCATAGAATCTGATAGGGATTCCATCAGGCACTGGAGCTTTGTCCAATTTTAACAATTTCAGCTGTTTGTCAACACCACTGGCACTGATACTGATTTCACTCATCTTTTCAGTGGTATGAGAATGAAATTGGGTCACTTCTCCTGGGTTTTCCTTTATAGAGAAATATTTGAAAACAAAGTTAAGCATTTTGGCTTCTGCCTTGGTACCTTCAATTTCAGTTCTTGTCTCATTCATTAGGGACTGGACACTAACTTTGGTGCCACTAACAGCCTTTACATATGACCAGAATTTCTTTGGGTTCTGTGAAAGATCATTTGACAATGTTCTCCGACAGTAGCCATTGAAGTCATCACACACTACTCTCTTAACAGCCAAACATGTTTCATTCTGCATATCTCTTTTTATAGCCCTACAATTTGTTTTACATTTATTATGCAGTTATCTCCGTGTCTTTTGAAATTTCTTTATAGTGACTGTATACCAGGGAGGTTCCCTCCCATTATGAACTGTTCTACTGGGTACATATATATCCAGTGCATAGTTTAAATTTGAGTCATAGTTCGTCTACATGCTCTTGCAGAGCTGAAAGTTTCAAGTTCCTCATTCAGATATGGCACTACTGACTGATTTTTGTATCTAATTGACTGAACATTTATATGAATATTTATATCTTTCTGCATGTTTTATTTTTCCTTTGTACTTTGGTAATCATTGTTGCCACAGCTGTCATGGTTATTGAAATTAGTTTTGATGTGGAAATCGCAAAGAGGTCAGGTCTTTTTGTTGCATTTACATCCAATATATTTTCATCATGTGTGGGGCTTCTGACTGTCTGTTCTAAGTAGTTTTCAGAGAAAGCATTTAGTAATGTTTTACAGAATGTTTTTTCGTGCCTGCCACAAACAAAACTGTAATTTTCCCAATTAATTTTTGGACAAACGTGTTGTTCCTGAAGAGGGGCAGCAGCCTTTTCAGTAGTTGCAGGGGCAACAGTCTGGATGATTGACTGAGCTGGCCTTGTAACACTAACCAAAACGGCCTTGCTGTGCTGGTACTGCGAACGGCTGAAAGCAAGGGGAAACTACAGCTGTAATTTTTCCCAAGGGCATGCAGCTTTACTGTATGGTTAAATGATGATGGCGTCCTCTTGGGTAAAATATTCCGGAGGTAAAATAGTCCCCCATTCGGATCTCCGGGCGGGGACTACTCAGGAGGACGTCGTTATCAGGAGAAGGAAAACTGGCGTTCTACGGATCAGAGCATGGAATGTCAGATCCCTTAATCGGGCAGGTAGGTTAGGAAATTTAAAAAGGGAAATGGATAGGTTAAAGTTAGATATAGTGGGAATTAGTGAAGTTCGGTGTCAGGAGGAACAAGATTTTTGGTCAGGTGAATACAGGGTTATAAATACAAAATCAAATAGGGGTAATGCAGGAGTAGGTTTAATAATGAATAAAAAAAATAGGAGTGCGGGTAAGCTACTACAAACAGCATAGTGAACGCATTATTGTGGCCAAGATAGGCACAAATCCATGCCTACTACAGTAGTACAAGTTTATATGCCAACTAGCTCTGCAGATGATGAAGAAATTGATGAAATGTATGATGAGATAAAAGAAATTATTCAGGTAGTGAAGGGAGACGAAAATTTAATAGTCATGGGTGACTGGAATTGGAGAGTAGGAAAAGGGAGAGAAGGAATCATAGTAGGTGAATATGGATTGAGGGTAAGAAATGAAAGAGGAAGCCGTCTGGTAGAATTTTGCACAGAGCATAACTTAATCTTAGCTAACACTTGGTTAAAGAATCATTAAAGAAGGGTGTATACATGGAAGAATCCTGGAGATAATAGAAGGTATCAGATAGATTATATACTGGTAAGACAGAGATTTAGGAACCAAGTTTTAAATTGTAAGACATTTCCAGGGGCAGATGTGGACTCTGACCACAAGCTATTGGTTATGAACTATAGATTAAAACTGAAGAAATTGCAAAAAGGTGGGAATTTAAGGAGATGGGTCCGGGATAAACTGACTAATTTCAGGGAGAACATAAGGGAACAATTCACAGGAATGGGGGAAAGAAATACAGTAGAAGAAGAATGGGTAGCTCTGAGGGATGAAGTAGTGAAGGCAGCAGAGGATCAAGTAGGCAAAAAGATTAGGGCTAGTAGAAATCCTTGGGTAACAGAAGAAATATTGAATTTAATTGATGAAAGGAGAAAATATAAAAACACAGTAAATGAGTAGGCAAAAAGGAATACAAACGTCTCAAAAATGAGATTGACAGGAAGTGCAAAATGGCTAAGCAGGAATGGCTAGAGGACAGATGTAAGGATGTATAGGCTTATCTCACTAGGGGTAAGATAGATACTGCCTACAGGAAAATTAAAGAGACCTTTGGACAAAAGAGAGCCACTTGTATGAATATCAAGAGCTCAGATGGAAACCCAGTTCTAAGCAAAGAAGTGAAAACAGAAATGTGGAAGGAGTATATGGAGGGTCTATACAAGGGCAATGTACTTGAGGACAATATTATGGAAATGGAAGAGGATGTAGATGAAGATGAAATGGGAGATCTACATCTACATCTACACCTACATTTATACTCCGCAAGCCACCCAACGGTGTGTGGCGGAGGGCACTTTACGTGCCACTGTCATTACCTCCCTGTCCTGTTCCAGTCGCGTATGGTTCGCGGGAAGAACGACTGTCTGAAAGCCTCCGTGCGCGCTCTAATCCCTCTAATTTTACATTCGTGATCTCCTCGGGAGGTATAAGTAGGGGGAAGCAATATATTCGATACCTCATCCAGAAACGCACCCTCTCGAAACCTGGCGAGCGAGCTACACCGCGATGCAGAGCGCCTCTCTTGCAGAGTCTGCCACTTGAGTTTATTAAACATCTCCGTAACGCTATCACGGTTCCCAAATAACCCTGTGACGAAACGCGCCGCTCTTCTTTGGATCTTCTCTATCTCCTCCGTCAAACCGATCTGGTACGGATCCCACACTGATGAGCAATACTCAAGTGTAGGTCGAACGAGTGTTTTGTAAGCCACCTCCTTTGTTGATGGACTACATTTTCTAAGCACTCTCCCAATGAATCTCAACCTGGTACCTGCCTTACCAACAATTAATTTTATATGATCATTCCACTTCAAATCGTTCCGCACGCATACTCCCAGATATTTTACAGAAGTAACTGCTACCAGTGTTTGTTCCGCTATCATATAATCATACAATAAAGGATCCTTCTTTCTATGTATTCGCAATACATTACATTTGTCTATGTTAAGGGTCAGTTGCCACTCCCTGCACCAAGTGCCTATCCGCTGCAGATCTTCCTGCATTTGGCTACAATTTTCTAATGCTGCAACTTCTCTGTATACTACAGCATCATCCGCGAAAAGCCGCATGGAACTTCCGACACTATCTACTAGGTCATTTATATATATTGTGAAAAGCAATGGTCCCATAACACTCCCCTGTGGCACGCCAGAGGTTACTTTTACATCTGTAGACGTCTCTCCATTGATAACAACATGCTGTGTTCTGTTTGCTAAAAACTCTTCAATCCAGCCACACAGCTGGTCTGATATTCCGTAGGCTCTTACTGTGTTTATCAGGCGACAGTGCGGAACTGTATCGAACACCTTCCGGAAGTCAAGAAAAATAGCATCTACCTGGGAGCCTGTATCTAATATTTTCTGGGTCTCATGAACAAATAAAGCGAGTTGGGTCTCACACGATCGCTGTTTCCGGAATCCATGTTGATTTCTACATAGTAGATTCTGGGTTTCCAAAAACGACATGATACTCGAGCAAAAAACATGTTCTAAAATTCTACAACAGATCGACGTCAGAGATATAGGTCTATAGTTTTGCGCATCTGCTCGACGACGCTTCTTGAAGACTGGGACCATCTGTGCTCTTTTCCAATCATTTGGAACCCTCCGTTCCTCTAGAGACTTGCGGTACACGGCTGTTAGAAGGGGGGCAAGTTCTTTCGTGTACTCTGTGTAGAATCGAATTGGTATCCCGTCAGGTCCAGTGGACTTTCCTCTATTGAGTGATTCCAGTTGCTTTTCTATTCCTTGGACACTTATTTCGATGTCAGCCATTTTTTCGTTTGTGCGAGGATTTAGAGAAGAAACTGCAGTGCGGTCTTCCTCTGTGAAACAGCTTTGGAAAAAGGTGTTTAGTATTTCAGCTTTACACGTGTCATCCTCTGTTTCAATGCCATCATCATCCCGTAGTGTCTGGATATGCTGTTTCGAGCCACTTACTGATTTAACGTAAGACCAGAACTTCCTAGGATTTTCTGTCAAGTCGGTACATAGAATTTTACTTTCGAATTCACTGAACGCTTCACGCATAGCCCTCCTTACGCTAACTTTGACATCGTTTAGCTTCTGTTTGTCTGAGAGGTTTTGGCTGCGTTTAAACTTGGAGTGGAGCTCTCTTTGCTTTCGCAGTAGTTTCCTAACTTTGTTGTTGTACCACGGTGGGTTTTTCCCGTCCGTCACAGTTTTACTCGGCACGTACCTGTCTAAAACCCATTTTACGATTGCCTTGAACTTTTTCCATAAACACTCAACATTGTCAGTGTCGGAACAGAAATTTTCGTTTTGATCTGTTAGGTAGTCTGAAATCTGCCTTCTATTACTCTTGCTAAACAGATAAACCTTCCTCCCTTTTTTTATATTCCTATTAACTTCCATATTCAGGGATGCTGCAACGGCCTTATGATCACTGATTCCCTGTTCTGTACATACAGATACGATACTGCGTGAAGAGTTTGACAGAGCACTGAAAGACCTGAGTCGAAACAAGGCCCCGGGAGTAGACAACATTCCATGGGAACTACTGACGGCCTTGGGAGAGCCAGTCATGACAAAACTCTACCATCTGGTGAGCAAGATGTATGAGACAGGCGAAATACCCTCAGACTTCAAGAAGAATATAATAATTCCAATCCCAAAGAAAGCATGTGTTGACAGATGTGAAAATTACCGAACTATCAGTTTAATAAGTCACAGCTGCAAAACACTAATGCGAATTCTTTACAGACAAATGGAAAAACTAGAAATGTTGGAACACATGAGGCAATACTGACCCTACGACTTATCTTAGAAGAAAGATTAAGGAAAGGCAAACCTACGTTTCTAGCATTTGTAGACTTAGAGAAAGCATTTGACAATGTTGACTGGAATACTCTCTTTCAAATTCTAAAGGGAGCGAAAGGCTATTTACAATTTATACAGAAACCAGATGGTAGTTATAAGAGTCAAGGGACATGAAAGGGAAGCAGTGGTTGGAAAGGGAGTGAGACAGGGTTGTAGCCTCTCCCCGATGCTATTCAATCTGTTTATTGAGCAACCAGTGAAGGAAAAAAAGAAAAATTCAGAGTAGGTATTAAAATCCATGGAGAAGAAATGAAAACTTTGAGGTTCGCCGATGACATTGTAATTCTGTCAGACAGAGCAAAGGAATTGTAAGAGTAGTTGAACGGAATGGACAGTGTCTTGCAAGGGGGATATAAGATGAACATCAACAAAAGCAAAATGAGGATAATGGAATGCAGTCGAAATAAGTCGGGCGATGCTGAGGAAATTAGATTAGGAAATGAGACACTTAAAATAGTAATGGAGTTTTGCTATTTGGGGAGCAAAATAACTGATGATGGTCGAAGTAGAGAAGATATAAAATGTAGACTGGCAATGGCAAGGAAAGCGTTTCTAAAGAAGAGAAATTTGTTAACATCGAGTATAGATTTAAGTGTCAGGAAGTCGTTTTTGAAAGTATTTGTATGGAGTATAGCCATGTATGGAAGTGAAACATGGCCGATAAATAGTTTGGACAAGAAGAGAGTAGAAGCTTTCAAAATGTGGTACTACAGAAGAATGCTGAAGATTAGATGGGTAGATCACATAACTAATGAGGAGGTATTGAATAGAATTGGGGAAAAGAGAAATTTGTGGCACACCTTGACTAGAAGAAGGGTTCGGTTGGTAGGGCATATTCTGAGGCATCAAGGGATCACAAATTTAGCATTGGAGGGCAGCATGGAGGGTAAAAATCGTAGAGGGAGACCAAGAGATGTATACACTACGCAAATTCAGAAGTATGTAGTTTGCAGTAGGTACTGGGAGATGAAGAAGCTTGCACAAGATAGAGTAGCATGGAGAGCTGCATCAAACCAGTCTCAGGACTGAAGACCACAACAACAACAACAAGTTTTGAATATTAAAGTCTCCACCAATGATTATTATATGATTGGGGAACTTACATACAAGTGAACTGACATTTTCTCTAAAGTTTTTGGTTACATCAGGAGATGAGTCTGGTGCTGAATAGAAGAATCTAGTCACCATTTTATGGCCACCCCTGATACTGAGTCTTGTTCAAACATTTTCACATGCAGTTTCAATTCCTATCTTGGTGAATTTGAGTTACTTGTCTACTGTGACAAATACATCACCTCCATTTCCCATTTGCCTATACTTTGGATATACACTGAAATTTTCCCCAAAAATCTCACTCCTGTCAATTTGAGGTTTCAACCAGCTTTCTGTACTTAATATTATGTGAGCCTGACTGCTTTTCGGGAGTACTTCAAACTGTGGCACTTGTGAATGTTTTGCCAGTTTACCATTAGGATTTTAATTGTCTCATCTGTTGGAAGCCTTTCTTTCGATCTTATATTGTTACTTCTGGGTTTCCTACAGCTATTGTTATCTCATCTGGATGGAGAGTCGCCTAACCTAAAAAACCCTTGTGTGCATCCCCCACACAGTCAGCTACCCAAGTAGCTGATGTGCAGTGCACACCTGACTCTGACAAGTGGTGTGATGTTAGTTTGTGTCCCTTTTTTTATATTGGTGAGGGTGTGAGAACAACTATTTGGATTGTAGATACAAATGTGTTCCTATTGTGGTGTTCTCATCTTTGGTATTCATGCAAACACTTACTATAGTTTTTAGTACATAAAAAAATGAAATATATAATACCCTGTAAAATTGTTCTCAGCGAATTCTTCAACAGTACTTTTCCACAAGAAGAGTAGAGAACAATATTTTCAGTGAATCAAGCTCGATAATAAATATATTACTGCCCTTTTGTTTTATTGTAAATATTTAACCCCATATGCAAGTATTCTGGTTTTTGTGCATATGGCTATAAACAGTTTGCTGTGTCATATTTATTAAAATATTGTACATTCACAGGCTAAATGATCTAGATGGGCCATATTTTCATATTTAAATCAGAAATCCATTTTTCCCCCTTCTGACAGAAAGTGTGTTAACTAAGAAACAGTAGAAGTGTCTGTTTCTGATGACAAGGAAATTAGCTCACTGAATAATGTAAATGTCCAGAATCTGTTGTGGCTATTGACTGCTGCTTTCAGCACAGTTTATTGATGGACCTGATCTCTTAATGACTCCCTTCTTACAGATGTTATTTTATAGGCAGCACTGATGTCAGAATGATACAGTAGATAGTAATTCATAACTGGATTTAAATAGACCATCTGATAGTAACTGTTAGTTGTTGGACACAAGCTGAAATGTACATAATTAATTTTTTGTCACATTATATTTCAGTGCTGTTTACAGCTTTGAAGAAAACATGTATGACAGACATAAATAGTTTTTGAAAGTTCTGCTTTGTGTAATGTTAAAAACTAAGGAAATACATTTTGTATTTCATATTTCTTCAAATAATTTTCTCTCTGTGTTCCTTCCTTCACTTCCTTTTATTTATATTTTCAGAAAAAACAGAGACATCACTTTAAATGAGTTCAAATGGATCTGGTGGATGGAATATGCGCATCGGATGTGGGGACGTACACTTGGTGCAGCATTCTTGATCCCAGCTGCATTTTTTTGGGCTCGTGGTTATCTAAGACCCGCTATGAAGAAGCGTGTTTTGGCATTTGGTACATTAATTGGTTTGCAGGTGGCTAAATATTAATATATGCATTGACTTCATAGAATTTATGGTACCTCATGTAATAGTTAAACCACTGTTCTCATGATTTTTTTTGTGATTCCAGGGCCTGATGGGCTGGTATATGGTACAATCAGGATTGGAGGATCGTTTCCATGGAGAGAGTGACGTTCCAAGAGTGTCTCAGTACCGCTTGGCATCACATCTTAGTGTTGCATTTGTGTTGTATACACTCTTTTTGTGGTCTGCTCTTGACATTCTGCTGCCAGCACAAGCAGCTCCACTTGTGAATAAGGCAACACGCCGATTTAGAATGCTTGCACACACATGCAAGGGCCTGGTATTCTTCACTGCTGTATCAGGTATATTTTTATCTCAATTGGAATTGCACATTTATATGATCTCTTAAGTACAGAACTTTTTTGTCAGTTATGAGACATGTAATGTGGGCATTAAGAACAAGTTTGGTGATAGCAGATTTCAGAAAATGCGTGTGTTACATATTTGGCCTCTTAAAATTGATCTCTTATTACAAAGCCAATGAATTCACAGTAAACCACATATTGATATAGTGTTGTGAGAAATAATTACCAGATGACAAAAACCATGCATACACACGCGTATGCACCGATATGCTGTATTTGTACACCCCTCTCCTGGCCCCCTCGCTCCCATAAACAAACACATTAAAATAAACAATATTATGAAAAGGAAAGTTGCCACTCGCCGTATTAGTGGAGATGCTGAGTCGCACATAGGCACAACAAGGAGACTGTCACAAATAAAGCTTTCAGCCCATAAGGCCTTTGCCAAAAATAGATGACAGACACACTGTGTGGCTACAGTTGCCTCAGACAACAGTCGTGTGTGTGTGTGTGTGTGTGTGTGTGTGTGTGTGTGTGAGTGAGAGAGAGAGAGAGAGAGGTGACTTCTGAAATTTTCCCGGCGTATTTCTTCTTCTAATAATTTCCGGGTATGCAGCCGGATCCCGTCGACATTCTGCCACGATATTTCGGCCCAGAGACGTCCGGCCATCATCAGGTGAGTACACAACTACTGAAGAGCCCAGGTGCAGTCGCGGTATTTATGCCGAATCTCGCGCATGTGAAATGTACTGGCATCCTACAGCGCATGCGTCAGGTGTTAACATGCGCAGCATAGCCGAGTTGTACGTGCTGCCCTCGGTGGTGGAAATAAAGATTCATCTAGTCATTGAGTATCGAATGACACTGTCGATTCCGCTGTGATTGTATAATTTTAATAACAGGATTCCAATTTTTATCCAGCTGAAAGCCGTTGTCTCGATTTATAAGATTATTGGCAAGACGTATTTCCACTGATTCCTTGATTACGGAATCCCAAAAACCGGAAACCGGGGATAAAATTTTTGTTACATTGTATTCCATTGAATGTCCCAAAGAAATACAGTGCTCTGCTACTGCCGATTTTGACGGTTGCCGCAGACGGGTGTATCTTTCATGTTCTATACATCGTTCATGGACAGTTCTTGTCGTCTGGCCAATATATGCAGCGCCACATTCACAGGGAATTTTGTAGACGCCTGCCTTCTTCAGTTGTAAATCGTCTTTAACGGATCCAACCAGAGCCCGGTTCTTTGCTGGTGGACGGAAGATAACCTTGATTTTATTTTTCTTCAGTAATCGACCTATTTTCGACGACACATTCCCGGCGTATGGAAGGAACGCAGTTGATTTAAAGTCATCATCTGCGTCCTCAGTGCGTTGCTTCTTGTTATGATAGTTGCGCATGGCCTTCCTTATTTGGCGAGAAGTGTAGCCATTCTCTTTGAAAACCTTCTCCAAGTGTTCTAATTCTGCGTGGAGGTTTTCATCATCCGATATTATATGCGCTCGATGTATTAAGGTACTGAGAACACCGGCTGTTTGTGCTGGGTGATGGCAGCTTGACGCCTGGAGATACAGATCTGTGTGAGTCGCTTTCCTGTACACAGAATGTCCTAATGACCCATCATTTTTACGGCGTACTAGCACGTCTAGAAATGGTAAAGTGCCCTCTTTTTCAATCTCCATCGTAAATTTGATGTTCTCATGTAATGAGTTTAAGTGATGAAGGAATTTCTCCAGTTCCTGTCTGCCATGAGGCCATACAGCAAAAGTATCATCTACGTACCGCCAGAAGACCGTAGGCTTTAAAACAGCAGACTCAAGTGCTTTCTCCTCAAAGTCCTCCATAAAGAGATTAGCTACCACAGGCGACAAAGGGCTCCCCATGGCGACGCCGTCTGTTTGTTCAAAGAATTCGTCATTGAATAAAAAGTACGTTGAGGAGAGTATATATTCAAACAAGGCCGTCATTTCTGCACTGAATAAGTTACCAATAAGATGTAATGATTCCATTAAAGGCACGCGTTTTACGCGTCGTGAGTTAGACGCTGTCGCAAGGAATTTATATTATTTACATCTGAAGATTTCAGCAAGATGTTCTTCCCTTAGTTGGGACTGGATTGACGGCGTATCCTGGGCCAAGGCAGACTGGGCTCACAGGGACAGTACGAACAGACAAAGTGCGAAGTTTAGCCAACTCGTAACACGAAAACCGCAAGAAGCTATCTCTGGACGATCCGTGGTGAACCTCACGGAGAAATCTTTTGATGATGCGACGATGTCAGTGCTTGCGAAAGGTTTAAACTTCGCTCCTACACCTGCCTCACTGCCTTTAACGGATTTCATCAGTTCCATTGAGGAAGCCATTAGACGTCTCCCTGTGGATTCTGCAGACGAAATTCGACGTGAATCTTGCCGAACGTTGTTGAAATGTGCGCCACAACGGAGTAACATCTCGCCAGCTGAAAGAGCTGCTCTCCGCAGCCTGAGAGAAGATACTAGCACAGTCGTACTGCCTGCGGATAAGGGTAACGCCACAGTTCTTCTGACAAGAGAAGCCTACAACGAGAAGATATATTGTCAGCTAAATGATTCTACGTACCGTAGAATTGAAAAGGACCCAACAAGCCGAATATCAAGGAAAACTACTACCCTTTTGAACGACTGTTCTCTACCTGAAGAAGTTATCAAGAGATTGAGACCACACAATGCAGTACCACCAAGACTCTACGGTCTTCCGAAGATACACAAGGATGGTGCCCCACTACGATTAATAGTGAGTAATATTGGTGCTGCGACCTATTCTACAGCAAAATATCTGGCCTCATTACTAAAGCCGTATGTGGGTAAGTGTTGCCACCATATACGTAATTCCGAGGATTTTGTCAGTCGCTTGAAGGAAGTTAAGCTTAGCAGCTCGGATTTATTAGTCAGCTTTGATGTGGTCTCACTTTTTACCAAAGTGCCTTTAATGGAATCATTACATCTTATTGGTAACTTATTCAGTGCAGAAATGACGGCCTTGTTTGAATATATACTCTCCTCAACGTACTTTTTATTCAATGACGAATTCTTTGAACAAACAGACGGCGTCGCCATGGGGAGCCCTTTGTCGCCTGTGGTAGCTAATCTCTTTATGGAGGACTTTGAGGAGAAAGCACTTGAGTCTGCTGTTTTAAAGCCTACGGTCTTCTGGCGGTACGTAGATGATACTTTTGCTGTATGACCTCATGGCAGACAGGAACTGGAGAAATTCCTTCATCACTTAAACTCATTACATGAGAACATCAAATTTACGATGGAGATTGAAAAAAAGGGCACTTTACCATTTCTAGACGTGCTAGTACGCCGTAAAAATGATGGGTCATTAGGACATTCTGTGTACAGGAAAGCGACTCACACAGATCTGTATCTCCAGGCGTCAAGCTGCCATCACCCAGCACAAACAGCCGGTGTTCTCAGTACCTTAATACATCGAGCGCATATAATATCGGATGATGAAAACCTCCACGCAGAATTAGAACACTTGGAGAAGGTTTTCAAAGAGAATGGCTACACTTCTCGCCAAATAAGGAAGGCCATGCGCAACTATCATAACAAGAAGCAACGCACTGAGGACGCAGATGATGACTTTAAATCAACTGCGTTCCTTCCATACGCCGGGAATGTGTCGTCGAAAATAGGTCGATTACTGAAGAAAAATAAAATCAAGGTTATCTTCCGTCCACCAGCAAAGAACCGGGCTCTGGTTGGATCCGTTAAAGACGATTTACAACTGAAGAAGGCAGGCGTCTACAAAATTCCCTGTGAATGTGGCGCTGCATATATTGGCCAGACGACAAGAACTGTCCATGAACGATGTATAGAACATGAAAGATACACCCGTCTGCGGCAACCGTCAAAATCGGCAGTAGCAGAGCACTGTATTTCTTTGGGACATTCAATGGAATACAATGTAACAAAAATTTTATCCCCGGTTTCCGGTTTTTGGGATTCCGTAATCAAGGAATCAGTGGAAATACGTCTTGCCAATAATCTTATAAATCGAGACAACGGCTTTCAGCTGGATAAAAATTGGAATCCTGTTATTAAAATTATACAATCACAGCGGAATCGACAGTGTCATTCGATACTCAATGACTAGATGAATCTTTATTTCCACCACCGAGGGCAGCACGTACAACTCGGCTATGCTGCGCATGTTAACACCTGACGCATGCGCTGTAGGATGCCAGTACATTTCACATGCGCGAGATTCGGCATAAATACCGCGACTGCACCTGGGCTCTTCAGTAGTTGTGTACTCACCTGATGATGGCCGGACGTCTCTGGGCCGAAATATCGTGGCAGAATGTCGACGGGATCCGGCTGCATACCCGGAAATTATTAGAAGGAGAGAGAGAGAGATCTATTTTTGACGAAGGCGTTACGGGCTGAAAGCTTTATTTGTGACAGCTCTTTTGTTGTGCCTGTCTGCGACTCAGCATCTCCGCTATATGATGAGTGGCAACTTTGCTTTTCACAATATTGTTGCATTCCATCCTGGATTATCCATTATTTGAGTCACATTAAAATAAATATAGAATTATAGTGAATGGACAGGCCTAGGACTAAAAGGACAGTAACTCACTTCATGGACGTTTAAAAGACATGATGCAGCTAAGTGTTTGCAAATCTGGCATTATATTTTTCTATTTCGATGTAACTTATGGTGAAAGTGTAATAACATAGTGTGTAAGAAAATCACATTTAGTGTCTAGCAAGAATGTGAGAATTTAGAGGCAACTTCCTAAAGGGTGGTACTTAAAAGATGAATAGTGCTGAATTAGGACTGTTTAAAAAATGATCATTTACAGTTGTTAATGATTCAGGCCCACGTTCCTGGATAGTTCTTCACATGTCTTCACATGGTTCTTTTTTTTTTTTTCAGAAATTAATGGTTTTAAATTACCTAATAAGAAACGACTACATATACCTGCTTATGGCTGTGAACTTCTGCTCACAAAAGAAAAAAGGACTAAGGGCTACGGATACAGCAGTGTGATTGTGTTGTGAACCAGATCATAAACAAACATATGTACCATATTTACCTGATTATAACTGGACCATGACTATAAGATGACCCTCCTTTTTTAAGAGGCTCCTTGAGAAAAATATAATTTTTTGACATATTCTGACTAATCAAAATTACAAACTTTCTCTGCCTAAACAGTTAACATTACATCTATTCAAACTTATACCATTTATTGATTATCTACATTTTGATAATACAAGGAGAAATAAAATAAACAAAAAAGTAATTTAAATTAATTATGGGGAATTGTTTTCTTCACAGTGATTTTTGTTCACTTAGCCTACCATCTGTGGTATTACAATTTTTAATCCTCTTTGTTGTCATCCTAACAGGACAGCTGTGAAACTTACATCTTTGTTGTCACAAATATTTGGCTGTTTCTTCTGAATATGTTGCAGTTTGTGAGCTTGTGGTTCCAGTGGGACCTGAGAACAGTGTTTCATCCACCCTTCCGAAAACCTTCCAAGGGGGCTTGCCACGTTTTGGCTGGTTTGTGCTTGGTACCACAGGGCCCCAGCCTTTGCAGCATCTTTTCCCATCGGTGCTGCATTCTGTCCTCTAGCTATTCTTTTTCCTCTCCCTTGTGCAACATGTCTGGGATGTTTTTGGGATTGTTCTGCATTGTCCATTGCTGACATAAGAACAATCTCACCATTGTTTTTCATTCACTTTCCTTTTTTTTTGTTCACCTTCTCCTGTCCTCCTCTGCTTCGGCATTTGAGGTTCTTCTTTTTCTTCTTCTTCCCTGTGCACTCCTGAAGGCTGGCCCACGCATCTGACGCTTAACACATGACTGGGTAACACATAATTCCCAGCCCTGGGTCGACAGGTAGGGTTCGCACATACCCCCTGGTACAGGCCAACCCCAGGGAGGGGTGACTGGCTAACTTGCTAACTTCCCAGATGCCGATTGGTCCCTCTGTCAGGTGTTCAGGAGTTGTGACCTGAGGGAAGGCGGGTGTGTTCCCATGCGAAGGGGGCCTCCAGTTGTAAGGAGTGCAGCATCGGAGGTGCTGGCATAGCGGGAGATTTTCTCACAATGAGCCAATCATCTTCACAATCAATGTCTACGAAACGTAAACAGAATGACACTAACAACTCAAAGACCCTTCCAGGTGCACCATGGTTCCTCATGGTTTCACATACTGAAAATGGTCAGCCCTTCTCAATGGTAAATCTGTTTATTATTCAGAATGGTGTTGGTGCAATTGCCAGCCTTGTGAAATCTTGCTCTCGTTTACAGAATGACACTTTGCTTTTAGAGACTACTTCTGATTCTCAAGCACAACAACTACTTGCTCCTTCGCTTCTCCATGGCTATCTTGTTCATCTCGTGGCCCATAGAACTCTGAATTTTTCCTGAGGTGTTATTTACATTAGGCTGCTCGACTGTCTGACTGAGGCCGAAATCCAAACCTCTCTGATCAGGGTGTCCTTGCTGTCCATTGGGCGATGAAAAAATTGTATTCATCCTCAGTGCCCGTGCACTCTTTTTCTCACCTTTGATAGACTGGTGTGTCCATCCAAGTTCGAAACAGGTATCAAGTTATCACAGTCAGACAGTTCGTTCCGAACCTGATGCGCACCTAACCGTGTCATCGTTTCAACCACACTCAAATGTCTTGTCAACACCCAGCTAAATGTGTAACCTGTGGTATGGATGCGCATGGGGGCAATTGTCCACATCCTTCTCCCTGCTGTATCAACTGCAATGGCGACCATGCTGCCTCTTCTTGAGATTTTCCTGTGTATCTCGATAGTGGCCTGTCCAGGAGATCCAGGTAAAAGAAAAAGTTCCTTACCCAGCCACTTGCAAGTTATTGGCTAGTTGCAAACCCTGTGTTCTGCTGTCTGTCACCTATAATACTGTTCTTGTTACATCTCGCTCCATGAAGGACATGGCCACACAGACATGCGACCTCAAATTCAGCTCTGAGGTTGTGAAATCGGCCAGTGTCAAGGAGCATCACCTCCCCTCATTGAGCTGTACAACAAGCTATGAAACTCTCACCTCAAAGGGTGAAGTCACCAGCTACACAACCAGCAGGCCAGAAAGGACAGAAGGAATACTCCTGTGTAGACTTCCTACGTCCCTCCAGTCAACCAACACCCGAGTCTTCCTCTGCTAACCAGAAAGGCTTGAAGAAGTCCAACAAAGGCAAACGGATTTCTCCTTTGCCGACTTGAAGATCCTCTTCGACGGTATTGCCACGTGATGCCTTGCCTGGCTGGCCTCCGTGTGACCAGTGTGTACCACCAACCGTTTTTCTGCATTGGACTCTGCAGACAGACAGCACAAAAAAGCTGATGCTTCTGTGAACCTCATGGAGCAGAATCCTCCTGCCTCTGTGCCCTGTAGCAGCGAGTCTTTGCAGGCTGTAACTCGGCAGCCGCCATGGTGTCACCCCTTCATTTTTTCCTCCTCATGACTCTCCTCCAATAGAACATTCATAGCCTTCTACCCAACAAAGAGGATTTATGGCTGCTCTTAGCATCACATCATCCCTTTGTACTCTGCCTTCAGGAAACAAAATTATGTCCTCACAACCGCTTTGAGCTCCCACATTTCTTCCTGGTCTGTTTTGACCTTCCCCCTTGAGGCCGCCATTCCATCTCACGGGGGAGTCGTGCTGTTCACATGGGATGTGATGTTCATAGTCAACGCATTTCCCTGGCTTCCCGTCTTCAAGCTGTTGCCTTTTTCTTCCCCTCCTGACTTTTTCCTTCTGTACCATTTATATCCCCCTGTCATTCAATGCCACCAGTTCCAGTTGCAGAGTTCCTCCAGCTTATTGGGCAGCTAACTCATCCATTTCTGCTGCTCGGTGACTTTAATGTGCACCATCCTCTTTGGGGTTCTCTCAGAACCTGTCGGAGAGGTGCCGTGTTTTTAACCATCATCCTATGTTGGCAAACTGCATTCATTATAAACAGATGCATGCGCAGTGTTGTTGCATTCTTTGGGATAGCATAAAAGCTAGCTGGATTTCATTCACTAGTTCTCTTAACACTTTCACTCCCTCCTCTGTCGTGTGGACCAACCCCCGACAGCTCTCTGGGACCAAGATCCATTCCCCAATTTCTGGCCTGACAGTAGCACATGATGTCATCATGTACACTATTCCTATTTCCAAGGCCTTGGGCCGCAATTTTGTGGAAGTTTTGAGCTCTTCCAACAATCATCCTGCCTTCCTCCATCGGAAATGAGTGGAGGAGGCTCGGGCGATATCCTTCTCTTCTCAGAATAGTGAGTACTACAATGCCATCTTTACTACGAGAGATCTATATCATGCTCTCACTTCATCCTGATCCTCCTCCCCAGGGCCAGATGCTGTTCACATTCAGACATTGCAGCACCTTTGCCTTGTGGACAAGCACCTTCTGCTTATAATACCTACAACTGCATCTGGCAGAGAGCACATATCCCAGACGCTGGTGTGAAGTCACTGTCATACCCATGCCTAAGCCCAGTAAGAAGAAAACCCCCCTTCTAGCTACTGCCCCATCCCTCTCACCAGCCGTGTTTGCTAGGTGATGGAATGTATGATTCATGCCCAGCTGGTATAGTGGCTCGAGTCTTGCAATTTACTAACCACTGCACAGTGTGGATTTCGAGTGCGCCGTTCTGCAGTTGACCACCTCGTCACTTTGTCCACCCATGTCATGAATGGCTTTCTGCGGAAATCTCAGGCTGTGGCTATGTTTTTCGATTTGGAGAAAGCCTATGACATCTGCTGGAGTACTGGTATCCTCCATACTCTCTACATGTGGGGCTTCCATGGCCGCCTGCCACGTTTCCTTGGGGAATTTTTAAAGGACCGAGTTTTCAAAGTTTGTTTGGGTTCTGCCCTGTCGGACGCCTTTATTCAGGAACATGGTGTGCCTCAGGGTTCCATCCTGAACGTCATCCTCTTTAGTACTACCATTGACCCTATAATGAGTTGTCTCTCACTGGGCATTTCCGGCTCACTGTTTGTTGAAAATTTTGCCATCTATTGCAGTTCTTGATGGACCTGTCTCATTGAGTGGCGTCTCCAGCAATGTCTCAATTGTCTTTACTCATGGAGCATTGATGATAGCTTTTGTTTTTCCTCTGACAAAACCCTGTGTATGAATTTCTGGTGGCGCAGTTGGTTTCCCCCTTCGTCTTTACATCTTGGGCCTGTTGCTCTTCTGTTCGTTGAATTTACAAAACTCTTGGGGCTCGTACTCCCATGTGTCTTACCTGACAGCTCGCCGTACACCGTCCCTCAATATCCTACGTATCCTCAGTGGTACTTCCTGGGGTGCAGATAAAACCTCCGTCTTCTGTTTATACTGTTCCCTTGTCCATTCGAAACTAGACTTTGGGTGCTTTGTTTGTGCACCTGCACATCCATCCCTCTTATGCCATCTCAGTACTATCCGCCACCATGGCATCTGTTTGGCCACTGGTGCCTTTTACACTAGCCCAGTTGAGAATCTGTATATGGAAGCTGCTGAACTCTGCTGTCCCTACCGCCATGACTTTCTCCTCAGTAGGTATGCATGCCATCGCCAGTATGGGGCACATCCCTCTTCTCTGTTACCTCCTAGAGTTCTCTTTTGGTACTTGCTCCAGCAGCTTAACTTCACGCTACCTGCAACTTTTCCGGTGGGTGTGAACCCTTCACCACTTTGGCTTCGGGCAGCGGCCTGTTTTCACCTTGGCCCTCATTTGCTTCCTGAGAGCACTATTCCAGCCTCGATCTATCGCCTTCAGTTTCATGACCTTCACATGCAACTTCATGATTGTACCTATGTGGACACTGATGACTCTCAGACTGACCATGGTGTCGGGGGTACCTTAGTCGTTGGTGCCGATGTTTTTTAGTATCGGCTTCTGGCACACTGCTCAGAATTTACAGCAGAGCTCTTCGCCACAGAGTACATCCGTCAAAGCAAGCTTTTTGATTGTGTCATCTGCTCAGACACTCTCTGTGCCCTTCAAACCATCTGTGCGCTGTACACCACCCATCCCTTAGTGCAACAGGTCCAGGAAAACTGTCGGTTGCTCACTCTTGATGGAGCCACTGTGCTGTTTATGTGAGTTCCTGGTCGTGTTGGCCTGACAGGAAATGAGGCTGCTGACGCTGCTGCCAAGGCTGCAGTCCTCGTGCCTCAGCCTACCAGTTCTTCTTTTCCCTCCGATGGTCTCTGTGTTGCCGTCTGTCAGGAGTTGGTGTCACTGTGGCATCACTACTGGTCCTCCCTTGCTGGAAATAAGCTCCAGATTATTAAGCCTCTCCCAGTGGCTTGGACAACCTCCTCTTGGCACTCCCACTGTGAGGAGGTCATTTTAACCAGGTTGCATATTATTCACTGCCTACCACTTTGTACACATTGCGCCCAATTTTTAATTTCTACCACTTCCTGACAGAATGCCCATTTTTTAACGATTTGCGTTCCTGCTTGGGTTCGGCTGAGTTATCAGCTGTTTTAGCAAACGATGCGTGGGCTGTCAACCACATTCTACTTTTTATCCGTCTTAGCAATATGGTGAAGGCCATTTAAATTTTAGTTCTGGGCCTCCATTTCTTTGTGGCATATTTTATAGACCTTTCTCCATGTCCCTGTTTTTAGCTGTCTTCTCTTCCATTGATTGGGATTGACATGTAGCCATTTTTAACTCATCTTTTTGTTTTCGAGTTTCATATCTTTGACATAGGCTTGTATGACCCTAGTTGTTTTTGCAGCCTGAAACAAAACAATAGCGGATTTTGTTTCTATACTGACGTGAGAATGTTACAGTGTCTCTTGCTTCCAAACATGTTGTCTGTCCATTACTCTCTCATTGATTGCTGACACACCCTAGTCATTCCATCATACCTCATGGTGAGCATCAACAACATTGGTGCACAAAACCAATGTTGGCCTCAATCTAGACTTTTAGTATCTCCTGCAGAAATGTATGCTATTGTTGACTATTTTTCCAATTTTAAAAGTCAGTTCGATTCCGAAAGCAAATGGATTTAAGCAAACTACAGTTTAAACGTGATAGATGTTCATAAAAATCCAAACTATGCAATATACATTCCCGTGGTTGGTAACACAATGGAATTTCTGCCCGCTCACTACTGCCCTCCCCACACTCATCCTAGTTCAAAGCCGAGCCGGTGTCACTGTGCCCCCTGTATTGTTCTGTAGTGCTGTGCTTGAACAACAGTGAAATGTGGATAGCAATATCTTCCAGGGTGGAGGTCATAAGTGACAACAGCAACTAATACATAAATAAAAGATTGCAATCATGATTTGATGCAATTCTTAAACTTTCTCAAACCTGCAGTATAGTTACATCTGCTGCTACTATCTCCACAATGAGTCTTTCCATTACAATTTATTCTTGCGATAACAGTTGCAGTAAGTTTAATGTGATCTACTTTCTTTGTTAGACATTTAACTCTGGGTTAATTTTCTTTCTCGTTTCATCTGAATATCATCATCTTTTTATAAAGCCGATTAAAAGCTGACAACATTTTTCCCCAGCATTCTAACACACGAACAACAACCAAATTTCCCATTTACAACCCACTTGGTAAATCTCTACAGTTATTCATAAACAAATAAGATATTGTCGTGGATTCAGAATCAAGTAATGATTTTTGAAGGACAGGATTTTGCCTTTGAATGTTGCATTTACTTAACAAAGCGGCATAAATGTATTTGTATGGTATCCATATGAATCAGAACTTCTTTTCACAAACCTGCTCCAATACTACAAAAGTTTGTAAGTTTATAGGATTTAATGGCATTTCCTGTGGTGTTTCACAGAATTGTTAATTTTTACACAGAGCAGTGACTGTTGTAGTCACTAGTTCATAGCTTTTCGTGTATCCCTTGCACTAGTGCCGCGAATCTGATGTCACGTGATTGTTCGAGCAAGGTCAATACTGTATCGAATGCTTCAGTGTATCAGGAAATTTTGAGCCTATTCAATTGTAAGCATTGTTTGTTAAGCCTACCCTTTGGGATTGTTAAAAATAAATTTGTGCGAAACATCAATTTCCAAAGCTTCATCTTTAAATGTAAGATGACCCCTATGTTAATCTATTAAACAATGTAAAAACTTTGAACTCAGCAGCAATTGCTTAATCTTCGAATATGAGAGGACCTCGTATTTTTCAAATGATGAATATGGTGAAAAATCCTCATCTTATAATTGGGTAAATACGGTACATAACATTCATTCATAGGGATATAACCTCCAAATAAACATGAAGCACTTTCTGTCTACGGGATGGCAGCAAAATTTGATTGAAGTTTTTCAGGAATAGTGGTGAATTGGAGTTAATGAGGACTTGTGTGTTACAAAGGCAATCGCCAGGCAGCTGGATTAAGGGGAGTTATGATGGGATAGTATTATATAAACATGTACAATGAAATACCAACAGTTCTTAAGATTTGAGAACCTCTGGAGTTAGAATTAACAGAGATTAGAAATTAAGAAAAGGTCTCCTGCAATTAAAGTACAAAGGAGACAAAGTGGTTAGTGGCAGAAAAAGGAAACAGACTTGAAGTAGTGCAAAAGCGGCAATCAGGGTACTTAAAGACAAGAGAAAATACAAAGTATGCAAGAAAGACAAAAAAGGAAAATAAATAAATGTGAGAGAGAATAAAGTTTATGGTTGAAACTAAAGAGTGAAAATCAAAAAGCAGAGCATCAACAGCATAGTGCTTAGTGTATGTGGTAATGAGAGGGGTTAGCAGGAATCAAGTTCCCAGTGAAACAAATTCCCACTTCATATGTTATATTGCTGGTGGCCATGAGATAAACAGGCAGTATTTGTCACTGTTGTGGTATAGCAAAGAATACTCTGTGATAGTGTTCTATGAGTAAATAGTATACACCCTCCATATTTATTTCTCCCGACAGTATTAATATGGTAACATAAAAAGTTGAACAGTTGGTGCTTGTCAGCCACTATATACAGGCTTTCTGCTAGATACCCCTTCCTTTGATAAAGTAGTTGCAACTAGGTCTGGTAGTGGTAGGGAGGACACAAGAATGGTTTCATGGTTGTGAAACCAGTACACAAGTACGAGGGTTATTCCAAAAGTAAGGTCCGATTCGCCGTAACTATTGAAATTTGGCGCCAATGACAAAACACGCATGCGCGCCGACTCCCGGCAAGCCTTGCGCGTCAAACGCCGCCATTCGCTTTGTTACTGTTGCTGAGTGTAGTTCACAGTGTCACTTTACAATGTTTAAGACAATTGATCAGCCCGCCGATTGTGAAGTAAGGGCAGTGATACGGTTTTTGTCTGCAAGAAACAATTCAGCGGCGGAAATCCATCGGCAGATTACTGAAGTGTACGGTCCTAACATAATGAGCGACAGTAAAGTGCGCAAGTGGGTGCGAGCTTTTAATGAAGGACGGGATAATGTGCACGATGAACCACGGTGTGGCCGACCATCAGTGATTTCAGACGATTTGGTCAATGCGGTTGACAAAAAAATTCGTGAAGATCGCCGATTCACTATTACAGACGTAGAAATGCATTTTCCGAATGTGAGTAGAACAACTTTGTACAGAATTGTGTCTGAACATTTGAAGTTTCACAAATTGTGTGCCCGTTGGGTTCCCAGGCTGCTTACTGAGCCCCAACGAATGAAAAGAATGGCTCTTGCTCTTGATTTTTTGGAGCGATATCATAAGGAAGGTGACAGTCTTTTAGACAATGTTGTCACAGGGGATGAGACATGGGTTTCTCACATCACTCCAGAGTCTAAACGTCAGTCAATGCAATGGCGTCACAAGTCATCGCCAGTCAAGGTCAAGGCAAAGCAGACAATCTCAACACGTAAGGTTATGGCGACTGTGTTCTGGGATAGACGTGGAGTATTGTTAGTCGACTTTATGGAGAGAGGAACTACGATTAATAAAGCCGCCTACTGCGCTACCCTGACTAAACTTCAACGTGCAATCCAGAATAAGCGACGTGGTCTTTTGTCGTCTGGAATCTTGTTGCCAGACCCCACACTGCAAATGAAACGCAAGCTCTGATCAAGAAATTTGGATGGGAACAGATGGACCATCCTCCTTACAGTCCGGACCTGGCGCCAAGTGATTTCCACCTGTTCCGTTACTTAAAGGAGTTTCTCGGCGGCAAGCGCTTCGACACAGATGATGAAGTGAAAGAAGCAGTTAAGGACTGGTTATCGTCACAGGCGGCCGATTTCTATAACATGGGCATTCAAAAGCTTGTTGAACGATGTGACAAATGTTTAAATAAGTATGGAAGTTATGTAGAAAAATAGATAAAGATGTAAGGAATGTAAATAAAACAATTGTTTTGAAAAAACATTTCAGTTTTGATTTTTTTTTTATAACCGGACCTTACTTTTGGAATAACCCTCGTATATTGAATATATGCTAAGTTATGTGTTTTCAAACAAGAGGTGCTCTGTTCAAGCAGTCTCCTATTTTATTCATGTTATACTGTAAATTTCTTTTTTCCCCAATTTGATTCTGTATCACCTCATCAGTCATCTGATATATCCATCTAATCTCAAACATTTGTCTGTAGAACAACATTCCAGAAGCTTTTCTTTTCTTCTTTTCTGAACTATTTATCATCTAGATTTTGCTTATTTATGAGGCTATACTCCAGTCAGGTGCCTCCAAAAAAGACTTTATAACAATTAGATTTACGTTCAGTGCTAACAAATTTCTCTTTCTCAGAAACACTTTTCTTGCTGTTGCCAGTCTGCATTTAATATCCTCTACTTTGGCCATAACCTGTAATAACAGAAGTTATCTAATACTGTTAGTTGTTTTGTTTTGTAATCTAATTCCCTCAGCATCAATCACATGATTTAATTTGACTCCATTCAATTATCATTGTTTTACTTTTGTTGGTATCCATCCCATTCAGCTGCTCTTCCAAATAGTTTATCGAGTCTCACAGAATTATAGAGTCATTATCAAACCTCAGAAGGTTAACTTTTTCAGTTCTAATTCCCATTCGAAATTTCACCTTAGTTTCCTTCACAGCTTGCTCAGTGTACAGATTGAATAACATTGGATACGTGCTACAATGTTGTCTTCTCAACTACGGCTTGTTTCAGGTCCTCCGACTTTATAACTGCAGTATGGTTTCTGTACAAGTTGTAAATTACCTTTCACTCACTATACTTTGTCCCTGCTACATTCATATTTTCTAAGAGTGTAGTCCAGTCAACATTGTCAAAAGATTTTTCTAAATCTTCTAATGCTGTAAACATTGGTTTGCCTTTCTTCAGTTTATCTTATGAGATAAGTCAAAGGGTCAGTCTCGCCTCATGTGTTCCTACAATTCTCTGGAACCCAAACTGATCTTCCCTGAGATTGGTGTCTACCAGTTTTCCCATTCTTCTGTAAATAACTCATGTTAGTGTTTTGTAACCAGGACTTATTAGAGAGACGGCTTGGTCATAGATCCTTCTGTGCAGTTGGATTATTACATTTTCTTTGAAGTCACAGGGTATTTTCCCTATCTTGCGTATCGAACATCAAGGGTGGGGGTGCGGGGAGGGGGGGGGGGGGGGGGGGGAAGAAGAAGAAACGCCAACAAGTCCTATATGGGCTGCCACAGAGAAGAAGTGGAGTATAAATCCCCATCTGCTAAACAGCTTTAATTTGCCAGGAAATTTCAAATCATCACACAATCCACTCCAGAGTCCAAATTCGATGTAGAAGTGGAGTATAAATTAACAGTGACCATGTAAAAACTAGATTGGTTAATTAAAAAATGTGGAATGGTTATAATTAATAGTTAGAAAATGGTGATAGAAACAATAGAAGCAGAGTACTAGACAGGAAATGATTGTGACAGAATTGATGCAACTAAATGGGAACTTGGTTGATTGTAAGAACCAGGCACATTCTGTAGTGGAAGACCTTAAGGTTTGAATCTCATCTTTTGATACCATTTCATAATTGAATTTCCTCTCACTCACTCCATATCACCGAGCAAGGTGGCACAGTGGTTAGCACACTGGTCTCGCATTCTGGAGGCTGACAGTTCAACCCTGCATCCGGACATCGTGATTTAGGTTTTCTATGATTTCCCTAATTCCCTTCAGGCAAATGTCGGGATGGTTCCTTTGAAAGGGCATGACCAACTTCCTTCCCCATTCTTCCCTAATCCGATGGGACTGATGACCTCGCAGTTTGGTCCCCTCCCCCAAATCAACCAACCAACCAATCACTTCATTTCACTTAAGACAGCAAAGTGAATGACATGTCTGTTTATTCCATGAACAGTATTACTTCCTCAAAACCCTTTCTCTCTGTTTGTCAGGCAAAGGAAATAAAATTTAATTTGATTGGGTAGTAGTTTTGTAGTGGAACACATTAATGTATCTTATGGTAGTACTTCTTTGCCAAATGCTGATTACTTCCTATTCACCAAGGTGGAAGTGAGTTTAAGAGGACTGTCTCTCTATATAAGACGAGCTCTTTTTGTTTGTAAGTGGAGTATATAAATTGCATTTGAACATCTTCGACTCAGTAAAATCTTTACTGGGCTGAGCATGTATCCAGGTGATTGGTTTTCCTGGGCATTGCTCTTCTTATTGAGGTATTCATACTTCCTCACACTGATTCAAATTTGCATCTCGGTACCAGGTTCCTTCCTATACATCCCAAAATCTTCTTACAAAGTCGGCTGCAGGAATATGTGTGTGTGTGTGTGTGTGTGTGTGTCTGTGTGTGTGTGTGTGACTAACTGATGCTTATCTGAGTTTTTTGTTATTTTTTGCTGTGTGGATATTAACAGTATTATGCATTACCATTTAATACAGTGCAAAATAAATGTTATTTCTCTGTTTAGGTGCGTTTGTTGCTGGTCTGGATGCAGGACTTGTGTACAATTCATTCCCAAAAATGGCAGATCGGTGGATACCAGATGATATTCTAGCATATTCTCCACCACTTTCAAATATAACAGAAAACCCGACAACTGTGCAGTTCAACCACAGGATTCTGGTAAGTAAAGTGGAAAGAAGATTGCCTCTGTAACAGGCTAAACATTAGGGTATAATGTGATGAACCAGTACTAGTGACAGTGGAGAACAATTGTTGGCAACAAATATGTGGATGAAGGTAGCATATGTATTTTCTTTCTCAGGGATAAAGAAAAAGTAGGAAAATAGCTGCAGTAGAGAGAGGAATAATCTGCTGAAAGAATTAGCACAAAAGAAACAGTGGCACAAAATGCACAGGAAACATGTTGGATATTACCACAGAACATAAAACTTCCACCCACAGTCCAACATGTTTGATAGTGAAAACATAGATGTCTTCTCAAACAAAAATTATAACTATTTTAGTATTAACCCATTTATCTGTTCACCAAAATGGCACAGATAGATTAGTAAGAAAGACTAAAGAATTTTGAACTTTTAAAACCCAAAATTTCTCCATTCATAGGTAACAGAGAAAGTTAAAAATAGTGAAGTGTGAGTGTGGTGAATCTGTGGTCTTCAGAGAGCTACAGTTTCTCTTCCAAGTAGCCCATCTGACTTCGCTACATTGTCTCATGCAAGATAATCATAATCCAATTATTGTTTGTGCTTTTGGTATTCTGGTATAGCCAAGAGTGCCCCCCCCCCCTCTCTCTCTCTCTCTCTCTCTCTCTCTCTCTCTCTCTCTCTCTCTCTCAAATTTCACACAGCAGCTTAAGAGAGTCTGTGAGGGATCTTCACTTCTTGTTGGGTTGCCTGTGGTTTCCCACTCAGCAAGGGGGTGATGGTGATGACGATGATGATGACCGTTGTGATGAGGTATCCAACTCGGAGTCTCTACTGTTGATGAACACTCATTATCAGAAAACTTCTACATTTTTTCACTGCTGAACTTTCTTATTATTTGATCATGTGCCATTTATAGACACACACACACATCAGCAATCACAGGTGCTGAAGATCATGTGCTGACCTTACAGTGTTCCTCCGTAGATGATGGTCTTGTGCACTCTGGATCCAGTTCTCATGAACACCCAGCTGCTGGAGGTCCATGTGCAGTTCCTTCTCCCATAGCTTCTTTGGTCTTCCACTGGATGAGTTCTATCACAGGATGTATATGATTCGGGACAACCAGGAGATCCAGGAAAAAACCGGGAATATTTTCATCCGGGAGAAAACCAGGAAAAACCTGGGAATTTTTTAGAATTCCGGGAATTTTTCATTGTTTTAGTTTTCAGTTCAATTTTTGTTATTTTGACTGGTAAGAACCGATACTCTACAAAAGGATATTACTGTATCTCTGTACTGCAGAGTAATACTTCAACAATAAAATATAGATGAGAGGAAAAAACGAAAATAAATTGTGAAGGAAATGTGCCATATACAACGACGACACACAGTGCTCATGCAAGCGTCTGCCAACAGCAAAATGTGTCAAAGGCTGTAGGAAGACTATCCAATGCTTCATAACAAAAAATTGTCTCCAATGAGTGTGAAGTCACAACTGTTTACATTAGATTCGTTTTAGCAGTTACGAGCGGGCTCTTGTGCATGCGCAGTTGAGTCACGTTTGAGTAGTAGATTCTCCCACTTCTGGCTACAGGAATGTTGCTGTTGGCTGTGCAAGCAGTCGCAGCAAGCAGCTAGATGCTACCGGGAAAAGGGGACACCAAATTCATATTCTTGAGGAAAAAAAACTTGTTTCACAAAGCGCCTAGCATCCAGCGCAAGTTGGTCTATCGATTATTCATATGATTTTGAAATGCATCCCTTTAGGTTTTTGAACACATTTTAAGTTGATTTCTTAATCATGAATCATAAGTTGATTTTTGAATACGTGCATTGTGTACGTGATGTCTCTGTCAGGAGAATCCTTGTCGCATCTAGAAATAAACGTTCCACAGACAAAAGGGGACAGGGCTATACGAGGTGGGCGGAGTAAGGCCGAACAGATGAACGCCAATCACTGTCTGATTATGTGGTTGATTGGGTTTGCAAATGTTCAGAGTTGTTCTAATTACTAGCAAAATCCATAGATTCAGACTAGCAGAGTGGAAATAAACGACTAACAGGAACAACAGGTGAGAAAGATTACGTATTATCTTCTTGGTGTATCCAACAAAATGAAATTTTGACAGAGAATTTTTGGCCAGATCACTACACTAGTAAGGACCAGTTGTACAGTCCCCGGCTAGCAGCCGTTTAAATTCTATTCTGGAAGTAACGTGGAAAACGTGTTGTTTGAATATATAAGAACGCCTAACAGGAGAGTAATTGCAGGGTAACTAAACCTGTGATTCTGGTAGGGTTTGTGAAGTTAATTGGCGAACAAATTTTGACAATGGCAGGAATAGCTACAGAATTCTTGATGACAAGATATGTCTGCTTGTGTCTGTATGTGTGGATGGATATGTGCGTGTGTGCAAGTGTATACCTGTCCTTTTTTCCCCCTAAGGTAAGTCTTTCCGCTCCCGGGATTGGAATGACTCCTTACCCTCTCCCTTAAAACCCACTTCCTTTCGTCTTCCCCTCTCCTTCCCTCTTTCCTGATGAGGCAACAGTTTGTTGCGAAAGCTTGAATTTTGTGTGTGTGTTTGTGTTTGTTTGTGTGTCTATCGACCTGCCAGCGCTTTTGTTCAGTAAGTCACCTCATCTTTGTTTTTATATATAATTTTTTCCCACGTGGAATGTTTCCTTCCATTATATTGACAAGATAATTTGTTAGAACCAGGAAGAAGAAGAAACGGGGACATCACACAAATTATGGAAGAATAAGACGATTCCAAATTTATATAAAAATTTCATAATATTACTTTTCGATCTCGTGATTGAGAAATTGGTGCTTATGAATGAAATGTGAAACTATTTCCTAACATAAAGCTTTTTGTGAATCTTCAGGTTTTGGCGGCCCAAAGACTGTTCCATTAAGTTTTGGGTGTGCAACCGCAAGAAATCTCCTTCTTCTTCTAATATTTCGGCTGTATAACATTCAGCCATCTTCAGAGTGAGCCGCAAGACTGCCGTTCCAGTGCTCGCTTCGTCCCTTTATATTGTTGTACTGCGCGACTACGCATGCGGCCACAGAGCACTGGAACGGCAGTCTTGCGGCTCACTCTGAAGATGGCTGAACGTTATACAGCCGAAATATTAGAAGAAGAAGGAGATTTCTTGTGGCTGCACGCCCGAAACTTAAATGGAACATAAAGCTTTTTGCTTGTAGTAAGTCTTATAGGCATTTTACATGGGTACTTCGTGAATGATATTCTATCGTGTTATAAAAATGACCATTTGTGCCAAAACAGCCTCGTTTATTCGGTGTGTGCTACAAAACTACTGCAATATTAGAAAGGCCTATTTTGTGTTATCTAGCAGACAGTGACAAAATAGACGTAATCAGTTCGAGGAACCACACCAGTCTTGGGTATTATTTGTATTAACAGCTTTTTCAGTTTTAGATAACAGCATTCCGATTTATCATGTAGCCAAAAGTTTGACGAACTTTGATGAGGTAGTAGATTCTTTCGCAGAAGGGAAAGCACGTCATGTAAAGCTGTAGCAAGATTAGAGAGAAAAAAAATTTTTAGGAGCTAAGGATTGAAGAAATGTGTACTTTCTTGCCTGTCTCTTGTCTTTATTGGTTTTATGTATCCTGTATTTAATTTTATGCCACACAAAACAGCACATTATTATCTAAAAGACAATAAAGAGTGTAAATTTTCTGAAGAGTTCCTGTTCTCCCGATTACAAATAATCCCATTAACTATTAATTGCGACATTTTTTTAAAAGAGGGGCAGGCTGTCAAACGGACCGACTGGGAGCAGGAGAGGCACCACAGGACATTTCAATTTCCACTATCCTGTGTAGGTTTGATGGCATCCATTGCAAAATATACACGTTTCAGTTCCACAGAGCGAAAAACAGTGACATGCTATAGCAGAATGCTGGATGAAGAGGCGTGGCACTGCACTTTGGCACACTTAAGACCAAATAACATGTCTTACATTTCCTCGAACACATATGTTTTGTGTTTCAGACTTTTCAGAAAGATGCGCACTACAAGATGATTTTTTTTTTTTTTTTTTGACCCCTTTCACAAATATTGTAGATCCGAGCCTGATGCGCAGAACAATCTGACTTATAGTGGGTAGTCTCCACGTGACCCGTGTTTACATTTAGTGATTTTGCTGTTTCCCCTTTGTTTACTCTCACGTCAAATGAAAACAAAATGGATACCTGTCGCCGGGAGCTATCAAGTGAATTAAAATACATTCACATAATTACAGAAGGCTAAAATATGTTATTAGTTTTAGATTATATTTTATTTCCACCTTTCTGACAGTCAAGCATTAATCGCCTTGCAGAACAATCAAGTTATTTTTGTCTGTTTGCTAAAGAAATTTGACTTTTATTTACCTTTTCCGCAGAGGCAGTCAATGTATTTGAAACAAAATGTTTAATTCCACAGTACTGGCTAGTTTCAACTGTTCACTGCATTTCAAGTGCATGTTTTCATCTTCGAGCACCTATGGCATTATGTCATAATAAAGAACCAAACATGATATAATACAGTGCTGGTGCTCCAAGAAAATTTACATCCTGAAAACCACACTGAAAAGCTTAATATCAGGCCATGGTCTACTTCATTGGGAATCTGGACATACGAATGTGCACTTTAAATGTGCACGTTTTAGTATAGTTCACGAAATTCCTGAGCTGTTGGAGTATCCTCTGATGACTGATCTTTTAATGTTTTACACGTACGTACATACGGGCCTCGTAAGTGATGGTAGCTGCACAAGCACGGTGTCGTCTGTTATCTGCGCTCTCAGGCAACTGCTGAAATAAACCTATTTCTAACAGTCGCGGGAAAATACTGCAAATGGTGGTTTGAAAAGCGTTACTTTCAAAGTAAATATCCTTTTAAGTAAGTAGAACTATGTGCGAGGATGTACCATGAATTTCTTAAATCACAGAGTCTTTGACTCTCATTTAAAAATCAACTCTTTGATGACGAGCCATTTAGAAGAATTTCGAACCCTGAAGATAAGACATATAGCCAATATAAAAAATTTTATTTCACATTTGTGTGATATATCTTACAGTGTAACACGCACAAAAAAGATCAACATTATATGCAAAAGCTCAGCTTCTCTTGCAGCTTATTAACCGTAGAGACCAATATTATATGTGAAAGCTTTGCTTTTCTTGTAGCAACACTTTGTATGTTAATTTAAACTGTTAACTTTCCCTGTTTGTGTGTTCGTGCTACTTAACAGTGATGTTGCTGTTGGCTGACTACATCACTTGTCCTATGCTCTGAATATCTGCTGTCATCGGCTGGCGAGATCATGTGACATGAGCTATGACTGGCTTACAAAGTGCTTTGCAATCTCGATTTCAATGATTCGGAAAGCAACATGCGGTGTTTGTTTACTTTTGTAATATGAAAATATGCAGCGTACATGTTGCTGCACATCAAAAATATTTCCAAAACGTGTCTTTTTCCCTAAGTTTTGTTTTCTAAAGTGCCGTGAAATTGTACACCCGTGTATAAAACCATAATCATTCAAAGGATTGATAAGGTTTGCAGTTCCGAGGGAAAATATACTGTTACTTAACATGGAAAAAATGTGTTTTCACCCGGGAGAAAGTGTATTTTTAACCGGGAAAAATCCGGAAATTTATTTTACTTGTCCACGTATACACCCTGTATCAGGTTTCCTAAAAGCTCAGGTTTCGCCCAGCACATTTCTGATCGTCTAGCAATGTGCCCTGCCAGGCTTACTCTCCATACTTTCATTTTCTGCACAACATTCAATTACCTGTAGAACCAGGTGCCAAGGTATTTAAAATTTTCCATTCTGTTTATATTCCTATTGGAACTGATAATGGGGCATTATTAGGGGTTCTCTAGATACTTCTATCATTTCATCCTGAAGACAAATCCTGATAACTTTATGTGCCAGTTAGCAAACATAATTAATAGGCTGCAATAACATTTTATACACTGATGCAAGATGCTACTACATGCCTAAACTAGAAAGTCGTTGGCTCTAGAGTAAGGCTCCAGTGTAACAACATTAACGGACACTCGCTACACTGTTGTTTCTCTATAGTTACTTTGAAATAATAATGCTACAATTTTACAACATTGGTTTTAATTATCTTTTTCCATATAAAATACTTACTTTGCAACTAAGCAATGGAAACTCCTTGTCAGAATATCAACAATATGGAAAAGATAGTTTGCTACTTAACATAAAGATGACAAGTTACACCATCCTGGGCAGTTATATATTCTAAGGCTCACTGAAGCTACCACTCCTCTGATTCTTGTTGCTTCCTCTTCAGTGTTCCCTGTTTGTTGTATGGTGTATGGTTTTACAGTTTTTGTATGTTCAACATATAATAAATTTGGATGTGCAGAGTGTGTGTGTGTGTGTGTGTGTGTGTGTGTGTGTGTGTGTGTGTGTGTGTGTGTGTGATCCTAGTTGGTTCAACATAATACTGCTACAATTTGTACTTCTCTTTATTCATTCATAAAGATTGTATGTGAAACATAACTAAATTGTGAGCACAGTATGCAATAGACTTTACTGATTTATCATGAGCTTTCTTCTCATCATTGACCATGCTGTGTAATCATTACTACAACCATATAAATGTGTTGTTGGCAGACGTTTGTTATGAGTCAGAAAATTGTTGTATACTTAAAAAACACTATCTTGTTTCTGCTCTAATAAGACAATGTACTGGCACTGTCATGGTACAAGTTGTTCATGATCTGGTCAGATGCTTCTAACTTTTCAATCCTTACTTTCTTGTTAATTCTGCAGTAAGTTATCAAAGGTTTGAAGCTGGATGATGATTTGACAATATATTGTCTTCTTACATAAACAGTGTTTATACTCATGAATGGAATTGTGGACCATTATCAGCAAGGACACAGTCAAATCGTATAATGTGTGGGAAAAATCATAGCATAGCTTATTAATCATGATCTTGTGTTTTCTTTACTGAGTGGGCATAAATGGAGAAATGTTCATAGTGTTTCTCTTATGATCATAATTTGTGTGAAGTTACCCTTTGCTCTTAGTAATAGTACATAAAAATCTGTTGACATTGTTTCATCTAATTTCTGTGGAATAATATTGTGCATTAACTTTTTGTGGTGTACTGTAGAAACTTTCATTTTTGTGGCTGTCATAACATGCTCTAAGGACCTTCCTCTCCCCTCTCGCCATACATTAAAGATGTATGATCCTTATAGTCTGCAGTCCAGAATGTACATAGCTCATGTGGGTGTCAGCTATATAGCTTGAGATGCATACTGATTTCGTAGGGATTATAACTTACTTAGATCTGATTCTATGCCATCATGTGCAACAGTGTTTCTAAGACATTATTAGATCTGCTTTTTAAGAAAATCCTGATTTTTGAAAACTTATTGTCATGCTTCATGTTCTGATAGTTTCCAGTACTACTTCTTCTATTTTAAGATTTTATTTCTAGTTAAAAGTAGCTGCAATACTGTTGTGCATGTACAGGGTCACTTTTTAATAATGCTTGTCTTAATATTTCTTGAACTACCCACATGAATACAGACAGAGAGATGTTTAATACAAATGGTGTTACTTGGAACTGATAACATCTCCCTTTTTGTATCAGTTGAACAGTTTCCTGATGATGATGATGATGATGATGATGTTTAGTTTGTGGGGGACTCAACTGCACGGTTATCAGTGTCTGTATAAATTCCCAATCTTTATGCAGTCCAATCTTGTCACTGTTATGAATGATGGTGAAATGATGAGGACAACACGAACACCTAGTCCCAGGGCGGAGAAAATTTCCAACGCATCCAGGAATCGAACCCAGGACCCCATGATCGAGAGGCAGCAACACTAGCCACTAGACCACGAGCTTGCAAACAAGAGTTTCCTGTCTTTCTTTCTATGGTAATCTAATTTATCACTCTCACATCCGTTACTATTCATACATCACCATCTTTCTTGCTCACTACATGTAAAGAGCTGTTATGACAGCTGTCTGTTCTTTCAGTGATAGCCTCAGATAACATTATTTTAGTTTCAGCATCAGCTGCACTTCTACATCCCAACAGCATTGAATATAGTTTGCTGTGTAACAGTTCTTTTATCAGGAAGCTACATTTAGAATCCTCCATGCATGCTGGTTTTGAGAAACATGTTATACGTTGTTAAATCCCATTGCGTTTTCTGTTTGTAGTCTTCTGTAAGGCTGCTCAGTTTGTTGACCTCTCATATTGTTCAAATTACTTTCTTCACAATATGACTTGTTTTATGTCAGCATCTTGATCCATATCTCCTGAACTCACATTCACTGAATGTGTACATCTCACAGTTATGTCTTCTGTGGTGCTTCCTTTGTTGTTGACCTCCGTCATTTTGAGAGGAAAGTCCGCCCCTGGTAGCTGAGTGGTCAGCACGACGGACTGTCAACCCTAAGGGCCCGGGTTCCATTCCCGGCTGGGTTGGAGATTTTCTCCGCTCAGGGACTGGGTGTTGTATTGTCCTAATCATCATCATTTCATCCCCATCGACGCGCAAGTCGCCGAAGTGGCGTCAAATCGAAAGACTTGCACCAGGCGAGCGGTCTACCCAACGGGAGGCCCTCGTCACAGGCCATTATCAATATTAGAGGAAACATTCATATTTTTTAACTTTAACACACACACACACACACACACACACACACGCACACAGAGAGAGAGAGTTGGGGGGGGGGGGGGGGGGTGTCACATTAGTTGGAATTCACTTCAGATAATGTTTTGTCTTTGAAAAATATTGACCACTGACTCTCATGCAGTATGTTTTGGTGCATATTCTGTTCACAGTAGAGAGGCCACTAACTGCAATGTAAATTTACCATAGTTACATGATAGCAAATAAATAGGTTTCAGAGAATGGGTAAAGGATGAGGATGAAGCAGAATGAGAAGAAAACAAGTAATAAAAGCATTAGAAATAGGCAAGAAATCAAAGCCATTGTTTCTTTCACTTCAACTTTACTTCTCCTTTTTTGTGTTATTGTCAAGTTTTACCTCATACTGTTTGCATTAGTTGCATGAAATTGTTGTTTCTATGCATGTATTGTGTGTTTCTCTGCATCTCTTCTTGCACTTAGACGTCAAATTTTAAACAATCATTATTTTTAAGTTTGAACCTCGACTAACACATTACATTGACTGTACACTTTCCTTCCCCCATGCCTCCACCTGTCTCCCACCCTTCCCTCTACCCTTTTAAAAGTTAGGTTAATGAGAACCACTCAATTAGAATGCATGACTCTATGTGTATTTGAAATTTTTTATTCCTTCAGTGAATTGTAACTAACATGGAGTTTGAAACAAGGAAGGAGATGTATCATGAACTGATGTGTCAGAATATTGTGTACTTACTACTCCTACTCACCTGGCCCCACAAATTGCAGCCAGTTTTTGGCCTTGTGAAATAGCTTCCTACACAGTGTCATGTCCTCAGCATCATCTTCCCTTCCTCCAAGTATCTGAAGATACTTGGTCACCTGGTCTCTCCATCTTATTTTTGGTCTTGCTAAAATGAATGTCTTCGTCCCTTTGGATTTCGTCTGCAAGACTTCTCTCAGTATTGATCTCTCCTTCCCTGTCTTCTATAGACGTACCGTATTTACTCAAATCTAAGCCACACTCGAATCTAAGCCGCACCTGAAAAATGAGACTCGAAATCAAGGAAAAAAAATTTTCCCGATTCTAAGCCGCACCTTAAATTTTAGACTCGAAATTCAAGGGGATATAAAAGTTTTAGGCCGCACCTCCAAATCGAAACAAAGTTGGTCCATTATAATATGAGACACAATTTAGGTCGAATGAATGACGATACAGCTACAGTAGTTTGGTTCGAGTCGTAAGCTTAGCAGTTAAGCTTTACCAGGTAGCCATTGCTATGCGTCAGGCGCTCTGTCCGTATTTATACGGATACCCTTCCTATTTCACATGCTTCATCTGGTTTGAATTGATTGCTTACTTTTCTTTGATCTGATAAGTGCCGTTATGTGTTTAAGTCACTCTAAGCTGAAAATGCATTACTGTACTGTGTCATGCATTGTTTGTCGCATTCTGAAAATGAGTGTTTATGGCCTGTCGCCGCTTGCGGCATGGCTTGCTCTTGTGGGCGGTTACTTACACTGCTGCCTTCTTTGATAATGATCAACAAGAACCAAATAATAGACTGCATATGATGGAAGATGTTCTGAACGAGAGTTTAGCGAACATTTTTCTCCGTTTGAAAATCTTTGCAGACGCCTCTTTAGTACATTATATTCTGCACAGAAATTAGAGTCATCTTAGATTTAAAAATCTAGTCAATTGCCGTGCTTCATTTCTGACTGTATCACTATTAGGCATAAGAATAATACGAATATAAACATGACATGATATGTGTATTCTTCCGCGTTTGCTGTTGTCTCGCTCTAGTTTCGTAGTTTATCAGGCAGATAGGATTTAAATGAGACAGCAGCAAACAGTAAAAAATACATGGCAAAATGTTTATATTCGTGTTATTCTTATGGTGAAGAGAATACTGCATGTGATTCACAATTCATAAAAGTTCCTAGTAGCAAACATCTCTTCTCACAGGTAGGAAAAAATTCAGGACGTAGAGTTTCCCATATTGACAAACATCCCAAACAGTCTTGCCAGTCGGATTTTCGTAGTATATTGACATGCTGCTAGAAGATGAACAATACGAAATTTCTATTTACTTCGTTGGATAATGTATGAAAGTGCAGTGGTCGAAACTCGGGGCGGAGAAAAAAAGCTCGTTTTCCACCTTTTTTTTTTTAAATTTATTTACTGACGAAGAGGTTTTGGCGCCAGTATTTATCTTTGTGCCGCAAAACATGCCTGTTGTAGCGCTACATATATTCGATGGCAGAAGTTAGTTGTGGCGGCACCTACCAACATTTTTCAGAACTTCCGCTTACTTTGCACTCGATTCTAAGCCGCAGGCGGTTTTTTGGATTACAAAATCTGGAAAAAAAGTGCGGCTTAGATTCGAGTAAATACAGTAGCCAATCCATCTAAGTCTCCTTGTCTTGGCTCCCTTATGAACATATGGTTCAATGTATATCTCATTGTTCTTTCTTCTTCACCATTCTCCTCCCTCACAGATTGGTCCAAATATCTTTCCCAAGATCTTTCTCTCAGTATGTTTATCTAAACCCCTAGTTTATGTTTAAGTGCAGTTCAGGCTTATAAAAAGCAAAATTGTGGAAAATGCATAGTTGAAGAAAATGCTAAAGCCCCCCAAAGTATGTGCAAAAATACATATAATTCGCATACATGATTAAACATCACAGTCTTCTCCAATACTTTGTATAAAATCTGCCTAAGTGAAGGAAATTAAATGTACAGTGCAATGTTTATACAATAATTTGTGGTAATGAATCTCATAACATTTGCAACAGCAAGTAAAAATTGATCAAAAAATTGAAATTGGTATCTGAGTACAAGGTAATTGAGCTGTTTTCCGACTTGCTACGACTAAAAATTATACATTCAAAACACGTGTTTTTGAGAGATCATCCTTTGTGCTCACCCACAAAAAAAAAGCAAAACTTGATGAACATGCTGACTTAAACCAAAAACATCACAACTGCTAAGTGGTTAAACTGTAAGCATCTACTTAGTTACATACTTTGTCACCATTGCTGTTATTGTTTAATGCTTTTCTTATGAGCCACACTTCATATGTTCACCACCACTAAAGTGTTATTTTAGGCTTGATGAGAGAAACAGATGTGTAAAAAAGAGTTTACTTCCCCAGTTCATGTTAGAAGCTTATTAGAAGTTTGGTCAGCAAATTTCTGTACACTGTGCGAAATTTTAAAGAAAACTCAGGTGCTACATTTTCGCTTCAGGCTCTCTGTCACTGCTGCCAATCTGCACAATCTACAGTTGTAGTGGTTAATAAGAAAAAAAAAAATGGGAGAAGAGAGACCGTGAAAAAGGGAAAGAATGAAAAGCAAATCGGACTTTGTATTACAGAAAAGCTATCGGACTTCGTTATTCACTACCTAAAAACTGCCAAATCCTACTGCTAAAAAAAAAAAAAAAAAAAAAAAAAAAAAAAAAAAAAAGAGAGAGAGAGAGAGAATATAATACATTATAACGTTTGCATCACCTTCAAGGGGTGTGTGAAAGGAGGTGCTTACAATTTACCAAATCTTGGGTAAATGTAAGTGTCCTTACGTCAAGTCTGTGTAGTGTAACATCATGACAGATTCTCTGTTTGTGTTCTGACTGTTCATATGACTTAGTGTATTATACCTTAACAAATCCTTGCATGAGTGAATCGCATGTCCCCTCAGTACTTCCTCAATATCTCCACTTCTTGTGGATACCGTCTATACAAATGGAAAATGTATCTCAGAGATTGTCTCTCTCATAATGTGTATTATATGGTAACATATCAAATTTCCTCTCAAGAGTTCAACCATGAACTTTCTTCTACTTTAGTGAAAGTTAAATATCATGTATGTAGTATATATATATCATTTCTATCTATAAATTATAAATAAAGAACATATTATTATAATTGACAGTAAAATGTCTCTCTCTCACTGTCCGTTGCTCGAAGTCGGCTGCACAGATGGTCACTGCTCCTTTGCACTTACCTTGCATAGCCTAAAAAGTCAAATGTCTTCAACGTAGATGTAATTTTGTCATCTGTTCGCTTAAGTGGACTTGTTGTACGAGTCGCAAAACGGCCTTAATAACTCTCCTATCTTTTGCTTCCTCAGAGTTTTCTGTCATATGTAAGTATAAGTATAATAAAGGCTAACATGGCACTAAATTTCACTTTCGTAAAAAAAATTTTTATACAAATGCATTCACATGAGGGCTGTGTAAAAACTATATTTCAACTTAAGTTCCTTAAAATATCATTCTCCTGTCTGAACACGAAATATAAATGTTTTCTTCCACACAGTGGCTTAACAAAACTTAACGAAAGGTTACTATGTTACACTTCTGAAATAAATTAAAGCTAATGTGTTTCCAAGTTACCTTCTTATTACATTTCTTTCAACAGCTGTAATCATCATTATGTTCACTCTGCTTTTCTTGCATTCGTTCATTTTCAATGGCACTGTAAATAGATTTACCTTTAACGCCTTGTACTCACGTGTTCTAACTCATCACAAATGTTTTCTTTCAAACTGAAATTCTTACATAATCTTAAAGATGTAGACTGTTTACTCACTTCTCTATGTAGCACAATATTACCAAACATTCTCACTCATTCCTTACTCACATATTCATCATAATATATATATCCTTATACATTAAACAGATTCCTCATCAAACATTAATATATCACATACGTGGGGCCATTTGGCACTTCCATTCTCATAAAACTCCAATAATATTTTCCTCAAATAATCTCTTGTCTCCATCAACTACTTCACAGTAACTTACCTTGTTACATTAACCTAAATATTAACTCATTCGTACTGATCATTCATTCTTACGTCCTCATTCATTCTGCTACATACCTATGTCATTACTGATCTCAATAGCTATTATCTCCTGTCATTAGAGTGCCTTGAAATAACTAACTAATTGTTGGTTCACCTTATAATTTACAATTAACAACAAATGTAACCTGTGTAGATCTCATTCCTATATGAATATCTTTTCTCATTTAGTAAGTGTACTCGCCGGGGTTTACCTTCTCTTCATAATTATGTGTACAAGTGTAACTGCAGTATATAATTTCCATAAATGAATGTTTGTGTTCTTAGGCTGTATAACTTAATGTTCGTGTATTCAATACAAATATTTATGATCTCGTTTTCACAGAAACTTGCTCATGTTCAACTTAGTTATCATTATATTATGTTGTTTTAGTGCACAAAGGGTTTCAAATGTCTGTGGGGATGCAGCCCCCTCGGCTTGTGAGATAACGGGTATTCTAGGGAGTAACAACCTGGGTGAGGTATGCTTGCTATTCTGAAAGGACCTGAATATAATAGCTGCCATTTTCTGTTCAGTTGTTTTAATTTTGTAGACTTTGGATGTGAACGCAAAAGAACAAGGTCATCAACCTGATAGATTTGTTAATTCCTGTTCTACTGTCATTTTGTCGTCGTACCTGAGGAAACAAACCGTCTCAGCCGTTGCGCTCTTACACCACCTCCCGACCGAAGCATGAGCGCTTAGCTCGGTCGTCGACTGTTTTCCTTCGTCTGCTGTGTTTGGCCGGGTTCATTGACCAGCTCCACTATGTTCACATTCCGGCCGGTTGGCGCCCACGCGTCAGCTGATGGCGCGCCGCAATTGTTATTGCTACTTCGTGGCGGCGAGTGCAAAACTGTACTGGGGAACGGCGGCGGATTCCGTGGAGGGTTATGATTTGTCATGCGTGAATTTTGTGTGTTCCACATATTCTGTCGGTGATTGTTGGGATTGTTATTGTTTTGGTGGTAATTATGTCTGTTATATGGCATGTTCCTGTCAAAGTAGCCCGGGTTGTACCGGTTATTCTCACGTCTCCTGTTGTTGTTGTACTGTCTGTAATTTTCATTTTGCTTGTAGTTACCATTTTGATATGGGTGATAATTATTGTTGTTATTATTCCACGAATTTCTGCGGTTGTTCCTACCGTCATACACGTTTCCATTTGAATATGTTTCGCGCGCAGGCATCGTATTGTGTCGCGTCGCGGACGGATGGTTCCACCAACCACCGTCACTACGGTTCCTTTGGGGTGGGTGCTGATTTTGGTTAGTAATATGAGTAAAATTTGAATGGCGTGAATCGCCTCTGTAAACTACGTCCATTTGATATAAGAAGTTTAAGAAAGTCTTAATGTCATTCTCCGGTACTCCTATAAATCTGTCTCGGTATGGAGAGGGTAAGTGGCTCTTTAAAGTGTCAATTATCGCTGGAAAGTCGGCTGGTTTGGACCAGTACAGTGTCTTGTCTAGGTACCTCTCAAAGTATTGTCTTAATGTCTCTTTTTTAGGGTCATAGGTCTCGGGGTTGCACACTTCTCTCCTTAGACTCTGTTGCTCATTCTCGGACCAGAATTCGTCCAAGAAGGCTTGTTCGAACTGTTCAAACGTAAGGCACCGCCGCTTCATAGCGGCACCCCACTTAGCTGCTCGTCCTCTCATGAGATTGGTGACGTATCTGATTTTATCGACTTCTGACCAACTACGTGGAAAAACACCGTCGAATGATCTAATAAACACAATAGGGTGGACTTCGTGCTTGTCCTCACTGGAAAATGTCTGGAAATACCCATGTCTTACAAACGTGTCATCGGCCATGCCGGTTGGCATAACTGTATTGATGTGATTTAGGTCTCTTGCTACTCTAGGTGTGGTACCGTAATATTGATCGTTCGGTGGAAAAGAAAGCGGCACATTGTAATTTTGATTGGAAATAGGTGATTCCATAATAGGTGGTGTTCTGTCTGTGTCATTAGCCATGGTTTTAGCTGTTTTGTCGTTTCCTAGCGATGCGTTTGCACCAATCGCCAAACACGGCACAACATTGTCTCGTAATTTTGTCACTTCATCTTCTGTGTGTTTTGTCTCGTCTTTAACATGTGTCTTTGCTTTTGAAAGTATGTCCTGTGTAATTGTTTCAAGTTTTTTGTCCAGATAGTCGTCACACAATTTACATTCATGTACAATTCTTTCGGCCATGTTGGTGTCGTTGTTTAGTGACGCGAGGTCCGCTCGGTCTTCTAATTTTTCTATCTTTTCTTTGAGGTGGGTCTGTTCAAGAACTACCATTGTGAGTTGTTGGGTAATATTTCCCACTTCTTCAGTCAGCTTTTCTTGGGTGGAGCTAGCTGAAGTGTGGGCCTGAGCTACCTCTTCCACACGGGTGTTCACTTCCTGCTGCACATTAACTATTTGAGTTAACGGATTCTCACATCGGGTGATATTGTTTTTTGTTTCGTGTGTGAATGTAACCAAAGTTTCTTCCTGTTTAGTGACTCAATCGGACAATGTCTCAAATCGCTGGCTGAGCTGTTGAGTGGTGTTATTTAATTTTGTCATCTGTTTTGTCGTCCGTTCAAAATTTTCGGTCATAGTATGGTTTAATATGTCAATTTTCTGACTAACGTCTCGTTTCATGTCTGCAAATAACTCTAATAGTCGGTCCAGTTTGTCAGTTTCCTGTGTCCGATTTGTGTCACATTGCTGAATTTGTCTCATATTCGGTTCTGACATTGATGTTAACAATGGCGCTGACGGTCTAGTCTCGCGTCCATTCCACATTTCGTCATTTAAAGTCGCCATCTGTGTATTATCACAAATGTTGCGAGTTTGAGGCAAAATCATCGCATTGATCTGTGAACTCGTCCATGGAGGAAAACTCGGACTTTCTTGTTGGTTGAAAGATGAATCTACTTCACTTAACTCATCTGCCGAAACTATCTCTACCTTACCACGTTCCATTGTAATAGGATGTATAATAGTAAGTCAAAAAGGGAATAATATAAGTCTGATTAATAAAGATTTGACTCAAATTTAGGTTGAAATATTTTCTCGTCAATGTAAATGATTGCTCTATTGCAAACAATGGTTGAGAAAGATGCAGCAGGGCGGACAAAATTTTTCGTAACAAATGACTGTTTGGCGGTCAAATTCACGATCTTCGTATGCTACAACAATACTATAATTACCACAAACTACAATAGAGATAGATAATTTTGTAAAAATCTAGAAGAAAACTACAGGATGTGTGGAAAAGGAAAAATGGATTCTGCAGTTGACTATTGAATGTTTGAATGAAACATAATTGTGTGACTCACCATTAAATTTTCTGTCCTGCAGCGACTGGTCAATCACTTCTGCGTAAATCGTATTCGTTAAAATATGAATTTTCTTAATACATCTCCATCGGATAATCACCAAAAGGTCTCAAAATAACAGTTTTGCATCAATATATGCCATGAAAAGAAAAACACATTGAATTAGTTACAAAAATTCTTTACAATATTGTTGTATAATCATTTGCTGAGGTACAATAAAGTTGGTGTTTTCGTTACTCTTTAAACTTCAGGATTTTTGGTTATTCTCTGTTCGGAAAAAATACAAATTAAAGTTTCAAATTTGCTCAAAAACGACACATCCGAAAATTGCGTCCAGTCGCGGGAGCCAGTTGTAGTGGTTAATAAAAAAAAATGGGAGAGGAGAGACCGTGAAAAAGGGAAAGAATGAAAAGCAAATCGGACTTTGTATTACAGAAAAGCTATCGGACTTCGTTATTCGGGTTATTGGGGTGGTCCTTTGTGGCGTTTTTGAGCAAAAGTTAAACCAATTTTCACTACAAAAGTTATTGAAAAGAAACAGAGAATAACAGAATGTAACTGACAGGGGGAAGTGGCATAGACGAGAGATCATCCTTTACCAGATTAACGTATCTTCTTTAGGGCGGCGTCCATGTCTTCATAAATCTCCTTCATTTCAGCGTGAAAAAATCTGCTCCGAAATCTTGCAATAGTCCTGGGATCACTAATTTATACCAATTAAAATCATCTTGATACTGTATGCAATTTAATTCACTTTGCTACTTCCATCCACCGAATTTCTTAATAACTTCCACAATGTCTACACATTACAATCAGATCAAGATTAGCCATTAAGTTTTTACATCAGCATCCGATCACACCTGCCTTAAGCTACCGCTATCAAGAACAATTGAAACGGAATAAAAAAACAAAAAAAAGTTAACAATTTTAGTAGTTTCTCTGCCGTCGAGCGCTCATACCGCTGCGACGAGATATTTCTTATCTGAGGGAACGAGTGTAGCGCGGCGAAATTCAAAGCCCCGCTACAGTATCTGAGTACAAGGTAATCAAGCTGTTTTCCGACTTGCTACGACTAAAAATTATACATTCAAAACACGTGTTTTTGAGAGATCATCCTTTGTGCTCACCCACAAAAAAAAAAAGCAAAACTTGATGAACATGCTGACTTAAACCAAAAACATCACAACTGCTAAGTGGTTAAACTGTAAGCATCTACTTAGTTACATACTTTGTCACCATTGCTGTTATTGTTTAATGCTTTTCTTATGAGCCACACTTCATATGTTCACCACCACTAAAGTGTTATTTTAGGCTTGATGAGAGAAACAGATGTGTAAAAAAGAGTTTACTTCCCCAGTTCATGTTAGAAGCTTATTAGAAGTTTGGTCAGCAAATTTCTGTACACTGTGCGAAATTTTAAAGAAAGCTCACGTGCTACATTTTCGCTTCAGGCTCTCTATCACTGCTGCCAATCTGCACAATCTACAGTGTGGGTGTGTGTGGTGCAAAGCATATACATGAGTAGTGTATATAGTTGTTGCAACTATATCATGTCAGATTTGAACACAAAAGTCTTTAAAATGTGCTGTTCTACTTCCATGTGACATCTCTTTCATAGCACATCATCTGCATGAAAAGTATATTTTCAGCACTTCACAAAATGTTTTCACCCCTACCTGCACTCCCGTCACTGAAGGGCCACTCCCTTTCTCCACACATCCAGTAGGAGAGCTCATTTTCCATGTGTTAGTGTGGTGTGGTGGCCGCATTGGACTTAACAAGTTGCCAACCAATAAGATTTCACTAGGCAGAAATGGGTGAAGTTTTCTTGGTTATGACCAAACATATTCTTCAAGACTCGGTGCTAGAATTTAAAAGGTTGGTGACTGATATTGTTGCTGAATACAGAACATCAGACATACATGCAAAAAGATGAGACAGGCTGTGACTGTGCCCCTTTGTCACACAATGGCTCTGTCCAGAACACTTCATGTCGACTGTCTTGTTTTTCGATTACTGCTGCAACCTAGCAGTAGTTGTATCATAATTGTGCGGTGAAGCTAAATGTTTCACGTTGTGTTTTCGTGTAACTCCCACATCAACATCTATATACATACTTCACAAGCCACTATACAGTGTGTGGTGGAGGTTAACCTTTATCACTACTAGTCATTTCATTTCATTTCCTGTACCACTTGCATATAGAGTGAGGAAAAAATGACTGTCTTTGTGCCTCCTCATGAGCCCTAATTTCTCTTGCGAAATGTACGTTGGCAGCTGTAGAATTGTTCTGCAGTCAGCTACAAATGCTAGTTCTCTAAATTTTTCTGATCGTGTTCAGCTATAAGAATGTCATCTTCCCTCCGGTGATTCTCCTTTGAGCCCGCAAAGCATCTCCATAATACTTCCATGTTGTTCAGACCTGTTGTTCAGGTAACAAATTGAGAACCCCACCTCTGAATTATCTCGATGTCTTCCTTTGATCCAACCTGGCCTGGATCACAAACACTTGAACAGTACCCAACAATGGGTCGCACTGGTGTCCTATATGCGATCTCCTTTACAAGTGAACCACAGTTTCCTAAAATCCTCCCAATTCACCTTCCTTTCTGCAATCCTCTCATGCTCATTCTATTTCGTATTGCTTTGCAGTGTTACACCTAAATATTTAATTGACTTGATTGTGTCAAGCAGCACATTACTGATGCTGTACTTGAATATTATGAGCTTGTTTTTCCCTCTCATATGTAGTAATACATTTTTCTACATTTAGAGCTAGCTGCCATTCAGCGCACCAATTAGAACTTTTCTCTAAGTCATTTTGTGTCGTCCTACAGTCACTCAACGACAACACCTTCCAGTACGCTACAGCATCATCAGCAAACAGCCGCAGACTTCTGCGTACGCTGTTCGCCATATCATTTATGCATATATAAAATAACAGCAGTATCACACTTCTTTCCACATTTCTTTTTTCATTTATCTCTAATCCACCTTCCTTTGCTTTTTTAAATGGCTTTCTTGCCAGTATTTCCAGGTCATGTAGATTTTCACTGATTAGTGGTACACCAGATACAAGGGACTGTAAATTCATTTGTATTCCCATCCTAATTCCGTCTTCTGTTTTGCTTGCTGAGTCAAATGCTTCCTGATTCTAATACTGAACAATATAATGGTGACATTTCATGTCCTTACCTTACTCTTATTTTTATGTCTAAACCCTGAAATTTGTCAAAAACCCTGGAATATTCTCCATCCATTTTCACTTTTTCTTTCAACCGTTCCATGGTAACTTTTGCAAGATTTGTAATTGTCTTTAGTATTCCAAACTTCGGCATTTTCTCTCTCAACGTTTCTCTGTATATGCTGTCACAGGCTTTCTTAAAATCAATGAACAGTATTGTTGTTGTTTAATTGTGTTTGCAATATTTTGATATGGCTTCTTTCAGTAAAAATATCTGATCTGATCTGTGGTGGATTGATCCTTCATAGAACCTCCATGTTTCTCATCTGGTACTTCTTTTAAATATGGTTCCAATTTTTTCCAAAGAATCTTGGCGAACACTTTTTTCTTCTTTTCTGCACCTGCTTCTTCACATTTGTTTTGTTATTTCTCATGTGCTTTCAATGTAGAGTTTGTATTCTGTTGTTAGAAACTCAGATCTGTTTTGAAACTTAATGACAAACTGTTGTGCCTTGTCATTATCTTTCAATTTATTTGTGTCAGTATTCTATTGTTTTATGCTCTTCCCTTCCTTCAGCTTTTCTATGGCTATTTGTTGCCGTACCTATCGTGACTAAATAGTGATCTGGGCCTGACGGGGTTCCCAGTATGAGTCTCACGTTCATTATACAGCTTTTATATCTTTGGTCTGCCAGGAGGTGTTGTCCATTTGGTTTCTTGTTCTGCTATCAGGAAGCAGCCAAGTTGCCTTTAACATCCTTCTGAGGAAAATATGTACAGATAACTATTACGTTGGGTACTCTTGCATAGCTAAGTAGCCTCATTTCTGTATCGTGCTTTCAACATGTAGGCTTTTAATTGCTACTATTCCCTTCCATAAGGTCTCCCTTCGATTTTAGCTTTGGCATCTCTAGCCATGAGCTTTGCATCATGTCCTGGTATTTTACTTAAGTACCTCTTTAAATATTGCATAGAAACTGCCTTTCTTTCCATCCTCAATTGGTTAGAAATCAATTACTGCAACTGCTATTCTTTTATTGGCCACGAAACATACTACCTTTTGGAAATTTCCATCTTCCAATCTACTGTAGTATAGAATGTGTTAGTCCGTTTCCAGTTTTCCTGTTTATGGGCATCTTGTGTCTTGCACTGCAACTAGGCCCGTTTCATATCTGTCAAGTTCTTCTGACAGAATATTTAGAGGTCCAGGTGTTGCCAAAGTCCTGACATTCCGTGTTCCAAATTGTAAGTCCTTGTTGGTAAGCAGCTTTCAATAACTAACTAACTATTTATGGGATGTGTTGCTTCCTTTAGCTTTTCTATAGCTATTCATTGCTGTACCTGTCATGACTAAATTGTGTCTGTGCCTGGCTGGGTTCATGTTATAAATCTCACATTCATTACTCGGCTTTTATATCTTTGGTCTGCCAGGACATGTGGTCTATTTATTTTCTTGTTCTGCGATAGAGAATTGCCCAAGTTGCCTTTAACATGCTTCTGAGGAAAATATGTGCAGATAACTCTTATATTGTTATAATAGAGGGAAACATTCCACGTAGGAAATATATATCTAAAAACAAAGATGATGTGACTTACCAAATGAAAGTGCTGGCAGGTCGACAGACACACAAACAAACACAAACATACACACAAAATTCAAGCTTTCGCAACAAACTGTTGCCTCATCAGGAAAGAGGGAAGGAGAGGGAAAGACGAAAGGATGTGGGTTTTAAGGGAGAGGGTAAGGAGTCATTCCAATCCCGGGAGCGGAAAGACTTACCTTAGGGGGAAAAAAGGACGGGTATACACTCGCACACACACACATATACAGACACAAGCAGACATATAGCCTGTATATGTGTGGATGGATATGTGTGTGTGTGCGAGTGTATACCCGTCCTTTTTTCCCCCTAAGGTAAGTCTTTCCGCTCCCGGGATTGGAATGACTCCTTACCCTCTCCCTTAAAACCCACATCCTTTCGTCTTTCCCTCTCCTTCCCTCTTTCCTGATGAGGCAACAGTTTGTTGCGAAAGCTTGAATTTTGTGTGTATGTTTGTGTTTGTTTGTGTGTCTGTCGACCTGCCAGCACTTTCATTTGGTAAGTCACATCATCTTTGTTTTTAGATATATAACTCTTATATTGGCTACACTTGCATAGCTAAGTAGTCTCATTTCTGTATTGTGCTTTCAGGATCAGTCTAGTTATTTTTTTGTGGTGAGTATTTTACTCCTTCACTAACCTCCAACACTGCTGGCAGCAGAGCTGGCAAACTTCCTGCCCCACCCCCCGCCCACCGCCCACAATTCCGAAGGTGATGCACCTGATGAGGGTAACTGACAAATCCCCCCCACGGATTATTGTGTACTTCGTCATAACTAGTTTGTTCGTGTATGTAACAGATTATTGGGTGCACAGTTTATAGTTAAATTTGAGGCCTTGTGTAATATAACATGTGGCTTGCTGTGGAAGTTCCAGAAAATACACTGTGGCTTAAACTTGAGACTATTGATATTGCTGTCTTTTATTGAACTAACCAAGCTGTCATTCTTCTAAGCCTACCACAGATCAGGAAGTTTACTTGCTGCTGTCAGAACGGAGGATGTACATAGTCTCAAAAATATGACAAAGTTCCCGACAATAAACACATCAACAATGGAGGAAAGAAGGGAGGAGGGGAGGGGGAGAGAGAAGAGAGAGAGAGAGAGAGAGAGAGAGAGAGAGGAGAGAGAGAGAGAGAGAGAGTGCTAGCTAGCTCCACTGACAGAACCATTTTTAGTGTAGTTCATATAATAGTGCTATTGTTTGTTTTAAGCATAGCTTATAAAGATTGAAAGCCCTATGTCTTTAACACTAATTAATTTCTTTAAATGAGAATATACCTGGTGAAGTATGCCACAGATGCAAATAATATTAGTTGTACTGGTTAGACAAAAGTCAAGCCATAGAAACAAGTCACTGTGGTGAGTTTAACAACACTACACAAGTAAAAATAGTGAGTTAAAGTTCCAGAATACTTTGTTATGTTTATTATAGTTTAAGTGAAAAATGGTGTTTCAGAGGTACTGGATAAATGTTTAATAATAATAGGTCAGTAGTTTTTTTCTTGTAACTCAAAGACACTGTATGTGTTATTGCAGGGAACATCTACACTGGGAATAATTACGGGGATGTGGCTACTGTCACGTAAGAGGGTTCTTCCACCCCGTGCTTACACAGCAGCAACTGCTGTGGCTGTCATGGCCTGGTTGCAGGTTAGTTTATTACTCCTTTGAGCTGATTTTCCTTACTCCTGACACTTCAATATAGAGTCCACCAGCAGTCATAAAATGTTAAACTTTACCATTTAATTAATATTTCTAGTTGATTCTGGACTCTGCAGCTGCTGCATGCTGCACAGTATCTTTTTTTAATGTATTTACTTTATGGCTAGTTTCAGCCAGCAGCCATTTTCAGGGTGTACTTACATAAGCATGTTGTATGTGTTTACATTAAAAGAAAATGTCAGATGATCAGAACTAGTTGTGATACAAACACAACAAACATGATTTTGTGTAGTCAAAGTGGAATAGTAGTTTTTTATTACTAACTCATAAATATGATTTTTTTTTTTTTGGCATTCAGTAAGTGGAGGTCAATTTCGATTTTTCAGGTTACACTTGGAATCACCACACTTCTCACATATGTTCCTGTCCCAGTTGCTGCAAGCCATCAGTCTGGCTCACTTGTTCTACTGTCATTACTTGTGTGGCTCACTCATGAATTGAAATATGTCAAGAAGTTACCAAAGTAATGGAAATATAAATGATTGTTACCAACCATTGTCGTATTTCATTCTGTGTCTGATGTAAGATATGAACTGTTATTTAGATTGCAGTAGTATAGTCCTAGATACATTTATAGGGACTACTGACTTATGGTGTGGAATCATGAGTAAACAACTTCTACTATATGCAAATACTGATCGCCACAAATGCAAAAATGTGTTATGTAAACAGGATTCTATTTTTGTACTTTTGGGCTTATTCGCTATATCATTATTTAAAACACACACGATGTAAATACTCATTCTAATTAAAGTCAATTTTTTTTTGTAAAGTGTTCCTAAGTATTTCAGCCTATAGTTGAGACAGAGTAAGTTGATCCCTGACAGTTGCAGTGGTCTGGGCGCAGCAGCTTCACATGGCCACCTCGACCAGTAACGTTAGGTGTAAAATAAAGGGTAGGGCTATAGATAGAGAGATGTTGAATGAAACATGTTTGGCTGTCAAGAGAGTGATGCCTTCAATGACTGCCGTAGTAGAATATTGTCAAATGACATTTCACAAAATCTGAAGAAATTCTGGTCGTAAATCCTCATACCACTGAAAAGATGAATTAAATAACTTTCAGTGTCAGTGGTGTTGAGAAACAGCTGAAATCGTTAAAATTGAACAAAGCTCCAGGCCCATATGGAATCTATGTCAGTTTCTTTACTGAATTTGTGGCTGAGTTAGCCCCTCTTCTCACTGTAATCTGTTGCAGATCACTCGAACAAAAGACTGCGCCCATTTCTTGGAAAAAGGCACAGGTCACACCTGTCTACAAGAAGAGTAGTAGAAGCGATCCACAAAACTACCGTCCAGTATGCTTGACATCAATTTGTTGTTGAATCTTAGAACATATTCTGAGTTCAAACATAAGCAGGTATCATGGACAGAATGACCTCCTTAATGCCAACCAGCATGGATTTTGAAAATGTCAATCGTGTGAAACGCAACTTGCACTTTTCTCACATGACATACTGAAAGTTTTGAATCAAGGCAATAAGGTCAATGCAGTATTTCTTGGAGAGTCACCATCAGATGTAGAAGTAACTTCGAGTGTGCCCCAGGGAAGTATGTTGGGACCCTTGCTGTTCATGTTGTATATTAATGATCTTGCAGACAATATTATATTAAAATAAGACTTTTTACAGAGATGCTGTTATCTATAATGTAGCACTATCTGAGAGAAGGTGCATAAATATTCAGTCAGATCTTGATAAGATTTCTACGTGGCACAGAGACTGGAAACTTGCTCTAAATGTTCAGAAACGTAAAATTTTGAACTTCACAAAACGAAAAAATGTAGCATTGTATGACTATAATATCAGTGAGTCACTGCTGGAATTGGCAGCTCATACAAATTCCTGGGTTTAACACATTGCAGGGATATGAAATGGGATGATCACATAGGTTCAGCCATGGATAATGCAGGTGGTTGACTTTATTTTATTGGTAGAATACTGGGGAAGTACAATCAGTTTAGAAAGGGATTGCTTACAAATCACTCATGTGACCCAGCCTAGAATATTACTCAAGTGTGTGGGACCCATACCAGATAGGACTAACAGGGAATAATGCATACAGAGAAGGGCAGTACGAATGGTCACAGGTTTGTTTAATCCCTGAGGGAGTGTCACAGGGGAGGTGAAGGAACTGAAATGGCATATTCTTAAAGACAGGCATAAACTATTCTGAGAAAGTCTATTAATAGAGTTTCAAAAACCAGCTTTAAATAATTATTCTGGGGATATACTACAACCTCCTGCATTTCATTCACACAAGGATCATGAGGATAAGATTAGAATAATTACTGCAAGCACATGGGCCTTCAGACAATTACTCTTCCCACACTCCGTACATGAATGGAACAGGAAGAAACCCAAATAACAACTGAGCGAGGTGCCGCAGTGGTTAGCACACTGGACTCACATTCGGGAGGCCGACGGTTCAATCCCGTGTCCGACCATCCTCATTTAGAAACGTCCTGGCAGATTAAAACTGTGTGCCGGACCGAGACTTGACATCTGGACCTTTGCTTTTCGCGGGCAAGTGCTCTACCAACTGAGCTACCCAAGCACGACTCACGCTCCATCCGCACAGTTTTACTTCTGCCAGTACCTCGTCTCCTACCTTTCAAACTTAAAAGAAGCTCTACTGCAGGTTCCGAATTCGAGTCCCGGTCCGGCACACAATTTTAATCTGCCAGGAAGTTTCATATCAGCGCACACTCCGCTGCAGAGTTAAAATCTCATTCTGGAAACATCCCCCAGGCTGTGGCTAAGCCGTGTCTCCACATTATCCTTTCTTTCAGGAGTGCTAGTTCTGCAAGGTCTGCAGGAGAGCTTCTGTTAAGTTTGGAAGGTAGGAGACAAGGTACTGGCAGAAGTAAAACTGTGAGGACGGGGCGTGAGTTGTGCTTGGGTAGCTCAGTTGGTAGAGCACTTGCCCGCGAAAGGCAAAGGTCCCGAGTTTGAGTCTCAGTCCGGCACACAGTTTTAATCTGCCAGGAAGTTTCATATCAGTGCACACGTTGCTGCAGAGTGAAAATCTCATTCTGGATCCTGACTTAGGTTTTCCACGATTTCCCTAAATCGCTCCAGGCAAATGCCGGGATGGTTCCTTTGAAAGAGCATGGCCGACTTCCTTCCCCGTCCTTCCCTAATCCGATGAGACCGATGACCTCGCTGTTTGGTCTCTTCCTCCAAACAACCCAACCCAACCCAAATAATGATTACAATGGGGCATAGTGTCTGCCATGCACTTTACGGTTGTTTGCAGAGTGAAGAAAACGTGATTCTGTAAATATCTCTATGAAGTGCCTCAGGTTTGTCACAGCTCTATAGATAGTTATTGTTTATGCCTGCAGCTATTTGTGCTTCACAATTGAAAGCTGACAACAGCACTGTGAGCTATTGGAAAGCTTTTTATGCCATCTATGCCATAGCTATGGTTACATGCTTCAGCACTGCATTTGCTTTACAATCAAGGGTTTAATGAAAAGTAATGCCTCCACCTTTGTTAATTGGGTTTGGATGGGAATATTTTAATAAATCAAATGCAGAAATAATCCTTAGAATGTGATCTTTAATTACCAATATTCACTTTTCCACATAATCACCAGCCAGTTGGGTACATTTCTGCCAATAATGAACAAGTTTTCTGAAGCTGTCATGGAAGAAATACACACTCTGTTTCCGTAACCACAATCTTACACTTCTCTCAACGTCTTCATCAGAAGCATAATGTCGCTGCATATCATCTTTCATTATCGGAAATAGATGTAAGTCAGACGTGCTAAATCTGGACTGTATGGAGGATGCCATACAGTGGTGAGATTCAGTCTCTGAAGTTCTGCTGTGGTGGCACGTGAAGTGTGTGGTTTGGCATTGTCGTGCTGCAGGAAAACATTTCCCTTTTCCTTTCAGACCCCTGTTAGCCGTCGTTTAAGAGTTTGCAGCGTTGTGATGTAATGCTCCGAATTTATTGTTGTTCCACGATCAAGGAAATCAACCTGGATAACACCATCTGCGTCTCAGAACACTGTGGCCATTATTTTTCCAGCTGAGGGCTGCATCTTGAATTTCTTTTTCTGGGGCGAGTCTTTGTGTCTATGTTCCATAGACTAACGTTTCATCTCCAGGTTGTAATGGTGTACTCACGTTTCGTCTCCTGTCACAGTTGAATGGAGAAAGGCATCGCCTTCATTCTCATAACGTGAGAGGAGTTCCTAGCAAATTTCAAATCTGTGGGCTTTCATTTCAGGAGTCAGCATCCAGGGCACCCATGGTGCACAGATCTTCCGATAGCCAAGCAGAGCAATAATGTGATCCACACGTTCTTGTGAAATGCCGATTGTGCTTGCAGTTTCTCTCTGAGTGCTACAGTGATCATCCTCAATCAGTCTGTCAACATTTTGCTTGTGAAACTCTGTGGTTGCTGTCACAGGACATCCAACTCTTTGTTTGTCATGCAGGTCAGATGTTCCCGCCTCAACATCTTTAAAAGTACTCGCCCAACGACACACAGTACTCACATAACACAATCACCATAAACTGCTTTCATTCTCTGATGAATTTCCTTTGGGGTGACACCTTCTGCTGTCAAGAATTCAATGACTGCACATTGCTTAACACATTGCAGTCGGGCCACAGATACTACTGCAATCCCTCAGAAGTCGTAGACTTTTGCGCCTTTTTTACATGGCTCCTGACCAAAAGGTAATGAAGGAAAGCAAAACCTTTTAACTGATGTGTGTGTTATCATCCTATATCTAAACATTTGTTTAAAGTTTTTTGTAAGATATCATATATTTACAGAATTATTATATTTTGAAAATTAGATGATTCAGAGGTAGAAAAAAAGTTTGAAATTGCAAGAAATCAGAATTTATTATAAAATAAATGTACAAAATTATTTCATTGAATTTTTACAACTCTTTTCATTGAGTAAAATTTGTCTTTGTGTGATATTGCTTGAAACAGTCAGGTAGACATAATCCTACATTACATTCTTCACACCACCATCTCGTCTCCCTTCTCACTCGTTTGCCAGTACTCCGTGCGCCCTTCTCAGAGCAAACAATGCAATATCTTGATGCATATTTCTTGCTTGTTGTCGATGGGACGTGAGTGTGGAAATGCCTTGCTGTTAGCCTGTTTGCTGCTGAACCCTGCTTTTCATTTTCGTTGAAAACTTCGCCGGATTTCTCCAGTATTTGTTTTCCCAGGTTCACCATAAAAGTAAACAAGCTGGTTCGTTTGTGAGAGACAGGCCGAAGTTTCTTGTACAGAATGTAAGAATTGACCACGCACATCATAAATACATGAAAAAATACCTTTTTCCACCATTTCATTGTTCGTCGTTGAAAATAATAGTAGGTCACCAGCTGATCTCCATGATCAACACCAGTTTTATTTTTATTATAATCAAGTATGAGATCAGGCTTCAGTTTTTCTACCATTCCAGCCTTGGATTTTGTCTTAGTAACACTACTTGTCATTCTATGTTTGGTAGAAAGGGCAAACACATCCCTAGTATCTTTCCAGTGAAGTGCTAGCACGGAATTTTTTCTCTTGAATACGATTTCACCTCTTCTTAGTTTATTCTGTTTGAATTCCTGTGGTAGGCCTCTTCTGTTTCTCATTACTGTGCCAACAGCAGATGTGCCCTCATCAAACAACTTTTCAAATAATTTTACAGAAGTATAAAAGCGGTCCATGTACAATGTATGACCCTTACGTAGATAACTGTTGCACAAACGTAGCACCACTGAATCTGCACTGTTGTCTTTTTCACCTGCACCGGTGTACACTTCACAGTTCAAAACATGTCCTGTTGCTGAATCACTTAGAATGAAAAATTTTATACCATACCTGCTCGGTTTGTTCTTGATATATACTCGAAATCGAATTCTCCCTCTGAATGGACATAAACCTTCATCAACTGTGAGATTCTCGCCAGGAGAAAAACTGTTCTTGCTTTTCAGTACAAAGTTATCAAAAAAAGGTCGGATTTTGTGTATAGGATCATGGTTTGGTTGACCCCTTCGTACATAATTGTCGTTGTTATTTACATGAAGCATAAAGTAAATTGACCTAAATCTGTCTCTTTTCATGATTTTTGCAGGTAAGGAGGAATCTAGCATTAGGTCATTGCTCCAATAGTCCGTAATATTTGGTTAGTGTACAAGGCACATGTGAATAATTATAGCAAAAAACTGATACATCTCATGTAGCTTCACAGCAGACCAATTGGCCCAAAGCGACCTGGAAGTTATTATTTTGCATCCGCAATTTGGAAATTGTTGCTGCAGCGTAGCAGTTTGTTTCTGTCTTTATATTTTTGATGACATTTGCGTCAATAAAGACGCTCCAACAGTCAAATTCAGTGCTTTTGGCGCTCAAAGCTGCCAAGACATTACTTACGCCTTCAAAGAGCGGTAATTGTTGTAGGACATCGTCATTTACCCATTCAACAACGTTGTTTTGGGACTGCTGTTGTTGTATTCTGCCTCTGCCTTTTTGAATGGGAGCTTCACACTCTTCTAATACGTCTGATGGCTCATTTTCATTTTCGGACCACTCGTTGTTACCTTCGAAATAAATGACATGAGTCAGTGAAACTGCCGAGATTATAATTGTGATTCGTAAACACAATGACTGACCATTATAATTACCATCTATTTCAGAAGAACTATTTTCAGTTTGAAATCCATCATCCTCATTTCAGATCCAGATTCTTCCAGCAGCCTCAGAATTTCCTCTTCAGTCAAACTGTCCCCCATTTTACGACAAACGTTTGCGATAAAGACAACTACATAAGCACACTGCAAGAGTGAATGTGCGGGAATTGTTTTGGCGCCTTTTTTGAGTGACATAGCGCTTAGAGGATGCAGGAACACCATCTAGCGGTCGTCCGATGTACTACAAGACCGAAACACTCAACTCCAGATGTCACTGCACGGATATAATGCACCGCAACCTGAAATAATAATCGAGAAGGCGGCGCTCGGAGAATCTCCGAGCGCCGACTGTTACGGCAATAAATGCGCGCTCGTAGTTTCTACGGGCAACGACCGGAATGTGTTAAATCACATTGACCAACTGTCTTCGCAGGGTTCCATACTTTACACTGTAACATCATAACCGTTCAATGCTAAGGCTTCCCACCAAATGGAGATGTAAAGAAGAGGCTACGGAACAAGCCAGTACCTTAAATTAGAGGGAAGGTCAGTGTTGGCTGTAATTTTGGTTGTTTATTGACAGCAAAATCGATTTTCAATCGCATAGTGATCATCATCAGTGCTGTAGTGTACAAATTAAACTCATAGGCACTGGTGTCAAGTTATTATCAGTAACCGAAGCTATGTAACGATCACAATAAGTTATTGTTGTTTCTCACGTTTCAGTGTCTTATTGTGGGCAGTGAGCAGTCAAGTCCACTTAAAATGCGAGGTCTGCAAACCATTTCAGATGTTCTAATTGTTGTTCCTGCACTCCTATTTCTTTGGTAAATTTGACAATGTTGTTGTTGTTGTTGTGGTCTTCAGTCGTGAGACTGGTTTGATGCAGCTCTCCATGCTACTCTATCCTGTGCAAGCTTTTTCATCTCCCAGTACCTACTGCAACCTACATCCTTCTGAATCTGCTTAGTGTATTCATCTCTTGGTCTCCCTCTACGATTTTTACCCTCCACGCTGCCCTCCAATACTAAATTGGTGATCCCTTGATGCCTCAGAACATGTCCTACCAACCGATCCCTTCTTCTGGTCAAGTTGTGCCACAAACTTCTCTTCTCCCCAATCCTATTCAATACTTCCTCATTAGTTATGTGATCTACCCATCTAATCTTCAGCATTCTTCTGTAGCACCACATTTCGAAAGCTTCTATTCTCTTCTTGTCCAAACTATTTATCGTCCATGTTTCACTTCCATACATGGCTACACTCCATACTCACAATAGTGAGTTCTAAATTTAAAAAAAAAAAAAAAAAAATTCCGGACATGCCCTTGATTTAACCAACATACTTTGCAGTAATATATAAAATCTTCATACCCATTGTTCATTTCCATTGAAAACTGTTGCAACTGTCAGTGGAATAATGTGTGTGACTTCAGAAATTTTTAAGTAATGAATGACAGTTGCAGACTTTGCTGAATCATCTAATATGATGAACGAAATTAAGTTCAGAAATTTTATTGTTTTTACCATCAGATTCTTCATGTGCTCCATGTCTGCAAATTTAGCACAGAGTGCTTCTTGATATACAGAACAATGAACCCCATCTGTTGATTGTTGTAACTAAATCTTTAAATTCTTTCTGATAGTACTGTTATGTTATTTTATAGTCAATTTGCAGTACCTGTCTTTAATGTGACAGCTTAATATATATTGAGAATTATTATACCTCTCATTTGTCATTCTCATTCATTTTTAAAGTCTTGTGACGATAGATCACTAGACTACCTCTTTTTGTGTAAACAGCCACTGGACTTGTGAACATTCTTCATACCATAAACCAATTGCTAATGGTAAACAGCACTGACACCATGTTTCTGCCGAACAGACTGAAAAATGCTGCACTTCAATACTCAATAAAATGTTTCTGTGTTCTGGGTGTTTTTGAGAAGGACTGAGCAAAGCCAAGACAGATTGGGCATTGGCTCACACACTCTGTGTGCGTGAAATTTGGCTCGCTGTGGCCGGCCCTGGTTTAAATGGATTGTAGGTCATGCTCTGGAGAAGTATGTGCCAAATATGTGGATTACAGATGGAAAAGACCCACTGTGGTTTAATAACAAAATTCAGAAATAGCTGAGGAAGCAAAGACTGCATTCTTGGTTAAAAAGACAACACATAAATTGTGACACACAAAATTTATTAGAGGTTTGTGCATCTGTGAGAAGATAAGTGCATGAAGTGTACAACAATTATCACCATCATACTTCAGCAAATTATTTTGCCGGTAACCTGAAGAAATTTTGGTGCTATGTAAAATTGCTAAAAGGCTTGAAGGCTTCTGTCCAGTTACTTGTTGATCAGCTTCTGCAGCAGTGAAAGAGAGTGTTTAAGAAATCATTCATGCAGGAGGATCGTACAAGCATACCGTCATTTGACCATCACACAGACTGCTGTATGGAGGGCATAGTAATAGGCACCTCTGACATAGAGAAGTAACTGAAAGAGTTGAAAATAAATAAGTCTCCATATCTGGATGGAATCCCAATTTGATTTTACAAAGAGTACTCTACGGCATTGGCTCCTTACTTACCTTGCATGTATCACAAATCTCTTGCACAGTGTAAAGTCCAAAGTGCCTGCAAAAAAGCCCAGGTGACTTCTCATCTATCCAATGGACCCATGAAATTACAGAGCAGTATCCTTAACATTGGTTTGCTGCAGAGTTCTTGAATATATTATGAGGTCAAATATAGTGAAATTTCCTTGAGACGGAAAAGCTTCTGTCCACAAGTCAGTGCAGTTTTAAAAAGCGTCACTCATATGAAACTCAGCTTGCCCTTTTTACATGATATCCTGTGAACCATGCATGAAGGACAACATGCATATTCTGTATTCACATATCCCCAAAAAGCATTTGACACACAGCCCCATTACAGACTCTTACTTACGGTACAGTGGCACATTGCATAGTGAGCATAGTTCGTTTCAGAATCTTACTCATAGTGCGAAACAGTCAATAAGCAAAACAATTTATCCCATATAAATTAATGTAAAATATGATAATATATTCCATGCAAAAGAAGTACTGAAAGTCGTATTATATTCATGCAATTTATTCAAAGAAAATTGTACATACAGTATTACATATTTTATTATTCACAATAAATAACTAATTCTTTTTTACCAGGAAGCTATTTACAGTCATTTGTTTCTGCTGATACTTCAGAACTTGCAAAAATGTGACACAGCATTCTCATCAATCAAATTTGTAGCTTCCCTGGGGTACTCCTGAGAATATCCTTGTCTCTGAGGAACACTTACCATACAGGACAACATGGTGGGTTATACTACTGCAGAAGTCCTTGAGGCACCTACATATTTGGGAACCTATTCTGTATGCTTATATAGTGGAACCTCACTTAACGAGCACCTCCCATAATGCACAATTTGCATAACAAGCAAAACAAATTGTAATAAAATGACTCACTTAATGAGCGATGTTTCGCATAACAAGTGATGATGATTTAGTGTGACATCACCAGCTGTTCGTGTGCAGTGGGGGAAATGTTCAACAATATGAACACCTTTCATTGTCAGCAGTGGTGTATGAATAATGTCTTTTGTATGAACTGCAGTCAGGTTTTAGCGCTGTTTCTGCTACTGTCTTAGTGCAGCTTATGACCACACTAAACTTCTGTACACACAGTGCTTTCGTGTGTGCAAAGTTTAATAACCTTCGTAGAAATGTCTCCGAAGATAAAGCCACAAGATGATGACTGTAAGAGACAGAAAATGGCTTTACAAATTAAAATAATTGAAAAACATGAATGTGGTGTGAGTGTTGCTGATTTAGCATTCACATAAAATCAGTTTATATCAACAATTTGCACTGTCCTCAAGAACAAGGACAAGATTAAGGAGATAATGCTTCAAAGGGAGTGACAAGAGTGTCTAAACAGCAGTTTCGTGTTCTATATCGATAAATGAAAAGTAAGTGCGGGGCATCAGCATTAACGAGAACATCATTTGTGAGGAGGAGAGAATGATTTTTGCTGACCTCATTAAGAAGACGCTGGGATTATCAGCGGCTGAAGAAGAGTTTAAGGGAAGCCATGGGTGGTTCGGGAAGTTGAAGAGAAGGACCGGCATCCACAGCACTGGGAGGCACGGCAAAGCAGCCAGCTCCAAAACAAAGTCAGCAGAGAACTTCATCAGCAACTTCAAGATGGATTAGAGTGGGAGGGTTATGTGCCACAACAGGTTTTTGATTGTGACGAAATGGGTCTATTCTGGAAAAGATGCCAAAGCATACCTTTATAACAGCAGAGGAGAATGCACTGCCCTGTTGCAAGGTAATGAAAGACCATCTCACACTGCTATTCTGTGCCAATGCAAGAACAATTTGAAAATTAAGCTTGTTTACCATTCAGAAACTCCATGAGTCTTCGAGAAGTGTAAAGTATAGAAGGGCAGGTTAAATGTGACGTGGAGGTCCAACATTGGGTGACACATGATCTTTTTTGTGATTGGATCAATGAAGTGTTTGGTCCTTCAGTGAAAAAATATTAGCTTCAGATGAATCTGCCACTCCATGTCTTGCCTGTTATGGGCAATGGTCCTGCCCATTCTCCAGGACTACAAACCCCTTATTGAAGAATTTCAGTTCATCAAGATCCAATTTCTGCCTCCCGACACCACTCCGTTACTCCAGCCTACAGACCAGCAGATTATTTCGAACTTTAAGAAGCTATACACTGAAGGTTGGGCATTACTTTGAGTTGACTGTGAAGCTACCGATCTCACTTTCAGAGAGTTTTGGAAATATCACTCCAACATCTTTGCCTGTGTCAAGATGACCAAAAAGGCATTGGAGGGGGTTATCAAGATAACCCTCACTTCTGCTTTGGCTGGAGTGCATTGTTAAATGTGACCCTGAAGCATTTGAGTCAGTACCTGTAAAGCCTGTAGTCAATAAGATTGTGTCTTTGGCCAAGAGCATGGGACTAGAAGTGGATAACAATGATATCAATGAGCTTGTGGAAGATAACAGCTAAGAAATGACCACTGAAGACCTTATGGAATTGCGCTGTGTTTGACAGAAGGAAGTTGAGAAGAGGAGTTCTTCAGAGGAGGAGGAGGAGGAGGAGGAGGAGACAGTAACAGCAAATCAGCAAAAATCACTATTATTCTCTCAATATTCACTCCTGGAAATGGAAAAAAGAACACATTGACACCGGTGTGTCAGACCCACCATACTTGCTCCGGACACTGCGAGAGGGCTGTACAAGCAATGATCACACGCACGGCACAGCTGACACACCAGGAACCGCGGTGTTGGCCGTCGAATGGCGCTAGCTGCGCAGCATTTGTGCACCACCGCCGTCAGTGTCAGCCAGTTTGCCGTGGCATACGGAGCTCCATCGCAGTCTTTAACACTGGTAGCATGCCGCGACAGCGTGGACGTGAACCGTATGTGCTGTTGACGGACTTTGAGCGAGGGCGTATAGTGGGCATGCGGGAGGCCGGGTGGACGTACCGCCGAATTGCTCAACACGTGGGGCGTGAGGTCTCCACAGTACATCGATGTTGTCGCCAGTGGTCGGCGGAAGGTGCACGTGCCCGTCGACCTGGGACCAGACCGCAGCGACGCACGGATGCACGCCAAGACTGTAGGATCCTACGCAGTGCCGTAGGGGACCGCACCGCCACTTCCCAGCAAATTAGGGACACTGTTGCTCCTGGGGTATCGGCGAGGACCATTCGCAACCGTCTCCATGAAACTGGGCTACGGTCCCGCACACCGTTAGGCCGTCTTCCGCTCACGCCCCAACATCGTGCAGCCCGCCTCCAGTGGTGTCGCGACAGGCGTGAATGGAGGGACGAATGGAGACGTGTCGTCTTCAGCGATGAGAGTCGCTTCTGCCTTGGTGCCAATGATGGTCGTATGCGTGTTTGGCGCCGTGCAGGTGAGCGCCACAATCAGGACTGCATACGACCGAGGCACACAGGGCCAACACCCGGCATCATGGTGTGGGGAGCGATCTCCTACACTGGCCGTACACCACTGGTGATCGTCGAGGGGACACTGAATAGTGCACGGTACATCCAAACCGTCATCGAACCCATCGTTCTACCATTCCTAGACCGGCAAGGGAGCTTGCTGTTCCAACAGGACAATGCACGTCCGCATGTATCCCGTGCCACCCAACGTGCTCTAGAAGGTGTAAGTCAACTACCCTGGCCAGCAAGATCTCCAGATCTGTCCCCCATTGAGCATGTTTGGGACTGGATGAAGCGTCGTCTCACGCGGTCTGCACGTCCAGCACGAACGCTGGTCCAACTGAGGCGCCAGGTGGAAATGGCATGGCAAGCCGTTCCACAGGACTACATCCAGCATCTCTACGATTGTCTCCATGGGAGAATAGCAGCCTGCATTGCTGCGAAAGGTGGATATACACTGTACTAGTGCCGACATTGTGCATGCTCTGTTGCCTGTGTCTATGTGCCTGTGGTTCTGTCAGTGTGATCATGTGATGTATCTGACCCCAGGAATGTGTCAATAAAGTTTCCCCTTCCTGGGACAATGAATTCACGATGTTCTTATTTCAATTTCCAGGAGTGTATAAATGATCTGACTGACAGGGTGAACAGCAATCTGTGGCTTTTCACTGACGATGCTGTGATGTACAGGAATGTGTTGTGGTTGAGTGACTGTAGGAGTATAGAATAACGACAATGTAGGAAAAGAGATTGCTACTTACTGTAAAGAAGACACATTGAGTTGCAGACAGGCACAATTAAAACATACTTACTTACAGATTTCAGCCACAGCCTTTATCAGCAAAAGAGACTCTCACACCATTCATACACACAAGTAAGCACACCTGATGCTCACTTAACTGCGAACTCCAGAATCTTGGCCCAGAATGCAATTAGCACTTGCAATGCAAGCAGCAACCTGGAGGAGGTGGAGAAGAGGAAGGAATAGTAGCGTACAGTTGGGGAGAGAGACGAACGCTGTCTAGTGGAATGTGCAGGGCTGGAATGCCAACAGGTGTAGCATCATGAGGTTATGGGGCAGAGGGGTGGGGAAAAAAGGAGTGAAAAAGGAGAGGGATGGAGAAGATGGGTGGGTGCATTGGCAGAGGGTGGCAAATAAACAGGGTGGGAGATGAGAATCAGGAAGAGGTGATAGGACATAGTGGTGGAAACTGTTGGGTGTAGGTTGTGGGGACAGTATGTTACCTTAGGTTGAGACCAAGGTAATTACGGGAGTGGAGAATGTATTGTAAGGATAATTCCAATCTGCACAATTCAGAGAAGCTACCGCTGGTTTCAGATGGCTAAGTTAGTGAAGCAGCTATTGAAATCATGTATGTTACGTTCAGATGCATGTTGGGTTATAGGGTGGCCTAGTTTCTCATGGCCACAGTTTGGTGGTGGCTGTTCATCCTGTTGGACAGCACATTGGAGTCATATCAATATGAAAAGCTGTGCAATAAGCAGCAGAGCTGATAAATTGACATGGCTGCTTTCACAGGTGGCCCAGCCCCTTATGCGGTAGGATAAACCCGTGACAGGAAAGGAATAGGAAGTGCTGGGTGGGTGGATTGGGCAGGTCTCGCACCTGAATCTGCTCCTAGTGGCAAGGAGTTGGGATTGGGATTGGCATAGGGATGGACTAGGATGTTATGGCGGTTGGGTAGGCAATGGAACACCACTTTAGGAGAGATGGGAAGTATCTTGGGTAGGATGTCCCCCATTTCGGAGCATGACAATGGGTAATCAAAAGCCCTGGTGAAGGATGTCATTCAGTTGGATGATAAGGGGGACACTCCTTTGTGGCTGGTGCTTGTGGGATGGTGGGAGGATTGGGAGTCTGAGGGGAAATGGCACGGGAGATCTGTTTGTGAACTCATTCTAGGGGATAGCGTCTGTCTGTGAAGGCCATGGTGAGACCCTCAGCATACTGAGCAAGGTAGTTCTTGTCACCACAGATATGCTGTCCCCAGGTGGGTGAAAGGGATGACAGCTGTCAAAATGCAGGTACCGTTGGTGAGTTAAATGTGGACAGAGATGCGGATGGAGCCATCAGAGAGGAGGTGGTCAACATCTAGGAAGGGGGCATGCTGGATTGAGGATTGGATGGAAGAGAAGATGTTGAGGCTGTGAAGAAAAACCTCCACAACATTCTAGTCGTCCATATGCCACTCCCAATCCCAACCACTTGCTACAAGGATCATATACTTGTGGAAGACCCATGTGCAAGACCTGCCCAATCTACCCACCCAGCATCTCCTACTCCAGTCCTGTCACAGGTTTATTTTTTGTCCTGATCTAAAGAACAAGTTGTACATCCTACTGATCTTGTTTCATAAACTTATGTTGTAATATTCAACAGAAATGTGGTGATAAGGAACCATTTAGCAACACTGACATACAAGAAAGCTTCAAGCTCAGAACAGTTATTAAGTTATGTAAAAGTATGATTCTCTCTGAGCAACTATCATGTGACAGACATCTGAGGCAAATTCTCAAGAAGAGAATAAATTGGAATATTCTGCTAAAGTAATGTTGTTCATATTTTCCTTTCACCTATGTTATTTTATTTAATGTTCTGTCACTGCTGCTATAAAACATATTACAGTATTTTTCAATGAAGTTAAATACTTGGTATGCATAATTTATAAGCGTATGTTGTATAAAAACATCTACCCTTTGAAATCAGTGACATAATTTTAAACAAACGATTGATTAGTTTTAATCTTCTCACAGTCTTTGGTTTGATGTTAACTCTAAAGTTCTTAGAGGAAGAGCTCTCTCTCTCAGAAGATTACAGGAAAAAGTGGAGGATGAGAAAAATGGGAAACAATATAGAGTCAGCAAAGAGACTGGTAGGTGTATAGGACAATTGGCTCAAATTCTTGAGTCATTGGGAAGAAATTGCTAGAGGACTTGATTATGATTGTGGGAAAGAAGACAGTCAGTATACTGAGAAATAACTCCATTTACAGCTGCAAAGAGATTTGTAATGAAAATAAGTATTCTAGGGTTGTAGTAGGGAATTGAGGACAACAAGCATCCATTTAAAGAGAACCAAAATCATCTCTCATTACCTACTTGTAGCTTAAAAATGTAATGTAGTTCTTGTTTATTTTATCCTCATTTTACAATACATCATAAATTCCACTTTATTCCTTTATTGTACTTCTGTTCTTTGTGCTGTTATTAACACTCCACCTACCCCAATTTTTTACTGTGTTGTGCTTTATGTAACTGGTATGTTATAATTTCTTAAATGGAAAAAAGTTCGCATCTGAGCAGTAAAAGTAAGTATTTTCCTCAAAAGTCGCATTTATTGCTGTCCTCTTTTAGGTCAGTACAGCCTTTCTCAATCTAGGGCTCTTCTCACAAATAAAATGTTGACCATTAAAACTGTGACACCATTAAGGCAGCTTGCAGGAAAGATCAAACTGGCGTGAAGCATCCTACATGCTCGGACATGTGAGTGATTAGCATTTCAGCACAACCACGCAAAGTAAGTAGGATTAATACCATCTACAATTCCCATTCAGAAATCTCTTTTGAGTGTTGGTTGTTTGCAAGATCATGTTATGTCTCATACAAGGAAGAGAAGCCTATGTCTACGTGCATGTGTAGGAATTCGACCATGGTAGGATTGTGGTCTCTTGAGACTGCCCCATGTATCATTCCACAGTGTTGCTGCTCGCATTAGTTGGGATCCTGTGGCTGTTGTCCAAACATGAAACTAGTGGATTCATGTGGCATCTCAATGGTCTCATATGACTAGTGCCTGAGGGGACAGACATTGTTCACTCAGCCATGTTATGTACCTCAAGGCAGGAAATTGACTTGTTTGCAGCAATACTCATAAAAGGACAATGTGTTCAGCACCACAGACTATCAGCACAGCAACCGTTGTTGCAGTTTCATTTGGTGCGGCAGCAGAGAGAGGCATACTCTACTTGTGAGGCATACTGGCGGTGAGGCACTCAGCAACAACAGTGAACACAGGAGTGACACTATGTCTTCTTTACAGACAAGTACCATTTCTGCATGCAGCTTCCTGATGAAGATATCTGTGTGTGGAGACAATGAGGAGAACAAATGTGTCCAGATTACATTCACCATCATATGGGCCCAGCACTTGAGAGTGATAGTATGGACTGCTACTGGGCACACAACATGGTCACCTCTGGTTTGAATAGCTAGTAATTTGGACAGCAACCATTACATTTGTGATGTGTCAAGGCTTGTTGCCGTGACCTGTTATCGAGCACTCTGTGATGTTACTTTCCAATGAGATAATGCAAGACTGCTAGTTGCCCTTACTGTCATGACATACCTCAGTACAGTGTGTGTCTGACTACATTCTGGCCAGCACATTCTCCAGTTCTCCTACCCATTGAAAACATTTCGTCACAGGTTGCTGAGAGACTGACACACCACTGTTCATCAGCCTCTGGGATTGATGAATTCTGTAAAAGAGATGAAGCAGCGTACTAAGATGTACCATTACCTGTCGCCCAAGCTTTGTTCAATTCGATCCCAGAGGTGTACATCAAAATTTCACATCCTTTATGCCGAGAATGCACCAACAAATTGAATTATATGTTATTCCTGCTACACTCGGTATGCACAATAAGCAAAATTTTGTTATTGCTATTCTTCTTGCTGTTGCAATTTTAATAGCTATTGTGTAATTTCATCCACTTTGTCTAAAAGAGTTGCGTAGATTTTGCCAGTTTTTGTTTTAGCCCCTGTAAGGTAATTGATGAAAATAATCCCTTTTGCAGTGCAAAAAGCAACTTTCAGGCAGATGATATGGACTTATCACTTTTATCTTCCTATGGTAAAGGGTTACCAACTTCCACTCACTGTTTTGATTATGGTTTCACTTCTGACAAGATCTCATCATCTAGAAAAAAAAAAGTGACATCCATCTTGCAGAAAGGTTTCTCATATGGTCAGTTATATACGTTAAGTGCAGCATACTCTTTTCTTTTGGTTTTTCTATGGTGTCAACTCCTTCATACCCCTCTAAGTGTCCATTACCATGTACCATATCATGCACTTTATTGATGCTTTCACTTGCTGTTGTATTGTTGGGATGCATTTCATGTAAATTATCTTCAAGAGAAGTGCTGCCACATTTAAATTCATGTGCTCATATATTAACTGATGAAAATAAAGTGCCAACTCCTTATGCAGCTTCTCCAACTTGGATTAATTTCCATTGGTAATAAAATATGCAAAACAAATAAATTTATGGTTGTATTCCAATCGATCAGGAACACACTGATGCAAGTACTTTAAAAAGTCATATAAATAAAATTCTTCTGTAGGTCATGTTGAGTCTTGATTAGTATTATTGTGCAATATATACCAGATTAAAAAATTTCATTGATATTTTGCCACCTGAGTTCCATGTTGAAAACTTTTCATTTTTCCCTTGCAATAAGAATTTTAGAACTTGACACTACAAAAAGGTTTTAATTTTAATAGTTGGTTTAGTAAGACCTTTCCAATCTCCTTTTCTTAATATTAACTCAATTATGTGTGCCACTGAATTTAATTCTATTTTCTCATTTGCTGCATTATGCTCTTTTTGAGCATATTTGTCAGTTTTTACTACCATTATTTCACTTTCATCACTATATTCACTCTGTAATTATTCTTATCTTATCTATTACGATCATAAACAGTAAGATCCACAGCACACTTTTTTCTTACAGCAGTTTCGTAATCCTAATTGATGTTGTAGTATTAGCTGTGCAAATCTTTTATTGTCTTTTGTCTGGTTTTGTTTTGTATCGTAATTTATATAAAATGTTTTTGTAAGTCATAAAATGGCATATTTCATCTACCTATAAAAGAGTAATAGGTTGTATTTTTTTAATTTCCGACAATAAATGCTTTCCCTACAATAAAGGTTTAATTTCTATGACTGGAACTGCCGTCTTTTAGTTTAATATAATTCTCATAGGTGTACGACATTGGACTGACAAAAGTAATTCCACTGCAAGTTTTTAGAAATTTGGTATATTAATTACTTTTTGCAAGGCATCCAAAACTTTGTACCTTCTCCATATGTCCCCGATTACTTGGTATATGAATTTCTCCAACTGAATTTCTTATTTCTGTAATTAGCTCTTCAATCCTCAGATAAACCAGTTATTTTAAGAAACTGGATACAAATGTGTGGAGTGAGAATCTCAAAATATTAGTTGTTAAGTGCCAGAGCATTCACAGTAAAGTCCAAGAGCTCACATCTCTCATAAAAAGCAGTCACCCCCATGTCATATCAGGACTGGTAAATTTTCAGCTACATGTGGAGCATATATCTGAAAGATAAATTAAGATTCTTCAGGAGAAGGATTGTTCATACTGACAAGCAAAAACCTTAGAATACTGAGGTCCAACATTAATCCAACTGCAAACTAATATGAACAAGAGCAACTTAGGTAAGTGTTAGATTAATAATCAGGTTTTTTTTCCAACCACCAGATGTAGACACATTTGTCATAGAGTCATTCAAAAATAGGAGTATCCCTATAGCCTCAAACAACTAGTCTTGAGTATCTGCATGTAAAAGAAATATTTTACACCTTCTTATTACAAACAGACTTGATCTTTTTGAGAGTATTACCAATAAGAGGGGCTAGCAACCATGATGCTGACGCAGGAACTATGATCACCAAAGGCAAAAATGTCGTCGAGAAAGCTACGAGAGTATTTGTGTTTCGTTTAACATTTTTAAAGGACAAACTGAGAGCATTTAATTCAGATTTGCCAAACACAGAATAATTGTGGTTAAAGTTTAAAGACATTATAAACTCAGCAAGTACATCTCAATTAAAGTAAAAAAGGACGGCAAAGGTCCATCTTAGCTTAATGGTATCGTTCATGGGATGCTGCAAAAACAGATACTACTACTGCTCTTGATACAAAAGAGATTTGCAGAGATACTGGCAGCGAAAAATTGATAGTGACTCTTGCTTCCATTAGAATGGGTATGTGTGAAGCCTACAACAATTTTCACAGTCATCCCATGGTAAAAGATTATGAGAAACGTAAGTTGTTCTGGTCATAAATGAAGTCAATGAATGGATGCAAACCTCACATTCAATCTTTTGCGGAGGTTCTAGTACTGAAAATGAAAACAATGAGCTGAAAGCAGAAATTTTAAATCCCACATTTAAAAATCAATTTGCAGGCTAATTTTTGACCACAGCACATACTCTCGAATGAGTGATATTGATATTAGAATCCCCCCCATTGAAAAACAATTCCACAATTAGGACTTCTTAAAGCAAGCAAGGGTCCAAGCCTTGGCAGAATTCCAGTTAGATTTTACACAGAATTAGCTCCTTTCCTGGCTCATGTGTACTGACAGTTGCTTGTGCAGTAAATAGTCCCATGTGACTGGAAAAGAGCACAGGCCACTCTTGTTTACAAAGAGGTCAATAGGCTGGATGCAAGGAATTATAGACCACTTTTGCTGGTGTCTTTGTTGCAGCATGCTAGAGCATATTGTAAGCTCAGACATTATAATGTTCCAGGAAAAAACAAGCATCTCTCAAAAAATCAGCATAGTTTTTGGAAAAAACCAATCAAGTGAAACACAACTTGCCTTATTTACGCATGATATCGTGCAGATAATGAATGCAAGTGAACAGGTAGATTCTACCTTCCTAGTTTGTCTTGAGGTGTTTGACACGGTACCACATCATCGACAACTAACAAAGCTACAATCACACTTTGTACCTTCACAATTATGTGACTGGTTTGAAGAATATTTGATTAATAGAAGCCAGTATGCTATAATGGATAGTGAAAGTTCCACAGAAAAGAACGTAATATGAGATGTGCCACAAAGGCATATAATGGGGCCTGTAATGTTTTCAGTATATTTAAACAAATTATCAGACAGGATGAGCAGAACTGTAAGATTGTTCAGTGATGATGCAGTTGTGAACAGAAAAGTATTGTCATCAGACAACTGTAAGGAACTGGACCAAGACTTGGGCAAAATTTCTACTTGGTGTAATGAATGGCAGCTCTGTTTAAATGTGGATAAATGTAAGATAATGCCCGTAACAAAGAGAGATAATCATGTAAAGCTTGATTGCAATGTAGTGGTGTACATCTGGAGCCCTTCACATTGTATAAGTATTTGGGAGTTATACAAATAAGTGATATAAAATGGGACACTCAAATGAAATCAGTGTTAAAGAAGATGAGTGAAAGAGTTAGATATTTTTGAAGAAGCCTAGGGAAGTGGACTGTTTCTGTAAAGGCAATGGCATACAAAGCACTAGTGCAGCCAACTATATAGTATTGTTTCAGTGATTGGAGTCCTTATAAAGTAGGCAAGACAACAAAAATTGAATGGATTTAGAGAACACTGCTAGTATCTGTGGTTCAGATGGAATATTGTGATTTGGAGAAATTTCAGGATATGGTGATCCCTTACCATACTGACGGCACAGCTCTGATGACATATTCTGACCTGGTAATTGCTCCAGCACTCTCAGGTCAAGTAACGATATCCCAGCAATCAATTGGCTCTGTATGCTACAGTTGGCAGACAGCAAAACAACTCGGCTACATATAGGTAGGCTCAATAACCTATTGATCTGCGAAGAGTTCAGCAACAGAGCTCAGAGGACCTGTGTGTCAGGCCACACAGCTTCCAACAGGCAGCTGCCGGCCACGCTCCTCGGGGTCTGAAGTTCGATGCTGCTGGGCTGCCCATAAAATCCTGCAGGTGAAGGATACCTTCACAGGGATGCCATCAAGTGTGCTAACAGCAACTCTCTTGCCTCATATTCACTGCCTACACACCAACTGGTCATCGCTGCTGCCTATGGATCTACCACAGCAGCACATCAGTGTGCTGCCTCCCAGTGGTGTGTGCGACCTTCAGGCACATTCGCCTCCACTACACTGGCACAAGGACGCCGTGGATCAATTTATTGATACAGAGGGATTTAGTATAAATGTATTTAGTGTAAATGTATTGTAGGTTATAACCACCGATATTTTTAAAAATATTGGGAATCTCATATATCAGTATTTAAAAAAATATCATTATCGGCTCTCAATATATTGAGAAAAAGTATCAGTATACTCACGGAAAAAATATTGACGTACCGGTCCATAAATTCACATTGTAAATATACTACCGGTTTTAGAGCTGTATACTTAAGTATTAATTTAGTAATAAATGAAAAGCACCAGTTTGCTTTTGTTCTGCAATATTACTTTTATTGCTAACCAGTTTTCGGCTTACAAGGCCATCTTAAGACATTTACTGAGTATACTCAGTAAATATCTGAAGATGGCCTTGTAAGCCGAAAACCGGTTAGCAATAAAAGTAATATTGTAGAACAAAAGCAAACTGGTGCTTTTCATTTATTATTATAAAGTTGTTCTACCAAGAACCGACAGAAGATTCTGTTAATATTGATTTAGTATTAGAAAGTTTGTATTAAACAAACTAGCAACCTGCCAATTTCTCTTAAAGTAAGGATTGAAAGGAAAATTATGCATGTTTACACTTGGCAGTAACCCCTTTGCTAACAATGGTAGCTACCCACTGAGTACCCAACACTCTGCCTTCTTCTTCTTCTTCTTCTTGGCACAGGGGAGCATATGCATTCTCTACATTCCACCAATCACCTTTTGGACCGTGTCAGTTTGCTAGTATAAGATTGCCAGTTCCTGGTTTTTTAATCTCCTCCATTCCCACTGGGTGCCCCTTTTGGGCCCATATATTTTCCTTATCATCTTTCTCTCAAACACTAGCAGTTTTTGTCATGTTTTCTGAATGTAAGTGCTTAAGAGCCATATAGAGCTACTAGAAAAATTAAATTGTGGTTTAGTTCTATTCAAAAACTTCTTGAAAGTGCTCTACCGCACAGCATGTCCTGAAAGCCAAAATATGCTCTATTTTCCTCTGCAATCCTTGCTTCCATTCTACTCTGCTCATTAAAAATGCTTCCCAAATATTTAAATATGTCTATTCTTTTAAAGCTTTCTGCATCAACTGTCGATGGAGTACCATCACTGTATGCCTTGCTCTTGATCACATGCTCAGCTTTTTCCTCATTATTTTGTAAACCTGCTTCCCTTGCAATATTTCTGTAAGAACTGCCCATGAGTTGCAAGTCGTCCTTGCTAGCACTTATTATAAAAACATCATCTGCATACACAATTTGATTTATTGTGTTCTTACTCAGTTTTATTGCAGCTTCGTTTAATTTTTGGTGTCCTCTGTCTATCTTTTCTAAAATTGAATAAAAAAGTACTGGAGATAATGTATCTCCTTGTCTAAAACCAGTTATGATTTTAAAATGATCTGACATTCCTGTAGTTATATTTACTCTGTATTAGACGTATTAAGTTTTGTGAAAACTGAAACGCTTTCAAGCCATTGGTGACTGTGCCCCTGTGTAGGATATAGTTAGTTCATGTGAATCACAAAAAAATCATGTGAATATTAGTGTTATGTTCGCAACCTTTCTCAGTTAACTGCCTGATTGTAAGCATAAAAAACTGGTCTATAGTTGATCTGTTCCTTCTGAAACTACACTGATAGTGCCCTATATAATTCCTTTTGCAATTTGAACCATTCTCTTAAGTAAATACTAGTGCAATTCCTCTAGAATCATCACATACCAGGGGTTTGACCTTTGGTATAGAGCAGGCTATTGCCATTTTCCAGTTGCCTGGCAATCTCTCATATTCCCAAATAGTCTTTAACAGGTTCATAATTATTTTAACCAGTACCAGTCTCCTGTTCTTTATTACCTCTCGTGAAATTTTATCTTAACTTAAAGCCTTATTGTTTCTTAGGGTTTTTATTATTTGACATATCTCTTTTTCATTGGAATCTTCATTTTGATGTATACAGTGTACAGTACCCACATGGAAGAGATTCAGTGGGGTCATCAGAGTTTAATAATTCTGCAAGGTACTGTGCCTATCACCATTCCATTCAGTGTCATTTGTGAGGATCTTCCCCTATGTATCTTTCATAAATGTCTCTTTTTTGTTATATTTCTGTGCTACTTTCTTTACTTTTTGGCACATGTCTCTTATCCTGTGGTGGATACAGTCCTCTCCAGCTTCTTCTGTTATCTTCTTGCACTGTTTGTGTTTCCCTTGCCTTAGTATAGTTGCTGTTTCCTTCCTGAATCGGATATAGCAGTCTTTTAACTCTTGATCCTTCATATTTACTAACCACTCTTCCTAGCCAACCTTCTCTCTATTTTGCTGGCACACTTGATTCAACCGCACCTTATCTGACTTCTTTTATTTGCCTAGAATTTCAGGTGCTTCCATGTTTATTGTTTCCTTAACTTAAGACCAGATGTGCTTGATATCAGCCTCCTATCTTTTCCTCACATTTATGTAGATTTTCTGCTAGAGTTGACTGGTATTTTCTTTTAATATCCGTCTCCTTTAATCTGTTTATATCATAATATGTAGTTTGCTTAGCTATTCTACGCACCTTCATAAAATCTCTCTCTCTCTCTCTCTCTCTCTCTCTCTCTCTCTCTCTCTCTATTTCTACCAATTTTAAAAATCAGGTTTCAACTTACTCTCCATGTGTTGTTAGATCTCTGGCATTTTTGGAGTGACTGATGGTAGAGGTTGTACAGCTTATCCAGGAAAGAATAAATTATTGCTTTCTTAATAAAAAGCTTTTCTTACATCACCAACAGATGGCTCTAGCTTATTGCTTCACTATCAGTGGCTACAGAAATGAGAGATATATACTCTTTCTACTTTGAATCTTATGGATACTATCCTTTCATTCACCCATGCATAGGACTGTATCTTACTTTTTCATTCTGTAACTTCTTGCAAGGCACCACCATTTGCGGTGGAATATTGTCTTAGGTCTTTCGACACTTTTGGTTTCTATTTTGTCTTTGTTAGTAAAGCAGGATCTATCTACTGTATCGATCTGTCTGACTTACATTCTGTGTCACAATTTTAAGACAATATTGTATACGAGAACATTTATCCTTCTTCCATTTCCTGTTATTATTGTTTGTGGTGGTCGTATTATCTGAGGCTTTATTGTAAGGATTAACAGTAGGTAAAGTATCCTCCAGCAACATTACAGACACTTTGCAGGGATATTTTGGTTTGTTAAACAATTCCTAGACTCTACAAATAATATAATGTCACTAGGAATTTTTGCATATACATCTTCATATATACTTCACAACTCTCTGTAAGAAACCGTGCATGATGGGCAACAAGTCATACAAATATTAGTGATTTCTTACCCTATTCCATTTGCATATTGAAAGAGGAGAAAATGGTTGTCTGTATGACTCTACATGCATCCTAATATCTATTACAGCAATGAAAATAATAATTTTTTGTAAATGCAATGTAATTGGATAGATAAAAAAAATCTACTCACCAAACAGTGGCAGCAACCCACATATGAATATTTTGAAATTTTCCAAGTTTTGGAGCCAGTGGCTCCTTCAGCTGGCAGCATGCTTGAAGTGGAAGGAAGAAGGATGAACGTATAGGACTATTGAGGTGTGGGAAAGAGGGAGAGTTTGGAAAACTTGCCCAGAACCCTGGATTAGGGAAGACTTACTGGATGGAATGAGATGGAAACTTCTGACCTAGGGCTCTGGGCACCATTTCCGAACTCTCCCCATTTCCTACATCTCACCAGTTCTTTTCCTTCACCCTTTGTCCTTCCCGTTCAACCCATCTGCCAGAAGAAGGAGCCACTGGGTCTGAAAGCTTGCAAATTTCAGTATCTTTATATATGTATTCTCCTGCTGACACTAAGTGAATAGATTTTTTATCTGTCCAGTTACCTAACATTGATTATCTTATTCTTGTGATCTCTATGTAAGATCTACAGCAATGGCAGCAGAATTAATGCACAGTCTTCCTATAATACAGAGTTAAATTTATCCAACAGAGTTTCACAATAACTACATTGCCTTTCTTTCAAGCATTTGCATTTAAGTTCCTGAAGCATTTCTGTTACACTTTCATACAAGCAGTACCAACTTCTTACAATCATAGCAGTTCATCCCTTATTTCATCAACTGGCTGTTGACATGCCTGCCTGATGAGATCTCCAAATGGTGGAGCAATATTCTTGAATTAGTCGTGCAACATAGTCTTGTGTGCTGTTTGCTTTACAGATGCACTGTGCCTTATCAGACTCCTCCAAACAAATCAAACTCTCCAATTCACCTTCCTTAATACCAATTTGAAATGTTTGTCCTACTTCATATTGCTTGTTAATTTACCACTAAATGCTTATATAATGTGACATGATCAAGATCTTCATTACTAATCATGTAATTGGTTACTAGTAAATTATTTTTCTTTGTGATAAGCTTAGACTTTTATGTCCTCACCAAAGCTGTTGAGTGTACGAAACATAAAATTTTCCTTTTGAAGGCAAGGAAACAGAGATGTGGGTTAAAACATTCCTTGATTCCAGAAAGTAGTACTACACAATTTAAATGTACTTCCTCCAACTGTAGTATCATGACACGTGGAGTTCACACAATTCCTTGCTTGGTCATTTGCTGTTCTGTGTCTTCATTAATGACCTTCCACAGTGGATGAGCCAAGAAATTTACTTTGCTATATTTTTACTTCTATCTGGAGTCATGAGAACATTGTTTGGAGAAGTTTGTAATTGCTTTGCTTCAAGTGGTTTTATGTTCAAAGTCCACAAGACACACTTTCACACATCAAAAAGTGTTCAAAGATTGGATAACACATGAAAAAGACAGTGAAATAAACTAAACATGTACTTTTTGAAATTACCTATTGACAACAATAAAAATTAGTTTACTTACATTACTGACCTTTGTAAAAGATTGTTTGTTGTAATTTGTACTATCACATCCATATGTTACACGGATATGACTGCAGCTGCATATTCAGGCAATTTCCTTTCACTTGTGGTGTCATATTCAAGAGAAACTGACCATAAGCAAATAAAATTTTTATTGTGTAAAAGAGAGTCAACAGAACTGTGATTAGTGTCCCCTCTAGGTGTTTATGGATGTTAATTACTTTTGAATGCGTTATGGGAGTATGCAGTGATCAGTGTTATTAAAAAATACTTACTATCAAAAACAGTATTGATCACAAATTATTTATTCCAGTGACCTGTTTCGACCACAACTGTGGTCATCTTCAGACCAATGAGTAAGAACTTCATTTACCACCGAAGGAGGTTCTTACTCATTGGTCTGAAGATGACCACAGTTGTGGTCGAAACTGTTCTCTGGAATAAATAATTTGTGATCAAGACTGTTTTTGATAGTAAATGTTTATGGGTGTGGTTATTGAATTAGATGGGTATCCTTAACATCTCTTGACAATACATTTTCTTTTTACTTATGTGTCTCATTGCTAAGAATCAGACAATTTACAAAATGAATAACACACACTACAATCATAATGCAGAAAGTAAAAAGATCTTTGCACAGAAGCAGAAAATCTCTGCTAAATACATAAATGGGTATATTATTCATGCATAAATCACTAGCAGCTATATTAGATTTATCATTGCTGACGTGACTAAATTTAAGAAACAGTTAAAACTTCATATTATGGGTAGCTCTTTCCAATCTTTACAGAAATTTTGGCAGTGAATATAACTGTATAAATTGTGACGAGTTTTAAGTATTCCTATGTAAAAATACTATGTAATCACTTATACTTCATTACTCAAGTAACTATTATTAAATTGCTCCAACCATAAGCTTTGTACTGATTATGTAAGGTTATTAATTGTTCTGCATTATTGTGATGTACTTATGTCATCAATGCATGAAACTTGAAGTAAAACAATTAAAATAAAAGGAAGCAGATGAGAAATTACATTGACAGCTTGCTAGTCAAAAAATTAGGGACCCCTAGGAGACTCACACTAATACTAAACAACATCACCTCTAGCCTTTATTGTGGCATTAATTTGGCAAGGCAGTGTGTCCACAAGTTTCTTAAAGTATGTCATATCCAGCTGGGGACACTCATTGATGATTAGATACCATACAGCTCCCAAATTGTGAGGACATTGGTTGCTACATTTCACCCACGGTTCCAGTTACTCCCTGGCATCTTCTAGGGGTCTAAGATCAAGTCATTTAGTGAGCCAGTCGAGTTGCAGGAAGGTATTTGAATGTTTGTCAAACTGGGAACATATATGTGTAGCCATGTGAATGTGACTGCTGTTGTCTTTGTTCAGGATCTTTTTCAAAGGCTCGCCATTTTTGCTGTGCAAATGGTATCTGAAGTAAGTGACAGTTCGGAATGAAAAGTAGTCTACTTTGGTTATTTGCATTCACTTATGACATATGTTGTTATATTCTGGGGTAACTCTTCCCATTCTCAGAAATGGGCAGTTCAGGCAATAAGTGGTGTAAGTTCATGAACCTCTTGTAAACCCCTGTTCACTAGTCTGGGTATTCTGACATAAGTCTCTCATTTTTTTTTAACAATATCAGCTTAATCCTAAGAATTAGCAGCTTTCACTCTGTTAATACTAGGCAGAAATCCAATCTGCATTTGGATTGCGCTTCCTTGACTCATGCGCAGAAAGATGTGCAGTACAATGCTGCATCCATTTTCAGTAAGCTACCACAAGAATACAAAAATCTTAGCAGTAATCCATGTGCTTTCAAATTGAAGCTGAATGAAGAGTTCCTCATGGATCACTCCTTCTATTCTGTCAAGCATTTCCTTGAAAAATTAATCTGATTTCTGTGTTATACTGTTGATTGTGTTTACATAAGCTTATGCCTTGTCTTTTTTGTTCATAAACATTTTATTTTATCTGTTTTTACTTGTATGTTGTAATTTCATGTAATGACACGTTCCATGACCTTGGAGATTTGCTCCTCAATTTAGACCTACAGAACTAGACATGTAAAATAATAAACAAATAAATAAATCTTGGAAGACAGAGTGTCCACAGCATACCCTTCATGAAGATGTAGAAAAATGGACAACCCTAGGATATCAAGATGTTGACATAAACATTGTGGTAATGTTCACAGTAAAATGAATGAGTGGGTGCAACGAATGGTATGAAATATTGCAGAAACACCTCTGAACTGAACTACAGCCTACATAAAATGTGAATTAAATGCCACACTGGGCTGCTAGTGTACTCAGTGCCTGGTGTCACTTAAAAAGAAACAAAATTATAAATTGTGAGACTGCACTATGATGCTACCAGTCTCCTAACATCTAGATTCTGTATTGTTTGAACACTGAAGATGTACAGCTTTAAGTGCTACAGTGAGCAAGGCCTTTTGCAAGGTACCTGATTGTAATAAATGTCCACTGCATGCAGTTTCCTTCACAATTTTTGCACAGAAAATGGTTGTGATGGAGCTGCATTCTGTGATAGCAGGAACTGACAAAGTGTGACACCACTCCCTCATGCTGTTGGTAAGAATCTTTACACAACCACTGCTGTTATGCCATGTCACACAGCTGTGTGTGGTACATCTTTCCTTGTAGACACATGGGACAGTCTGCATGTATACCCCAACAAATAGGGTATTTCATGTACAGTCACAGGTATGTCCAACATAATAACTCCTTTCTGCCAGCCTGTCACGTCTACTCATATTACTGCACTGACTCCATTCTGACTGGCACATACACACCACTTTGCTGCCATACCCTACATCAGTGACAGATGGTCACATGTCTGACTGGTCACACAACTACCTGGTACCATTTCTATATCACCTACAGTGCTCCAAGGTGACCAGTGTGCTGTCTTAAGGGGGTGACATTTTTTATAAGGTGAGCTTCCAAATAGTCCAGTTTGCTAACACCTAAGTAGTTAATGTTGTTTAGTCTGAAAAATATTTATTGAAATAGTTTTTCAACTATTAATGAAATCTTTTATATGTTCATTCTCTACTGAAAACCTCTTGACTACAGATATATGTTTCACAACCACAGCATGATAATACACACCTTTCTTTTCACTTATATGAAATCAGGGCTGTTTAGAGCTAAGGCCATTTCTGGAAACAATCTCAGGAAATAGGTACCATGCAATCTTTAATTTTTATCAGGTATCGTCAATTTTTGTAGTCTCATTGCCCTCTGTTCCATAAAATATCACAGTACGTTGATCGTTTATTACTTTGGGACTGTCTAATCACAACTGCATAAAACAAAATTTGTGTGCCATATGCATTTGGCCTTTATTTTCAGGGCATCTTCAGTGGTTTAGAATATGTTCATATTTTGTTTATACTATTTATTTTATATTTTGCGATGTTGTATATTCACCTCATAAACAGTTTCGGCACTTTTTGCTTTTTTATAGTGTTGTAATACTTTAAAGTCCTACTTGCAGATTTTGTGGAT